>NW_027072041.1:11206595-11671789 GCF_038088225.1 Cyrtonyx montezumae
GCCTGTGAGCTCCAATTAAGCTCAGCCTCTGGTGCCGTGTTCCTCACCTGAGATAAATCACCAGGCCTGTGCTCATGCATTTTCTAGAGTCGACTTACTACCTTGACTCATCACCTTGCAGCTGTCCAACCAGCAATCCATCAGTACTCACTAACCATGTCCCTCAGTGCCATAGCCACACAGTTCTTGAACACATCCAGTACTGATGACTTAACCACCCCCCTGGGCAGCTTGTTCCAGTGCCTGACCACTTGTTTGGAGTAGAAATTATTCTTGATATCCAAACCAAATCTCCCCTGGCACAAGTTGGGGCATGGGAAAGAGACCAACCCCCACCTTGCCACATCCTCCCTTCAGGTTGTTGAGCCTCATCTTCTCCAGACTGAACAATCTCAGTTCCCTCAGCAGTTTCTCATAAGACTTGTGCTCCAAATCCCTCACCTACTTCACTACCTTTCTCTAGACTTGCACCAGGGCATCCACGTCTTTCTTGTAGTGAGGGACCCAAAACAGAACACAGCACTCGAGGTGATGCTTCACCAGATCTGAAGGATGATCACTGCAATCTCTGTCAGTTCTTGTTGGAAATAAAAAGCATATTCTTCATGGGTATTGTAACATCAAAGTATTTAAGAATACCTATCAAATACAATTGATTAAAATTGATGTATACTGGTCAGCGATAGTCTTGCCACTCACAGGACACTTCATCTCCCTGTAAACATCTCCTGACATGAATTTCATGAAGTCTCGCTTCTTGTACATTTTGTATTTCATACTTACAGACAGTAAAGGAATACTAACAGTGCTTGGATTGTTTCCCAGTTTACACTAAACTGCACTTAAGTTATTTTCAATTCCATCACTGGTGCCACACAGTTCAATTGCACACAGTGGTGTCAAGAAACTCTTCTCTTGGCTATGTGTCTTACAAGGCAATGGTTCCCTCCTACTTCTTTGCCAAAAACGTGAGCCATTCCACACAGTTCTCCTCCTCAGAAGGCCACCCTATCCCACATGCTGTCAGCAGTTAGTACATATTCACTGTGTATATTACCATGGGGAATGAGGCTTATTCTTTGACCTTTCCTATACCTTTCACAGCAGTTTGTTCCACTGACCGTGGGTAATCCTGCCTCACCATGTTCTGCACGCTTTCTGGGAAGCCACTTTTAAAGAACAACATTTAGAAGTGCTTACTCACTCATTAACTTCTCAAACAGTCACAATTCAGGAATCAAGTCTGTTAGCCATGACTTTAAGTAAAAACATTTATGATTATTTCCCTACTCCCTGCCCTTCCCCCCAACACAATGAACTTCTACAAAAAAAACATTTTGGTGGTACAGTATAAAGCCAGCAGCTGTCTCATGCTGATATCTACACATGGTTATGAACTTTTCATACTGAACAGGACATAGAAGGACTGGAAGAAGTTCATGAGGCAGCAAAACAGATTATTAATGAGGAAGAGTGGCATGGAAGAAGCAATACATGCACTGGATCTCTAAGCTTCTTCTGGAGAAGACTGAGGAGGAGCAAGAGAAAGGTAAAAAAAATCATTAGAGACAAGGTAGAGGTGTGCAGTGAATGGCTGTTCATTGGCTCTTCAGATAAGATCTTTAGGAGATGTAATAAAAAAAAAAGTGTCTGGCATGTTCAGATAAAACAAAAGGTTTTTACCTGAATTCTTGCCTCTGGAAGCAGGAAATTATGACATATTTCATCTATTCAAAATGAGGCCATGCAAATTCAGTGGAAGAAAAAAAAAGCGTAGACTGCTTTGACTCAGGTAGCTCTTGAAATGCCAGTTTCTGGAGGCTATGACTTTTCTGGGAAAGTATTATTAGAAAGTGATGCTAGTGTTCCCTCTTCTTATTTTAGGCATCCAGTCTTGGCATCTACTTACTGAACTCTCTTCCCTATCTGGTTGTTTTCATGCATCTCTGTACATTTTGAAAAGTCAACAGTGACACTCTGTATTTCTCACCCCGTTTTTGCAGTACTGCAATTATATTCTCAACTTGACTATATTATGATTATATAAAAAAATCAGTAGGGTAAGTCTCACAGACAACGCTTGTCAGTTGCATAAGAGCTCTCCTTTACAGTAAAATAAAATAAATTTATTTAGCATTTCTTTTTCTAACACATTTCAGGGACATTTGAAGAATTCCATGCACGTAGACATTTCTTTGAATGTCCTACACAAAGTTTAGACCCTGTTTGCAGATCAGATGCAGCCAGAATGTGTTTCCTTACATCTTGTTGGCAGCTTCCCACTCAGTCCTATTAACCTGTCATTTATTGACCTATCATCCATGGCAATTGATTCTGCCAGGGAAGTGTACCGAGTAGCTTTACAATGAACTAGGAAGGCTTTGTGACTGAGCAGTGGTCAGCAGAAAGTTTTGCCAGTTGCTGGTACTGTTTTTAGCCGGGTGCTTAAGCACAGCCCTGGGTCTGAGGGGCAGAGGAAGGGCCTGAGGGCTGGATCCAACAGAGCAGCAACTCCAGAAATAAAGACCTGAGGTATCTTACCATATGGAGCCCGTACAAACTCACCAAGAGGCAGAGTGAAAACGCACAGTGGCACAATGATTCCAAGTGAATTTCCCCACGAAATGCTAAGGGGAGATTTCTCAGACTGTGCTCGAGATGACTGGATAGGGTGTAGGCATTTCAGGCAAGCACATATGCACGCCAGTAAGCTGCTGCATATGCAGAACTACAGCCTAACTACTTACTGAAAGGGATATTCACTTACCTGAAGTTCGGTGTTATGATTTAGCACAGCATTGAATCCTACTCTTATTGTTATGTAAGCTTTGTGCAGCTCCTTGGTTGGTGCTTTCCCATTTTTCAAACTTTATCTGCTGTACACAAATATAGCTATCAAGCTGAACACTTTCATCTCCCAAAGATATGGAGAAAAAAACACACCGACTAACTGACTTTAAAGGGCATGCCAATCACTTTACTTGCTGCTGGAACAGCCAGAAAAGATTCCTCAGAATCTTTGTTTCTGCAAGAGATGAGCTACTTTTTCATATTCTGCGAGGTAATTAAAGAGTAGTGGCCATCTTTTTATACATGTAATGAGAGGAACACAAAGAAATTTCCAAAATCAAGTCATACTGAGAATCAAGCTCCAGACTTCTGACTTTGACTGCTCTGCTCAGGCTAACAAGGAGCGCTGAAAAACTTTCTCACATGCAGATTATTCTGCTCCTTTGAAACAGAAATCTAAATAAACACAGGGAAGCTGCACCGCCATTTATAGGTGCCGTTTTGTGATTCTAAAAGTAGCTGCAAGCAGAGCCTCTAACTCAGGCATACTGCCTACAGGATAGAAGCAGAATTCCTACGGTGTCCTCACAAATTATCCTGTGCCTCTGAGTAACCTCCTGTGCTGTGGGTCTCTTTCTCAGCCTCGCTGTGCTGTTGAGATATCCAGTCATGGGAAACTGTGATTAAAACCCTCCTCCTAACACAGTGTGGGAAGAGTCCTTTCATGCGCTGCCATGGCTACAATACATAGGCCAAGGTCATTGTTTGTTATGGTTGTAGCTGTGCGGAGCCTGTTTTTTTTCCAACTGACAGCTGTTGCGTATCAGTAAAATTAAATTGTTTGAGGCAGATATAAAGCATAGGATTATTCTAATTCAGGTGAATCATGCTGGAAAGCCGTATCTCAGTCCTGTATGGAAATATTTTTATCTTCTCCATGGGCTGATCTCCAATTCTTCATTATCACAATCTTTGAAATACAGAGTAATGCCTTTAATTGTTGTGCACCATTAATGAGATCAGCTTGTGTCACTGTAGCTGATGCTTCATCTCCTCACTGGTGTAGTATAATTTTATATGGATAATTTGAAACAAACTGCTCATTAGAGAAGTGATTTAATTGCACACAATTGCAAGTTTCTCATGTTTTAGAGATGCCTTTTCTAAAACCAATGTCATCGCTGTCAATCTGTACATGTGCTTTATTTAAATCGTATTATCCTCTGACTTAATCAGATTTATTCTGGGTGGATTTGGTATGAAGCATTCACAAACAATTTAGAAAACAAGATCAACAAAGAGCCACGGCGTAAAAGATAATAACTCTACTCTTTTTAACTGCAAAGCTGATTTAGCTATTTTTGTTGATATTTCCAATGTAAATATGTTCATTTAAAATGAAATATAGTATGTATGCCTAATGAGGCCTCTATACTAAGGACCAGTTACAGATATCTGGTTAAACCACAGCTTAAGGTGTGAGGACTTCATCCAGTGCTGCTCTCCTTCTATTCAGTATATAGCAGAGGTAAACTCGATTTCTTGTGTATATTAAAGCAGAATCTGCTTCGCTTTCTTGTAAATGATGTGACTTACTTGGTTAATGCTGATACAGTAGTTCAAAGAGGTTTTATCAGAGGACAGAAGCCCAGGCTGTGAATGGAATGATACTGGGTAAGACACAATCTTTGTGTCAGTTCTTCCTAAGCATAAAACTGAGAATTGAAATATAAAACACCCAGTCATGCAATTCTTCTGTATTTTATTTATTTACTCATTCTGAAAGCTGCTTTTCGTGTGTATATTTTTGTTATACATAATGATAATTATGACAGGTGTTTATCAAAGAAGAGAAATATTGCCAACGCTTCTATTTCTCTGCAGAGAATTTTCAATGTTTCTGCATTTGGCTTTGGAAATGGTGTATGACAACGTATTTTGCATCACTAGATCAAATATCATGGAACAACATCCACTTCTGTATAAAATATACATGCATCTAATCAAAACTGTGCTTATTGTCCATTTCATGGGGACAGTCTTCTAACACATACTCTCAAATGCATCTGTGAACCTTACAGCCCAGGGTCTTTATTTTCCATCGTTTCCTCCTCAGCACTGTTGGCAGTAAGCCAAGTGAACAGGCAGAATCTCTGTCTTGATATATGCTGAAAGTTTTATTAAGTACATCACTTTTCCAGGCTTGAATTAGCACTCAGTTAAAAATAAATAAATAAATAGATAGATAGATAGATAGATAGATAAGCATATGGAATAGAGCACTTCAGAAAGAAAGAATCTCTGAGAATTAATTATCCCTTTAAGTCTTAGCATATTGCAGCATTTCTGAAGATTTATTGGGAGGGAGAACACCAAATGACAAATTCTTGGGTAAAATTATTTACAGGAAGATAGGAAATGAGTCAGGACTTCAGGAAAAAGAAACTGTCTTACAGGCATCTGAAAAAATGTCCAAATCCTTTTTTTTTTTTTAATCTCAGATGGACAAAGGAAGGGGAAATATATCAATGGGAGTTACAAATCACAAGTTTCCAACTTCCTTCTTTGCTGCATTCCAGCTTTGTCTAAATATTTTTTTTGTGCTAAGCACCAGTGGGTGATACAGGCAAAGAAGAGAATTTATTTGGCCTTATTCTGTACATTAACAAAGCCTTGCTACAGATACCAAATTGAATGGGAATAAGTAATTTCATCTGCTTCTAAAATTATTAATAAAAATACCAATAGTGCTGTACAAGAAATGGCTTCTGAAATCTGCTTCAGAAATTTTTATATTTTGTAGAATGCATTTTCATGTGTTAAGTAGAGTGAGAGAGCAGTGGGTATGTACTGACTACAGGAGGAATTCAAAAGATAAATGGAAAATAAAAACAAACGTTTATTTCTGTCTAGGTTTCTTCTTGATAAGTAAAATACAGAAAACATGGAGAATGAAAAGATTGGGCTGAGTGGGAGTAAGTTTGAGAACTAGATAAACTACAAGTTCATGTCCCATTTTCTCTAACCTAAGAAAGTATCAGTGCAATCACAAATAACACAGTTTAAACTTAGATAACTATTTCAAATAAGTGTCTTTCTAGCTGAGTGAAAGAAGATTTCAATAGCATCACCCCGTACATTCTTTTGGGATGACTTGCCATTCACATCTAGCAGTGCACGAGATGGATGTCTTCCTGCAGTCTGAACTATTTCCTTGATATCTGAGAGACATTGAAGAGCCTGTGAGACTCTAGCTAAGACCCAAGGGGAAAGGTAACTTTCTAGTCACACCATTCAGCAGAATGAAGGACAGGGCTGTGGTAGTTTCACACAGATGGGCAGCTGAGCTCCACAATATTGCTCACTCACCCATCCTTCTCAGAAGAAAAGGGGATACAGTATAATGGAAATGGGCTCAAAGATCAAGGTAATGCCAAGCTCACTCACCAACCACTACTGTCATGGGTGAAACAGACTCCCTGTAAGGATATTAATGTAGTTTTATTGCATAATAATGCAATAATAATGTAATAACAGCAGTGAGAACTAAAAGCAAAGTAAACCCACCTTTCCACCCACACCCTCTTCTCCCAAGTTTGCAGGGGAACAGGGAATGGGAGCTGCAGTCAGTCCATAATGCTCTGCCTATGCCCCTTGCTCCATGTGGGACCCTCCCATGGGTGATGTCCTTCACCACAGGTCCTGCGTGAGTTTTCCAGGGGCAGCAGCTCTCCCAGCACTGCCCCAGCATGGCTCTGTACCATGGGGCCCACCATTCAGGCACCTCTCCCCATGGGTTCCCACAGGCGGCTGCTCCCTCAACCCTCCAGCCCCACTGTGAGCTCCACGCTAGGGCTGCAGCTCCATTCTGGGCCAGATACTGAGGGGGTACTCATGGGCTGTGCCTCTTCCACTGCTGCACCATGGCATCCTTCATGGCTGCATGGGGAGATCTGCTCCACGCAGTGCCCATGTGCTGCATGGGACAGCCTGCTCCATCCACATTTGTTCACACTTCCAAGTTTTTTTCTTATAGCTGTAGTATGGCAGTTATTACAATATGAAAAATATGGATCAGTTTCCCTATGTGGAGAAACTTGCATGCTGTAGAAAATAACTGCTTTTAAGGCCTGTTTCTAGATTTGGAAGATAAAAAGGATTTCTATTTTTTTCAATTAAATTATTATAGTTTGTCTTAATAGTTGTCCCTTTAATGTGATTATGTCCAGTCTGACATCTTTATCTTCATTTTAGCAAATCAACTTGTTGCTCCACAGACCATAGATCTGTTCAGCAAAATTGGTGGAGAAACATCTTTCTCTTAGACCCAGGAGAGCAACCATATCCACATCTCTATAGCATTATTTTCTACGAGGCAAGCTCTTTGAAAAGCTGATGATGGCATGATCATTTCATTACTGGGTGAAATGGAGGAAGATGGCCTTACTGAACAGACTGTAAGTTTGTTCACACAGATTGAGCATGGATTGAGATATATTTGGAATAAGAACGGCACATCAATTACATCTCTCTTAGAGAAGTCTTTTCCCAGAGCGCCTATAACTTATTTTTATTGTAAACCTCACGTACACACATGTCAGCAAAAGCAGTTAGCTCAAAGGGTAGTCCAGGCTTTAAGGAACAGTACACGCTTAAGATACTAAGAAAAATATACACAGATGAGTAATTAATTATTTTTTCCACACAGCTTTTCTGAGATTAAATTACTAAGAGCTTATTTGCTTCTACTCTCCAAAAGCTGTACCAACTGACTGGCGTGTTTTAGGTATACAGCCTGCTCTTCAGACAGTCTCCTTAGAGATAAGTATTCACTGAAAATAAGTGCTTGATCTTATAATGAACTCAAACCAGTCCATCAGCTTAATATATAATTTTCAGGATGGGTGATGGTGAAAAACTGAACAGCCAGCTGGTACTGTTGTAATGCCACTTGGTGTGAGATCTTATGCCCCTGTGTATAATTTGCTGCCTATGCCTGAAATGATACAGTGTGTGCAGAAAGATCAATTTGCTCCTAGACTTTCCTCCAGTAGTCTCGTGATATTGTAGGTCTTCTTTAAAAGTGATTTAATCACCTTCCAATGTGCTAATTGCTCTTGTTAGCCTTTACTATGACTCTTCCATTAATTACCGGTAGTGATCTTCCTGGTGACTGTTTATAAATGTCGATTACAGCTAAAATTCATTTGAAATTATCAGCTTCCTAAGATTTGAAATGTAAATTTTCAGCATGTTTAATAGCTAAGCACATCTAGCTGAATGCTTTGAATGTTTAGTACCTTTGAAAATCAAGCTCTAGATCAGCTACAGAAGTTATTGTTCAAGTTTGCTGTGGATACAGCAAACAGAAAAGGTTCTGTACTTCTTACAGCTTGAACCACTAAAACAACTATATGATACTAGCAACGTAACAGCTTTGAAAACCTCTTGACATGTTTAGCTTTGACATGAATTTAGAGAGTCCTTCTATTTGGCAAGATATTCATTATTGGAAAGCAAATTTACTGTGTGGGGATTATTGGCAATGCATATTAGTTTGAAAATTTAGTTTGCATATGCTTACTTAAGTCAACATCTCTACTTCTGTGATGTATGGTTCCCAAATACTGAAAACGCTGGTTTTATTTTTATTTGCATGCAAATGTTATTGTGTGTCCTTGCCTCTGAAATACCTACTTATGTCAATTATTTTAGAAACTCTGCTCCTAAAACTGATGGAATGGATTACATTGTTCTTTCAGCAATGCAGCTGAAACACCAGTATTCCCATTACTTTATAATTTAATTAATGTGGAGGAAAATTAAATAAATGATCAGCTTATGAGCAAATGCATTCAAGAGTTCAGCCATGACAAGTCTCTCTTACCAGCACTTGATCTTTCAGGCTTTCAGGATACAGGATTGGGCAAAAGGAGCATAGATTTCATTTTAAGGGTCAGTTACTGTTGAAATTTCTCTTCAACAGACATTACTTCATCCCCTGAATTCTCATCAAGTTGAAACCTGTAAGCCAAATCAGGATCAAATGTCTTTTTTCCAGGTCCATTTGGTCTATTATGTGTACCATTTGTGATGTTTGTTGTGATAACTTCTGCATAGGCAGCCCATCAAAATTGGACAATTTCCCTGCATAGACATATTTCAGTTAAAAGTGCTATAGATGCCACACTCTTTCTATCTATGAATCTACAGCACATCCAGTTTTCCCACTGCCATTTTGTCCTGATTTCAGCTGGAACAGACTTCATTTTCTTCATCGAGTCTACAGTGCAGTGCTTTGGCTTTAGGAGACAGTGTCTACAGCACAGCGATGTTTCAGTTGTTGCTGAGCAGTGCTGCACAGAGCCAAGACAATTCCACTTTCTCTACTGTCTGCAGAGAGGGACTGGGGGAGCACAGGGCTCTGGGAGGGGACAGAAGCAGGACAGCTGGCCCTAATGTCCACAGGGATGTTCCATGCCATATGGCGTCCTGTGGAAAAGCTGTACAACTGAGGAGAGTTGGCTGTGGGGGGTTGGCCACCACTTGGGGACTGGCTGGGCATTGGTCAGTGTGTGGTGAGAAATCACACTGTGTAAATATTAATTGTATCATTATCACTAATATTTTGTTTTCCTTTTCTTTCTTAGTGAACAGCTTTTTATCTCAACACGAGCTCTACTTTGCTACTTTTCCCAATTCACTCTCCCATACCACAATGTGTTTAAAAGCCAGAGAGCTGTGTAAGCCAACCTCAGCTCTACTCAGCTTAAAGGGTGGTTGTGGACTGGAAAGTAGGCTATACTGTAACTCCTACTGACACCAAGAAGCACAAATAAAGCTTCTTGTAACATATTGTATTTTATAATATGACAGTAGCATCTGGGGACTTACAAAGGACTGTCTTACAGAAATCCTTACGGTTCAACCTTAGTCAATACACAGCAAGAGCATAACTAGCAGAACCATTAAGAGAAATCATAACAAAGATTTGATATCTAATTGCGTTATAGCCAGCTGCTGAATATCTTAAGGTGCTTAAACAGTTCCAGTTAGCTTACTTATTTTTTCACTTCACCTTTCTTGTCAGTCTATAACCATGTCTGTGCATACTTTGCCAGTACAGTACACACACAGAAGCCCAGACTGCATCATCGCTGTGTTACAGAGCTGTTAAAGGCCTTCTCTTTTCAGCAGTGGCTGTCAAAGAAACTAATCTGATTGACACATAACTAATTAAAAAATGCTTATCTAAGCTTGTGACTAAAATTTCCCCAAATGTTGAAGGGAAGTTTAGAAGCTTATTGTAGTAATGATAGTACTGTATGAGTTCCGCTGTATATGTGAGCAGCTATCTCCCATGTGACTGCAGCAGGTTGACTGTGGCATGACTTTCATTTCTCATGCAAGGTAAGCCAAGAAAATCTGTGCAGATGGTAAAAATATATATTAAAAAATAAAAGTGAAAATCCCTTGAGTTTTCATTGGCCTTCTGCCCGTTTAAGGAGAAAGTTACTGGCAACACAAAGTTCCCACAGAATCAAAACATCAAACAGACACAAGAGATTCACAAGACAAAAGAGTGATTCACAAGAGATGTGGCTTTATGTTTTATTATGCTTTCATCTTCTCCCAGGTCCACAGGCCATTATGTTTTTAGAAGTAGGATGCTCTGGACTCAGAAAGGAAACATGTAATCCTTGACCTCCAACTTTGAAAGTGATTAGAGCAGTATTTGCTTTCAGCAACAAAGCACTATGTTAAGCATGCCCTAGATTAACAGTGCAAATCATCTGCTCCAGTTGGAAGAGTTAGGCTTTAGCCTCCAAATAACTGAGCACATTTTCAACATAAAAGAGTCTTGGATTGCATTAATTAATTCATGAGACCTCATCTGAAGAGAACGTGCCCTGTTGATGATGTCTTGGATGGGAATCAGCAGGTTCATTGCATGGACATATTAACTTCCCAAGTATCAGCACTGTGAGTTTTGTTACTGAGGACACAATAGATGGCACACAGCTAAGTGAGTTACACCCAGGCAGCCTGTCACTTGCAATTAACTTACAGTCCCCCATGAATCAAACTGTTCAGCTGGCATACTTCAGAAGGGCAGAGGGGCACCCTCAAAGGTCCTGGTTCCAGCTGACATCCATTCTGACCTCTCTTCCAAGTACCATGAAACAAATATGACAAGCTGTGGTTTTCTTCACTTCTAGTAGATGTGTTACTGTGACAGATAGTTGGGCAAGGTGATTGAAAATTGAAAGGAGCGGAATTAGGAAGAGTGTTTTTGGTATTATTAAAGAAATCAAATGGCTTGACAAAAACATTTTTTTCACTGACAAATGGGATAAAAATAATCTCAAAATTAGTTTTCATATACATTTTCCTTCTGTTTTCTTCTCTTTGACTGAACTTATTGTTCTTTTCCCTTCAATGAAGACAGTGTAATCTAATAATTACAGGTTATTTTCCTTGTTTCTGTTTGTGTGAAAGTTTGGTAAGTTCAGTGGAAAATAAAATCGATTATTTGGATATTTTTCCTCTGATTTTGATATTTTTATAGTTTGGGGCTTAGCTATTTTGCCAGACTCCATCTCAAAATGAAAGAAAAAAAAAGGAAAAAAAGAAAAAGAAAAATAGAAAATGTAATTTGAATGAAAATAACCACAGTATTCTGAAAGTAAAATCAGAACATGCTTTTACAAATAAAATTTTCTATTTATTTATCTATTTATTTATTTATCTATTTATTTATTTATTTGTTCCAGGTACCTGATGTGTACTGTAAAGTATAACATTATTTTTCAGGATTTCCAGCTTATAACAGGCTTTATGCCTTTTTTCCAGTGCTTTTCTTCTAAATTTTTGTTTTGTAAGGAGAAAAAAACATATACTTTTTTGAAATAAAAATGAAATTGGTAGATGGATATCATTTGCAAAATACTCCTGGTTCACTATACAAATAATTGATGTAGTGGCTGCTCCTGGCCTATTTGGTATATATACATACCTGTAGAAATGTTCTGTAGTCCGGGATGCCTTCTCTTGGTACACCTGTGCCTCAAAGCACAGTCTCCCACCCAGCTGAGCAGAAGCCCACCTCAGCCAGCTCCTCCTTCAACCTGTAGTGGATGCAGGATCATAAGTATCAGATAATCTGCAAGTCTAATGTACTATTTTTACTGTGTGTGTGTGTATGTGCCTGTGTCTATGTATGTGTGTGGAGTAGAAACAGGCACAGCAGAGATAACATCGTACATTTCCAAAAGTGCTTCAATTTCCTCTCAGAGATTATCATTTCTACAGCATCTCACATAGACAGCAATGTTTTACTTAGCATTATTTGGTACATTGAACTGGTCATCTGGTTAGAGCTATTTAAGTAGCGGGGAACAGGGCCCCTAATGTTCATTACATGCAAAGTGCTGAAAAGACAGAGAGCACTTATCTATTAATGTCTCAGTGCACCTACTGGAGATCCCATCTGACGCCTTAAGCCCATTTTTCACAAGGGCTGAGAAGTTATAAGTTTTTTTCTTTCCCCTGAAGTCCTTATACGAAAAAGATAATCACAGAATTTTTTATTCTCAACTATTAAGTGCAGTTGTCTGTCTGACTTAAACCACATTACTAACCACTGATACATGGCATATCAGAACAGAAAAGTGTCAGGCCTTTATCTTACAAACCACCTGCTTCAGAAACTGTCAGCCACCAGCATTCTGAAAATACTTCATAAAGTCATGGAACTGGGGAGGAAAAGGAGCTGGGGGAGGACAGATAGATTTCAAGGAAAAGTTCCAAAAACAAACTGCAGTTTCCTTCCAACCTAGGGAGTACCCCTGCAGTGTCCCTGCCTGAAACAAAGGGCCTAACCTTGAGTGGGAAGGGAGGAAGGGTGAGGCTGAATGTTGTGCTACAAAGGCTGCGTTAGTACCCTGTAAGAATTTGCTACAGTGCTGTCCTGAAACATCAACAGAGACAAGACTGGTTTGTTCCAAATGGGATGAACTGCTTTCTAAAACAGTTTTTAACTTTTATAGATTCACCCTTGTTCTCTTTCAATTAGCCAGTTAGCCTGTGAGAATAATTACAAAGGATCCCAATTTTCAACCTAAGCCTCTTTGACAGCAATTTTGCTTAAAAAACTGAGTGTAAATTGAGTCTGTATATATATATATATATATACACACATATATATATGTATGTATGTATATATGTATGTATGTATGTGTGTGTATATACATATATAAAGTATTTATAGTAAGTATATATAGTAATAATAGTATGTAGTATAATACTATAATAATGGTATATAATATAAAGTAACGACTGATTTTTGGAAAATCCTGTCCCTACATCTTAATTTTAGGACCTAAATTCCAAACTTAGCAACTCCTCACCAAAGAACAGAACTGCTCAGTTAAGCAAGATGAAGGCATCCAATTTTGCACAATTGCTGTTCAGACAGGATCATTATCGCTATTCTGTGACATCAGTGTTTATCTCATGCAGTAGAATTCTAAGGATATTTTATGAAAAATGTATCTAGTAGCACCAAATTATGGAACATGTAAATATTAATACTGTGGGCTAACGTCTTTGTAGACAGAACTTGAGGGTCAGGCCTGAAAGCCACGAGCAATAGCATCACCTTACTCCCACTTTTTTCTGGAGTAAGTTTAGAAGCGTATGAGTATTGGAATACTTCCTGTGCTTTTCACTCTCTCATACTGGTTACATGAATGAAAAAGCATTTAATTTTCTGAAATTTTTTATTCTTTTATTTTTATTAAAAAAAAAGTCTTTATGAGCTGACAGTAATGTATGCAGCTTCAAAAAGCTCTAAGAACTATGGTACTTGGAATCAAGGATAAGAAATAGGATCAATTTTTTTGCTTATATTGCTGTTGTTAATGTATAAGAAAGCTTGCTGGCTTTAGACTTACATCAGTAAGCTGTTTGATAAAGTAAGAAATACTGTCTTAAGGATACTTGTGCTGTTTATGGGAGAATAAATGCTGTGAGGCACAACGGAGACCTTAAAAAGCAGCTCTGGCATGTTATGATTGTAATTCATGTTTGCGTCACTTTGGTTGTCACAGACTCAGAAAAGCCAGACAAACTGAGTCATCCTGGATAATTTCCAAAACCTCCCACATACAACCTGGAAGAGACTGTCCTTTTTTAAACTACATATACATCTTAAATATTCAACCCTGAAAAGTTACTTATTGGTATTCTTCTCATCTTGCAAGAACCTGATTGTAGATAGCAAATCATATACTGTTTTCTGCTACTTTTCTAGTAATAGTTTAAAATCCTTAAAATAGATAGAAAGCATCTTTCCAAAAACGTATCCATTACTGATAACAGTAAGGAATGCACGACTGCTACATTGACACAAGGTGAATTACATGTCTCAGTGAGTATGAATTTTCAAAGTACTTCATACATCTAAGAATTGCCATGGAGGTGCAAACTAGATCTGCCTTGCAAATTCCTATCAGTGACTTCCTGTGAGTAGTACGGAGAGTTACACAGAAGCAAGATGAACTTTGGAACTCAACAGATATTCAGTATAAATGGCCTACTGCTTTAGTAGATGTTGTGTGAGACTAAAAAGGGATCATTTAGGTTTTCTGATCAAAGCTGGTGAACAGTATGTAATGACCTATAACATCTTTACTGCTCCGGGGAAAGTTTCTTCTGACCAATTTCCAGTAGATTTTTATAAAATCAGGAACAGAGGGTTTATTTGTGTGTTTCCCTTGTACCGCAGATGGCAAACCTTCCACGTGAAACCATCTGATGGTGAGCTGATCTGGATAGCACCTAAGAGGTTTATAACTATACCACTTAACTGTCCCCTCACTGGGAACTATCAAATCCTAGTCTACCTTGTCACTCAAGAAAACTGAGTCAAGTTTAAATGTCATGATGCTTGTCTTTGCTGTGTTGCCACTATGTTGCCATTGAGAGTATGTTCAAGAGAAATACTGGGACACATCTAACAGCCAGTCTCATCAGCACTGTATCAGTTTTCACATGTTGTTTCCTGTGCTGGCCTCTAAATAAAAGGGGCTTTTATTCTGTCTAGAGGACAGTGAAGGATGACAGCAGTTTATGAACTGCTGGATTCTTGAAAACTAAACTGGCAAATATTAAAGTGTGGAAAATGCTCGTTTTAGAACCTTGTTTGCCCGCCTACCGGATTCTCATAATCTCTCTTTTAATTGCTGTGTATTTATTGTGTTCTGACAAAAAGTTGCCAAACATGCTTCTGATGATTGCAGACATTCAAACACATTTAGATAGCACTTGCCTTAAGCAATCAGTCTGTGAAAGCAATCCTTATGTAAAAGAGACAAAAACCCCTGTAAACCAAAAAAAGACAATGTGCTGTCATCTCCAGAAACACGCAGCCTAACACTAATGCCAAGCATGCTAAAACAGTGGAAAAACCCCAAGCATTATACGTCAGCATTCCAGTATCTTTCAAAAATGGCTCTTGTAGCTCCAGAATTGGTGCAACAAGAAGACACAAGACATCAGTCTCTCTCTAACTATAACAATAAGGTCGTGTGCTGCTTGGAACACGTGACTTATTTTCTCGGTTTTTCAGTGCAGTATGAATGTTTACTCATGCTTTAAAATGCTCCATACTGTATGTGGAAGCAGCGCTACATAAATGAAAAATGTTACTGGGAGGTTTGTGAGAGGTAAGGTTAGTAACGTTAGGTTTATCTTTTACAGCTTATTCAGCCAGCTGGAAAAGGGTTGGACAGAATGTTCTATTATCTGAATAGTCGACTTAATTGGCTTAAGAGGTCTGTCATCTCAATTTTTCTCCAAAAAATCAGCATTCACATATCACTTTGCTGTGATAACTACTACTGGGACTGGCTTACAGTGGAAGGAACAACAGTAGTGCCAGCTCTGCCAAGAGGAAAAGATAGAAAGGATGGAACATAACAGAAATGAGAATTTTAGGGGAAAGTGAGTGGAAGAGGCTGACATGATTGGAATAAGCAATACCTTAAGAGAAGAAACTTCAGCAACCTATTTCTCTTACTAATTTTAACTACAACAATAGACTTTTAAACTGACTTGCGTGCATAGCAGGTGACAGAGTTCTACTCACTAAATTCATCAAATAACAATATGCAAAAGCATGTGGCTGGCTACCAAGAGGTCTGAACATGCGACTTCTCCCCTCAAACTGGCACTGCTTCTTCCTTTAGTAACCCAGAAGATTAAAGCTGTCAGTTGCATATAAGGGTTAAGAACTCCAAGGAGGATTTATGATCTCTGTGCAGTCTCCAGGGAGAATAAGCAGACTGTTCCCTGCCAAAACACTCCTAAACTGCCCTGCAGTGAGGAGTACTGCAGGAAAAGTACCAGAATTAGACAGGGGGGAGGAGGGAGTGGTGAAGAAACAGGGTCAGCAGCTCACCTGCCCTGTTTATGCTCCATTCTTACTTCGCTATGCTTCCTCTTCCAAGAAATGTATGGTAAAATTGACTGGGATTTAAAGTAAAGTAAACTCAATTCAAGTAACAACTTGGAAGTATATTTTCTGCTGCATAAAGAAACTTCCATAAAATGACAAAATCAATCAGCTTTCCTGTGAAGATTACTCCTCTCTCCATTTTCATGTTCACTGATAAGAATCTAAGTCTGAGCTGTTACAAGTCTACTGATGCCTGAGACAATACGTTTTCACTTTTGTGCTCTCCTGCAGAGTAGTGCTTACTGTCTATAACTGAGGACTGCAGCATTTCAGTGTCTGAAAATATGGAGACAGCTCTTGTCAGCTAGGAATTAACTAAAAAAAAAAAAAAAAAAAACCTTCAAGAATTATCATAGTCCAGCATCATGTCAAACCACAATCACATCCTCTGCCTCCCCTTGCACTTGAATAACCTTACTACAAATTCAACAGTAGGAAGAGGTCTTTGAGACACTGAATTCTCACAGGGTTTGTGAACAGACTGTTTAAAGGAGAAAAAAATCACAGCTGGGGGAAAAAGGCCTTGTTTGCACCTGAGACAAACTACTTATATGCTCCAGCTGTTTGAATCCTCCAGCTGGAAGAATATGTCTCTTTTAAAAAATGGAAACCAAGCAGCAGCCACAGTTCATTCACTCCATTGCTTGCTTTCCTACAGCTGTGTTCAGACTGGAGCAAGGGTGAGCAAAGGCAGCTTACAATGGGTTAACCCATATGTGATTACTGTACTTACTGTAAGTTAACCCATATGTGGATTCTGGTGAGTAGTACCGTCTGGGTCATCTCTTTAAAAAATATCCAGTTGGCATCAAATCTCCTATAAAAAAAGTACACGTTGCAGGGGTCAGTAAAGCATAGAGTCTGTGGGTCATGTTCCTCATGGTATGGCTCATCCCCATCAGTGATGAAGCAGCAGTGTTTTGCCAATTCCAGGAATGGAGAACAAGCTGAAGGGAGGGTTTCATTCGTAGGACCAGAGGAGGCCCATGGCAACTTTATCAGAGAAGCCTTTTAAAATATCATATTGCATGTCCTTGCTTGTGTGGCAATTCATAGCTTGTTTGCATAAGGTGTGTGAATGAGATGCATCCTTCCTGTGAAACAGGAGCATTTCTGAACAGTTATGTAATAAATGTATTAGTGCGCTTGTACGCATGTCTAACGCCAAGGGGAGAGGAGGATAGTGTGTGAAACTGGAGGTTCATCACTCATCTGAACCTCCAAATTACATTTCTGTGCATTTTCAGTCAGCACTGATCCACTTTCTAAAACAGTGTCAATTGGAAGTGTGTACAAAAAACAGGACTGTGATTTTGAATATGCTCTGCAGCTCTGAGTATCTCTATGCCTTGGCACAGAAATGAAGTAACTTTCTTGTAATTCCACTGGGTAAAGGAGTGTCCATGTGTAACAGTTTATAAATGGGGAAAAAACACAGAGGTTACCTAGAGATTCTGTCCTACCTAAACCCAGTAATGTGGAACGCTTTTGGTTGAAGTAGATGACTCATTGAATTAGATCACTACATTAGAAAAGCATTGTCCTGTAAGGAAATTAACGAACTGAAGGTATAATCTAACAAGACCCAGGAAGCCAATATCAATTTCAAGCAAATAGGCAGCTTCCTTATGGAGCACATGTATTTTGGGATAGCCCTAAGACAGTGCCATAAGGATCCGTAGGAAGACAGCAGAGTACAAGCCAGGATCTCAGAGAAAAATCAGAGGCAGGAAACAAGCAGAAGTCATAGGGAGTCTGACTACATCCAAAAACCTCTTTGGAATGCATCTGAAGGTAGGAACAGAGAAGATGCAGAAGAGAGATGTGCTTATTTATTTGTTTACCTCCCCAAAAGATATGTTGCTTTTATTGTTATCTCTACCACTTCTGTCTGAAGAACAGCTTTCTAGATTTTATGCCAGGAAATGAACTGAGGCAGTATTGCCTCAGTCCTCTCTTCAGTTCCAGCACTGACCTGAAGTGTCAGTCCTGTCACCCTTCAGCCCCTGACTGGGCTCTTTTTCCATGCATGCAGGATTTTTTAGCCCTGTCTGGGCTTTTTTCCAGCATAGTTCTTCATCCATGTAGGCCAGAAGTCCAAAGCAGATGGCTGGTAGCTATTGACTAGGTTGTGTCTCTGTCTGCTGACTGAATATATGTAGAAGCAAAATTAAGGGTAATTATTTGAAATACAGTAAAGCAATCACAGTGATGATGAATCACAACTCCTTCCAACACTTTACTGTTAGATACTGAAATCGGGGCATTTAGTAGAGAAAATTGGAAAAATGATTTAACATTTCTTCTTTCCTCAAGTATAGCTTTAGGATTTCTGTTTTTTTAATTTATTGCTTCTGTTTTGTAGTTGAATTATCAGCTAATAATTAACCTATATTCCTGCCAAATTCTTCTAAGGTTTTTCTTTTCTGCAGTACATAGCTCCTGGTATTTCTTTCAAATAATTTTACACGTTTGAAATTTAGATATCATGTATAAATTCATCACCTAGATTCCTTCAAGTACATGGATACTTTCCACTTATCTTAGGTTTCTATCTTAAGACAGCATGAATCATATGTTGGAGATGCATTTCTCCGTTCTCACAGTGTGAGAATAAACACATGATTTGAAATTGATGTTTAAATTTAGATGGTTAAAGTTTGAGGTGATAAATCCCACCTTACAGGCTCTAACAGTAGCTTAAGTTAATCTTATTTCCAAATGAGAATGGATCAAATACCTTTCTAATTGTTGATGTCATATAAGTCTTGAGCAGACAACCCCAAAGCTATTAGATGTAAGAGTAATTTATTAATATTTGTCAGAAATAGAAAAAAAGAAGCCACAGTTTTCGTACCCTGGGAAATATTAGTGGAATTCATGGGCAGGAGGGAAACTTGTTACTGATCTTCAGCAATTTTTACTAACAGAAAAATATCTTAATCTCCATTGGCCTTGTTTTACAGAAGGATTCATTTACAAAATTCAGTACGCTTGTTTGCTGTTTTAAAGATTAAGAAAAGTTTTCAAACTGGAAACTGTGAAATGTGCAGTTGCTTAGTGCTGAAGAGGTGTGTGGTTATTGCTTTGGTTAGAACTCAGTACCAGCGTTTTGGTAAATCACATGAGGTACTTGTATCAGGAGCATACTCATTGTGCCACTTATGTTATTAATTTATATTATTTATAAAAGTAATATTTTATATAAACTTACACTGTCTTGCTCTATATAGGAAAAATAAGTAAGTGTGTACTTACCCGTGACTATGTGTAGTTTCTTGACATTATTCTTCCTGCCTTGATGCAAAACACAAGCTGTACTTAATACAATATAATCTGTTGACAAATGAACTTTTGCTTAGTAACTGAACTGATAAAATAGTTTTTGTTGAAGTTCATTACAGGAAGGTGAACCTAATTCATACATACAATATTGTTTGAGCAGTGTTGTGAGGCCATTTAAATTAGTCAATCTGTAATTGAATAGCTTTTGTGATCTTTCAAAAAAACATTGTGACCAAACACCGTTTCGTAAAATATTTGTCATTAATTATATAAATAGAAGATGTGCAGAACACAGACTTCATAATTTTTATTTCTGCTTAGTATTAGAACAATTTTGCATATACTGGCAAGGAAGATAAATTGGGGAGTAGGGTAATTATTTTTTTCAACTCTGTTTAATGGTAGTGCATGGCACCTCATTATCCTATATTGACTTCCAACACTCCTACCAAAGTGCACAGTATTCTCCTGTAATTCCTACCATGGAAAGATCAGTTCCTAAATACCTTTTATTGATTTTGCAGGACCAGAGGATGCTTTTGAAAGTGTTGATGTAAATGATTACTTGAGGCTATTTTCAAAGACAGTAGCAAATCTAGGAATGAAGCTTACTTGCTAACAATCTGCTGTACTTTTTATTTTTTTCCCAGACTCCAGATTTAACTTTCTATCTCAGAATTGCAGCAATAACAATTACAAAATACCATAAACATTTTATGCCTAAAATGCAGCATAAATTTTAAGGGAATCCTGGAGGAAATTCCCAGAGAAATCCACAAATTGATGCAGTACCTAATTAATAATACATAATAAATAGCCATAATACATAGCCAGTGTAAAATGTTTTCTTATTTTTTTTAATTCACAAATCATTAACTGAAAGAATTAATTTCTTACAAAATAAATAAATAAATAAATAAAAGATTGACCAGGACTTTGAATCATGGAGTTTGTAAAGCAACAAAGTAAAAGCCTGTGCGTCCATTAGAAAACCATGCACATGCAATCAAAGAAAACAGAGTTTCACACACCATGTCTCTTTAGAAGATGTCTGACAGAATGAATAAGGAAGAGCTTCAGCAATGAGTTCAGCAATACAATCTTTCATATAATCAAAATGCATATGCTTGCCACAAGTTCCCCCATATTATTAAGAAAACAACAACAATAATAATAAAGTAATAGAATAGCTGAATAGAGTGCAATGTTTTTTTTCTTGTAGTTGGAAGATCGCTAGAACCTCTTTATCTCTAAAAGTGTGTTTAGTGAGAAACACAAGTGAAAGACATTTAGGAAATGTCTTTTTTTACAAGTTTTGATTGTTTGTATTACTTAGTAGTTATCTGCCATCTTGCTAAAAAGTGACTCCCTCTGAGAAACATGCAGCAAGTTGCAGCCAAGTCTCAAAGAATGCAAACAATAAGACAGAGAATGTAGAAGTTTAATATTTACTTAACTGTTTTAAAATAGAACATCTATTCCAACACAAGTAGTGTTTAGATGCCACAGAAAAGACAGAGCACTGAGAATCAGTGCACTTTGCAGCTGTTCTTATCTTGTAGCTTTCCTCCTGCTTTGAACCATGGTCGAGAAATCTTGTAGAATTGTTTTCAAGTTAATTAACACATTGTCTTACATGTGTCCTAGTTATTTTTTTCTAGAGTCTTATTGAAATGTAAGGTAACAAGAGAATGTATATAAAATCGAACACTCGCAGATTTGTGTAAAGTTAGTTTCTTGCTTTTTTCCTGTGCTGTAAATACAGAACTTGGAAACTGTCCCAAATGAATGCAATTAATGTAAACATCATGTACGCATGAACACACCCCAAGAAGAAGTATTAAGTGGGAGGGCTCTGGACATTAGATTGGTTTTTACTGATGTTTTGAACATCAATACATCCTGAAAAAAGGGAACACAAATGATAACATCTTCAGGTATTTCTGTTTTTCAGAAGTCAGAGTAATAACAGACAGAAGTTTCCTATTTGAGTGTAGGTTTTGACCTTTGCTTTAGGCAATTATTATTAAAAAAAAAAGAAAGAAAGAAAAAAAAAGATAAAGATAGATACTCCAACAGTTTTCTAAATCCACGCTTCTACATTCTAGACTGTAGCTCAGAATAATTCAAGTCTGCCAACAAACTCTAGGCAGTCCCACAGATGATATCTTTAGCATTTCACAGAGAGTTGAGGTTCCAACAGACTGCTGGGAAGAGTTGGTTCTCAAAGGAATGGACTTTCAGAAGATAAAGTGAGCATGAGCTCAAAAGAAAAGCTTAATAGAGGAGCTTATGACTAATCTGATTCAGCCAGCTGATAGGCCCATGTCCCAAGATTATCAGCTTTGGATCCTTTCCTCTTGATGGTAATCATTCAAGTAGATTAGTTTGAATCTGCTAAAAAAACCTACCTATCATTTGCTGATATTCCTCCCATATATTCCTTAAGTTCCAGTTAAGTTTTTTTGCACGGTTCCTCTTCTGTCTCTCACCTACTACAGACCTGTCTTTTCATGATACTGTTAAGTAATAGTTGATCAGTCATGTTGTAAGAGTACCAGTGATAAGGGAAGAGTGCCTGGGGCTCATATACTGCTTGAGAATAGTGCAACTCAGTCTTCCATAAAAGACTTTATCATATGGCTATATACCAGACCAAAAATTCCTGGGTAATCCTAACCCTTAACTCTGCCAGGAACTAAGTTATTATGAGACTCAGCTATACGGTCAGCCATTTTACATCCAGCCATGGTCCAAATTAAATCCACTGGAAATTATTGTCGTCTGCCTTTAAACACCCAGAACTTGCTCTTTTGGCCCTCTATTGTTTTGAGCACATGTTTTCTGGGATCTAACCTTTGTGAGAATTTTGATGTGTGGTTCATAATATCAGGAAGATTGTCTGCAGGCACTGTACATGAGAAGTCTAATTAAATAATAAATTTCAGGAGCCTATCATTGTAAATGTCATCGTACAAATTTAAATACGTAGAATTTTGCATTGCTACTTTTATAGCACTCTATATCAGATTCATTTGCAGGCTCTCTGAAGTGCATGCTGTCCTGTTTTTAGGCTATAAGATGAATGAGGATTGTGTGATATTCAAGAATGCTGTTCTAATAACATTGCATTTCCTATATACTGGGCTAAATTCATTTTATCAATACACAAATCTCATTGTGACATCCCATTGTGAAATGTGACCACAAGAGTCTAATGAGGTCCATTAAGGCCAAGTGCAAGGTCAAGGCAATCCCAAGTATGTGTACAGATTGGGATAAGATGCAGCCCAGAAGGATAGCAGTACCCTGGGCTGGATCAACAGAGGGATGGCAGCAGGAGAAAGGAGGGATTCATCCCCCTCTGCTCTGCCCTCGTGAGGTCACATCTGTGTCCAGACACGGGGCTTCCAGAACATGAAAGCCATGGAGCTGCCAGAGTTGATTCAGAGGAGGCCACAAATATGATCAGAAGGGCTGGAGCATCTCTCCTGCAAGGGAGCTGGGCTTGTTCAGGATGGAGGAGGCTCTGAGGAGACATTACTGTGTCCTTCCAGTAAATACATGTTCTTAAAATCAGGAGGGAGACTGACTTTTTACACTGTCTGGTAGTGATAGAATGAGGAAGAATGGCTTTAAACTAACTGAGGGGAGATTTAGATTAGAAGTTAGGGGGAAATTTTTCACTGGGAGAGTGGTGAGGCGCTGGCATAGACTGCTCAGAGACATTGTGAAATCCCCATCCTTGGAGGTGCTCAAGGCCAAGTTAGATGTGGCCTTGGGCAGCGTGATTTGCAATCCTGCCTTTTGCAGGAATTTGGAACTTGGTGATCTTTGAGGTCCCTTTGAACCCAAGACATTCTATGATTCTAAGATTCTATTATTTCTGCTTCAACTCTCTGTAGGGTTGTCATAAGCATTTAGGTTGTCCTGCCCATACACATGTAGTGAGTCATGGTGCTTAAAAAAATAAATGTATAGGTACAGAAATATTGATACTGGCAACTGACTACAAGGGAACTTATCAAGTGTGTCAGACTCTAAGGCTTTTGGCAGGAACAATGCAGTGGTTGCCTTGAAGTAGCACTATTCTTTGCCAGTAGTGCTATATAAGAGCATTATTTCTAAATTCATCGCTGTTGGAAGTTTTCTGAACAGTTCAGTACCCTTAATACTACTACACATACACATACAACTTCAAAGATCTCAGGTAAATTCTTTTGTATCCTTCTGTAAATGTTTAATTACTGGCTTACAGCATAACGTTCAGTTGACACAAGTAAGCACAAATCCTGGAATAGCCCTTGGTATCTGCATTTCCATTACCTTACAGTCACACAGTACTTTATGAATGCTGTGTTAGAAGAGATTTAAACACTTCATATCACAGAAAAATTCCTGTGCAGCAGATAAGATGTTTTCCCAATGATATGCGAAGACCTTCACAATTATTATGATTTTTAATAGTGTCTGATAATTAGAATGCAATTTAAGAACACTATAAACATAGTATTGATATGCATAAGAAAAATATAAGAAATAAAAACTTCAAAACTCAGTGATCTGATTTACAGAAATTGGTCATACAGAAAATATATTTCTGCTTTGTACATTATACCAAATCAGGGAAATACTTACACAACATTTCTCTTCAATAATTTAACTCTTAACTCTGCTGAAGCCTATCAGACCAGACTCCATCAAAATATGTGAAGTAAATTGTTCACATTTAGATCATAGCAATTCAGCAAATCTAACCCAACGTTCAAAGCTTAGCAGCATGCATGTAAAGCCTTGCCTAACAGATATTTGTAAAGAGTTTGTTTGGCTGTGTGATAGCTTGTTCCATTTTTAGTAGAATTTAGTCGTTCCATTTTTAACATTTTTAGTAGAAAGCGAGTAAACTCAGAACTCCAAAGGTGAAAAGAAAAGTGGCAGTACTTGTCAGTTCATGAATGTGCAGGAAGGATGGCATTACATCTGGCTTTGTTACTGAAGTGTTTCTGTAGATAGCAACTTAGCCTCCTGTGCAAGAAAATGCTTTAGAATGTGTCAAGATCTCAGCACCAAGTAGTTCTATTCCTGGTTTCCAAAAGAACTGGTTAATTTTAGCAGAGTTTAAAGATGTAGAATAATTATAAGATTCAAGGTTTTGTTCAAAACAATTCATCTTCTGAGACAGAATTTTACTTCACCCAAATAGAAATGCCATAAATCAGACAGAAATGTAGTGGTTTTTTTTTTACCCTAAGGATTTTATGGATAGATTATTTTTAAAATTAACTTAACTGTACTCATGCAGTACTTAATTTGATGTTTCTCCACTGAAATTAATCAATTATGCTACAGTGACTCATGAGAGTTAGATTGATTTTAAATTAAAAATAATTAAAATCATATTTTATTCCACACTGAGGTACACTGAAATGTTTCATCTCATACAGACTTCTAACTTTCAGCAATATAGATTATGATGTTTTAATCTAATTTCCCCTGAAACTTAATAAGCAGCACGTTTCAAACTCCGAGCTAAACCTTATATTCCCCAAAGTGCAAGTTATCAAAGTACTTCAAAGCAGTATCAATAGCCTTTTGGCTTCAATAGCCTAAAACACAAAGACATCCGCTGATTATTTGTTAATTATGTTTTCAAATTGCTTATGGCTATACCAGAGGATATATTCCAGGCTCTGATTTCTATTAATGGATGTGTGCTTTGGATAGGATAAAAAAATTCCCCTATTTAGCCTCTTTGTATCTAAGACAGTAAGTCTCCTTGCTGGATTTTCTGTTCTCAATAAAATAGCATGAACTGCTACTCTTCCATAACAGATAAGGAATATGAATGTGGACATCTAACATGTTTTGATAAATCATTTGTGAGTGCTCAAAAAATATGGAGAAGTAATTACATCATAATCTGAGGTAGAATTCTTATTTAATGCACACATAGACTTCATTATTCTGTAAACCTTGAAAAATAGGATTGTTTCAGTTCAAAGGGATGTTTATCATGGCTATCTAAACGTCTTGAGATTAAACAGGAGTGTAGATAACACAAAGAGGGCTTTCTTAATAGGCATCTATTAATTTCTGTTTTGATCATTTGGAAACAATTCAAGCACAATCATGGTCCAAGCCAAAATCTGGTACTGTACAGTTATAACATTTGCACAGCATTTTGATAAGGACTGCTGAATTTTGGAAAGTTCTGACAGAAGTTCAGGTCTGCTTTTGTTTTACATCTGCAGCTCCTCTTAATTAGCTGAAGTAGAGAAAGACCATACCTATGTAAGACTTATCCACAGCTTCAGCGTTGATACAATTGTAACAGCTAGTCCCTATTACAAAAGCTCAAATATTTTGTGCCACAGCTGATATTAAGTTCCCATCTCTTTCTACACCCAGGATGAGGAAGTGAAACAATGAAATATGAATTTTCTCAGGGGTGTTGCCAATAGAAGATACAAATCTTGGAAAGCAAGAAGATGTAAATGAGTACAATAATTATATTAAAAAAATAAAAAAAAAATGCTTTGAATGGTCTCTTCAGAGAATGCAACATTGCTATGATAACACTGGGCAGCTCAAAAATGACATTACTTAATTCATAAACCATTATGATTTAGGGCATATTACTAAATTCATCACTGTATCCTGTCGTAAACAGGAGATAACCTCTTAAAAAGTCTTATCCTGCTTTTAAAAAATGTCCTTGAACAATACATTCTCACTGCAGACACAAACATTTACATGTTGCAACTCGTGGTACAGATTAAAAAAAAAAATCCACAAAAACATATATTACGTACATATTGACAACTTGGATAAGAATGTCAAGACTGATCCATGAACATGTATCTGCTAATTTTGGCACCAAACAAGCCCAACATTGCACCTGTCCTGCCTAGGTGAAAGATTGTCTAGATATGAAAAGGCAGAACAAACACTAACGATGAAACTTCCATGGGAGGAACTAGAGAACTATGCGGTGTGAGCAGATAGAAATGTATGCTCAAATGAGCTCTCCAAGGCCATTGCATCAAAGCTGGTTGAACACCAAAAGCAAGGAGAATGGTGAGAAGTATTAATTGCAAGTTTTATTAATAGTTTAGACAAACATATGTCATGATTGTCATTTGAAGTGAGCAGAACTCACTCTATGTATTTAAGCAGACCTGTATGTAGCATGCCCGTTTAAAACACACTATTGTAGTAACTAAAAATGATAACATTTTCTTCAGGAAAATCACAGAAATTTCCTCAGTGAATGGAATCATAAAACCAAAAGATCTCACAGTTGGCTTTTAACTCAAATAGTCCTTCACTTTGACTAAGCAGGATGGGCAGATTCCTAGTGTTTCAATAAGGAGAGCAGAAGAGGGTGCTTCAGCAAAGTAAAGACATAGGGTTTTGGCACTCGGAGCAAGTTCAAGATGAAATTCTGGAATAGATTGTTTTGTTGCTGTCTTTCACTTATTCTCTCTCAGGCCAGGCCGGCAATGTAAAACAGACTGCTCATAGAATAAACAAGGAGTACAGGAGGGAAATTTATAGACAGAGAATGGCTCTGATAGAAGCTATTTCTGTGCTGGTGGCTTTGTAAGTACGATGGTTAAGAGCAAAAGAGACCTGCGTTTTACTGACTGACATGGAGGGAAGAAGCAACAGAAGAGATGGAAGAGATCTAAGCCAGATGGGAAAAAGGTGGGAGAGAGGAAATGGGAAAGAGTTCCCTCTGCATCTTTTCTCTGTTTTGTGTTTGTCAAGCCAAAACAACTCTGAGGTAGCTTCTGCTTGATTTAGTTTTCTGAAGGTAATTTGTACCCTGGAATATTCAGCAATAATTTAATGTACTTAGAAATTCATTTACTCACCAGGCATGAAAAACCTAAGCCCAGAATTTCTTTTGTGAAAATAAGAAGATAATAAAGAACTGTCAGCTAATTAGCACACTGCTTATACCATTTTGATCAAACATACACATACGCACATTATTTTTCAATACTCTACTGCCTTAATCAGAGTAACTGTCATAGTTAAGACAGATTTAATTAGAAAATCCCTATTTTTCAGCATAGTTATACGCAACAGAGTTTTCAGCTCCCATTTTCTAAGTAAAGTTTTAATGCAAAAATGCTGATGTTTGCTCTTCCTTATTTACTCATAGTACCCATGAATTTTCTGTGGGTTTTGATGAGCGCGTTGTGATGAACTTCTACAGCTATTATTGAAAAGTTACAATCTTACTCTTTATTCAGATAATAAATCTTAGGAAATTAAAGCCATCATGATAGTACCAATTAAGAAATCCACTAACTAGCAGAACATGACAAAATAAAATGTAGTATGAACATAGAATACAAACTTGAAAATAATTTAAATAGAAGTCATTATATTATCACAGAGAAGGAAAGATTAACATAAGGCTACAAAATATATATATTTTTTAATTTTCTTTTTTTTTAGGAACTAATTAAACAGGGATTTTAGTTGTACTTAACTTTTATCAGTTAGATAGTTATTTTAAAAAGCAGTACAGTGTTAGAGCCGAAACAATCTTACAACAGAATAATGGAAAATTAGCCAATAGAATCTGTTTTATCTCAGTACTGTGTTCTTCTGAATATCTGCAGTACGACTCCACTGGTAAAAAATAGTTCTGATGTTTGACTCGCATCCAAGACAAAGTTCAGGTGAAGAAATCAAGAGTGTCCTCAAATGTGTTTGTGAAATGCTTCATGTTCAGAATGTTTACCAGATTAAAAATGTGGGTTTAGGTACACCTGGATAGTGCGGAAACAGAGAAAGCAACAGCTGCAACAATTTTAAATGTATTATGAACTTTTTGTCCTAGATTTCTAAGCTTTTTGCCTTTGGCCCTGACCTTTCCTTCCTGTGCAAATTTAATAAACAAAAAACAAATTTTGTACTGTAGAACTCTCAGTGAATCATTTTTGTATTGCAAGTCAGCTATCTTAAAGAATTTTCCTTACTCCATACAAGGAATGTTATTTACTAACAGAGTAATCTTACCCAGAAATGTAAGGATTGCATTATGCAAAGTATTCGCAGTTAAAACAGAAGTTTTAATATAAAGTTGTTCTCTAAATTCATTATACCCAGTGATAAAATCATCATGTTATGATGTCAAAGTGCTTCTTTGATAAAAGTCATCTCTTTTCCTCGAGAACGAATTGATATATGTTATTTGCAATGAAAAAAAAAAAAAAAGAAATATCATCGGAAATCTGAGTAAAGCAACAGCTGGGTTAAATAGAATATATGAACACTTGCAAAACCTTCAGATTAGAAAATCAAAGTTGTAGTTCCCTCAGTGCATGGTGAAGTTTTCAGACAATCATATTACAGAAATCCTTTCAAGTGTCTTCTGTATATTTAATAACACCTAGACTTTAGTACCAAGATGTCATAGTAATCTTTCATTAATTGACAAGATCATTTATTTGAATATACTTGCCAAATGCCAGAGACGTCAACACTTCATCAAGCTATTGACAGTAAGCCAAAAGAGAGTGGATAGACAAGCACAACTTTTCAAATTGCCATATTTGGCATTTACATATTTGACTTAGTACAAGAAAACACCTATTCTTCTGTTGGAAGAAAAAGAATGGTACATTAGTAATGTACCTAAATAGAATAATTGCCAAATTGCAAAGTAATGGTGGAATACAGTCTTTAATATATGTAGAACTTTTTTGAAAAAAAAAATATATATATATATATATATATTTCCTATATGATATTTGTGAAGTTTCTATTTCCCTACCTGCAAAATATATTGTGTGTAATTTCCCTAAATATTTGTAATTATAATTTAAAATGTACAAGAAGTTCCTCTAAAATAATACATAGAATATTTAATGTGGTTTTCAAGTACTCATGGGGACCTTATAAATAGGAGGGAGGGAGACTCTTTACGTGATCTAGTAGTGATAGGAGAAGGGGAAATGGTATTAAACTGAAGAAGGGGAGATTTAGATTTAAAGTTAGGTGGAAACTCTTTATTCAGATGGCAATGAGGTGCTGGCAGAGCTGTCAGCACTCCATCCCTGGAGGCACTCAAGGTCCATCCAACAGTGGGGACCTGGGCAGCCTCAGCTGAGTGGGGCAGCTCTGCTCATGGCATGGGGTTGGGACTGAGTGGGCATTAAGATCCCTTCCAACACAATCCATTCTATGGCTCTATGATTCTATTTTCTTATATTTAATTCAAGAACAAGGTGCAGTGTCTATGGATGGAAAATTCTGTTTTGTGTTACAGCATATATGTTTGAAAAACAGAAGGTGTTGAATTAAATACAGAAGCTGTATATGAATCATAAAAGAGTTTTACATGGAGTCCACTGGCTGTGGCTCACAATCAGGCTCAGATGCTAGAAAAATAATTTCTGGGAATTTCAATATAAATGTTACTCGATTCTATTTCCAGTTTATATTAACTATGTTTTCTTACATGAAAGAACCAAAAAGTAACTTCATTAAAAACATTAAAATATATCTAGCAAGAGGTAAAATATTTCAGTTCAGCACTCTGAAACACCTTCTTAGCTTCCATTCTTCTAACTTATTTTTCCAGTGTATTGCAAAATAAAATTTTAACAGGGATTTCTTGTAGCAGTGCACCTCAGCTTGGCATGGCACTTAAACAAGCTGTTTGACCATAGTGGATCTGCATAAGTTTAACTGTCTACACCATTTAGTACTTTACTGAACAGCAAAAGAGATGAACATATACTTACATGATTTGCTAAATTGTTAGCCTAGCTATGTATATCAAATACATATGCCAGTGTTAATTTTAGTACGATATAGGTCATTAAGTACTTTATAAAATTAAACGGCCTAAAGCATTAATGGAAATTATAATGTCAGGTCTGAGACCTTTCAAGTCAAAAGCTGTATCATCGGATTTAGATAGTCTTACAAATAATAACATTGACATTTGCCATTATTGGGTCAACCAGGAGGAAAAAGCAGTGAAGATTCAATTATCACTTCTACTATAGAGAAACTTATTTATTTATTTATTTTTCCATACGAGGAAAATTTCCTCAAATTCATGGATTCATGGATACATTAGGTTGGAAAGGACCTACAAGATCATCTAGTCCAACCATCCTCCTATCACTATCCCTACCCAACTACTAAATCAAATCCCTTAGCACCTCATCTAAACGCTTCTTGAACAGCGCTAGGGATGGTGCCTCAACCACCTCCCTAGGCAGGCCATTCCAGTGCCTGACCACTCTTGCCGAGAAAAAATTTTTCCTCAAATCTAATCTAAATCTTCCCCGGCGCAACTTGTGGCCATTCCCTCTTGTCCTGTCATTAGTTATCTGGGAGAAGAGGCTGACCCCCTCCTCACTACAACCCCCCTTCAGGAGTGTGATAAGGTCTATCTAATAAAAACTGCTGCGTACCAAGAGAAACAGAGGTACAAAGAAACACCCATTAATACAAAGAGGCAAATCCAGAGATTTTTGCATTTTGACTTACTAAATGAGAAGAATAACCCGATCTCACAATTAGAGGATATGCAGGGACAGCTGCTGGGAAGTATTTCTACTGCATTTCCTTCCACCCCATTCTGAAAGATTAAGGAATGTCTATGATATTAACTCCCTTTGACATAAATGGGTGATGACAATAGGCTGCAATGTGTGGGGGTGATGTTTGCCATATGTTTTTTTTTACACAGTTGAAGTAGCTATTTTTGAAACTGGATAAAACAGAAGTTGACATATGGGATAGAAGTGAGCCATACTTACAGCAGTAGTTCTCCCTCTTGGTCAAAATGAACTGTTAACAGGATGTTTTGAAAATATGAACTAGTTAAGTGACCAAATCAGGAGCAAACTTGTTTCCATAACACTCAATTTTTGTGTAACTTTCATCAAGAAGAAAATCAACATTCTCTTTATTCCTATCATGATTTTGATCTGACAATTTAGTTTTCCAGTATGTACAAAGATACTTGATCAACACTTTTGAGATCCCAATGGTGGTATGACAGTGCAGTCACCCTACATCTCAGTCCTGTTTCATTATGAAATGAATGGCTTATGGTTCCAGCAGCACATCTGAACAAGATCTGAAGTAGTCATGCCTCTTTTGCTTACAGCTGTCTTTTCTCATCCAGGCAGCCACGATCTGCTTCTGAATAGAGATGTTTTCCCAGGACCAAAAGCACTATGCAAAGTGAGACAGTGCAGACACCTACTGAAAATCTAGCCTCTAAAATGTCTGGTGCCAGGAACAAGTGTGAGGAAGTCCAGGGTAGCAGCTGATAAAGTGACCTGGAGAAAAATTCTAATTGCTTATGTTGTGCACAAAAACCTCTGAGGCCTATATGAAACATTTGAATTACTGATCCTTTCTTACCACCTACCTAAGCATATCACATTTGCATCAACAATTGGGCCATGTGTTACTACTTCTTAATTTCATCAGTTGTTCTTATTCTATTAGGAAGGCAGTTAGTAGCTCTTTATTTTCTCTCTAGCATGACCCTTCAGTGTGTTGCACACACCTACTAAGTTTCTTTCCACATGATTGCTTGAAAAAATCATGAGCAACTCAGTCTCTCATTTCTCTACCTGTAAGTATTTTTATTCCTTTAAAAATGGAAATCTTCAGCTAACCTTTGTTTATCACCATTTTTTTCCTAATCAGACTAATCAGAATGTCTACAGTATTTCAAATGGAAATGAGTGACTGCTTGAATATTATAACATTTCACTATGTTTTTACCCCCTCTTTCCTGCTGGAAAAGGATGTGGTTTTCATTTTGTTAGCAACATCTAGATTTTTTTTCTTTGAATTGTTCATATTGACTTAGAAGTATCATTATCTACATTACATGCTATGTTTTCCAGTGAATTTTCATGAACCCTAAATTTCCCTAGGAAATTTCCCAGGAACCATCCACTCAGGTCAGCCTAATCTTATAGAAAAAAAAAAGAAGACTATACTTTTTAAAATGCATTGATGTAATGATTTTCACTGGTCACAGCTAAACTCTTTGAATGGATGGAGGTGAGTCACTACTTAAGCATTCAAAGATTTTAAGAGAACATACAAAAATACTCCAAGAAGAAAAAAATGCTAGACCACAATACTTAGCATTGTTCAGGAATACAATAAATTATACAGCAATTTATCCTGCTAACATATCTTAAAAAGCTACACAAAAGACGCATAACTGATAGCTGTAATGCAATCTGTGGTTCTAAAATAGACTGAAAGCAAGGGGGAAAAATGTGCATTACTAGAAATCTGGTTCTTGCTCCCTCTGCTTATAAGATTATAATGGATTTGACTGCTGTTGATATCAGTAATTTCCCAGATGAGTTTATGAGTGGAACAAAAATGTGGAAACGAAAATGGTGAGGGTTAAAAATATCCACCTCCGTTTACACACAGTACATTAGATTGATGCTGTATGCTGTTGCATTTCAATGCTTCAGTTTACCTATTTGTGAGATGATTCAGGTCTGCAATTAAAGCACAAATATACTTCTCCCACTTCTTAGTTCCCTTGTCTTCCCACATTCATAGCTTCTTCTTCTGAAGAAGGGAGACAAATAATTATTAAAACCGCTTAGTAGAAAGCTTTCTTGATTCTCTCTCGTTGCCTGGTAAGTACATCTGAAGAATGTACACATGCTGGGACACAAGTTCTCTCATGCACCTATCCTCAGCAGTGTAGTGAAGGTCTATCTTCCTTGACCAATCACCCAGAATCTCAGCTCCTTATGCTTCCAAGCCTCATAAGCAACACAATTACATGCATATTACCCCAAGCATTGAAATAGGAATTAAGGTTAAGAGAAATTATTGATGAGGTATGATAGAAGTAATGTAATCTTTCTTTTCCATAATCTTAATTTCCAGAAAGTTTATTTTTAAGCTCTTCAATATGAAACTCGTGAACTGACACAAAAAAAATGCACAATGAGCAGATAGATAATATCTCTTGTTGCTGCTATATGGGAGACTTTTGGGTTATCCTTTCAGAGGACAGTATAAAGATTTCCATTCAAACAGTTAGACCTCTTCTTCCAGAATAACCTTGTCAGTTTTAAGCAGTTTATTGTACTCTACTTTGTGAAACATTTTTCTGGCATTTAACAGTGAGGACCTGGAGCACAAATGTACTTTTCCAAGCACCTTCAACTGCATCTTAGAATTACTATGTCTCTATCTTGTTGGCATAAATTTGGAACTAGACAGAATGAAAACTCTTGCATCACAGGAGCATGTAGGACATGTAATGACTCTTGGTAATGCCTATAGTAATTTTCCCATTCTTGTTAAAAAGCGTGTTAGAACATCTGTTGAAGAGTGGTAAATCTCATCTCCAACTGAATTTGACTTAACTTTTATAAGGTCAACATATAAGACTTCTCAAGTTTAAGCTGTTGGAGCGCTACGGATGAGTCCACTGATTCCACAGGAAAATATAAGGTAAGGAAATTATAATAGAGGCACAACAAAGCAGCAGCAAATAACTTTAGAAAGACTTGTAGTTACATTTTACAGTTAAGTCATAAATAGCTGGTAAAATTATCCTAACAGCCATAGTCAAAAAGTAAAAAAATCTATGTGAAACTGTCAGCTTCACTTTGGTTAGAGAGGCTGTGAGTGTCAAATGTCATCCCATTAATTCTCGTACTTTCTGCTAGTTATGGGTTGTTGTAGGATTTTTTTGGATGCAATCATCCAGATTTTCTTCACCTAAACAGTTGATCAGAATTTAAATAATTTATTTCATCATTTTTCATCTGACAATATTCTTAATAAAGGAAATACAAAAATAATTTGAAAGGAGTGACACAGGTAAGTCATTTATCTACTTGCTGAGGGAGAAAACAGCATTGGCAAAAACCTGTGAAGGAGCAGAAATTACAAAAATGCTTGAAAAAGATGAAAAAGACACACACACAGACACACACACACGAAGCATCATTTATTTCTTTAACACTTTATTTCTTACCGTTTTTCACCTCTAATTTTACCTATCAGTTGCTAAACAGTAAGTGCAGTGTCATGATACTTCTTGGAAATGTTAGATGGTTTACCAAGAGAATAACTTGGGAAACCTCTAGAGTTAATATGTTACGATAACTCAGGAAGAAAACTGTGAGTTTTCTGAACAGTTAACAAAGTAGGCAAAGTCAAAAAGCAAACTGGACAGCTGTAGCATAAATGATGGTAACTTCCATTCTGTTTTGGTAATAAGGGCTTATATAACATAAATTAATAGATAATGCCAACTGAAAATTAATTGTATGAATAGAAAGTGGTTAGCTGGCCTGAGCTTCTGGAAATACAGACATGTCTGTGGGCCATGGTGGGCAGCTGGCCAACCCACTCCCTTAGGCTTCTCTACATAGCGGATGTCTACTCCAAAGGTTGTCCATTACAGAAGCTAATGAATGGAATAGAAAGATAGAGAAGTTACTTAGCTTCTAGAAATATGATAAAATAACTAAGAAAAGAAAAAAACACTTTGAAAATGGAAATCAAGAATCACTTAGATACACTCCTACACACTCTTGAAGGATAAAGCAGTTCCTCATCCTTGTTTTCTGGCTGTGTAGCCTATATGTCGAGAGCCATTTCCAGTTTGATGTTTGAGATGTTTGTCCTAGAGGAATGAATTTAGAAAGGAACTGGATCACGTGAATGGACTTAGTTTGTGCAGAAGTGTCAGGAAAGAAGTATCAAAACAAGATCCTGGCTCAGGGAGGAATTAAATAGGAGGGTGAGAAGGACTGTGTGGTCTATCCTGAGCTACTTCATTGCAACCTGCATGCAGGGCTTGGACTCAAAAGTAGTACTCTGAGAAGTGGACTGAGCAATTACTGAGTATTCAGGCTATCCACACTGGGTGGTTCCTCGCACCTTGGTCTATTACCATTTTCCTCAGAGACTCAGACACATAGAAATGACTAAAACTAGAAACAAAATGAAAGAAGATAAACAAAGAGCACCATGCTAAAGGTACAACAGGCTGAACAAAACAGCCTCTCCGCTGGCTTATATATTTACATTTCCAGAATTGTCTCATCTATATTCTCAGGTTACTCTGAGACTGAATTTCCTACAGCCACAGCAGTTTAATATAGTAAATTCTATTTCCAGTCTGAAAATTTTCGAAATGCATAGACACACCATAAATACATACTAAAATTTCAAATGCCAGGCAAAAAATAAAAAAATTAAAAGAGTTTCTGTTTTCATGCTCTGGTTGATATGTTGTAATTAAAGTCCACATATCTAATCACTTTTTTTTTTTTTTCTCAGATGTAGACCTTGGCAACAGTTTCCAGAGGCTGTGGGACTTTGATGGCCCTGACTGAACTGATACAGGCATGGGAAGAAATGCAGCCTCTTAAATAAAGAGACAGCTAGAACTATAAACTAGGATGCTAAAGCTAGTCATGAAAGCTCACAACTCAGAAGAAGGAGCAAGTTCTGAACTCTTTCCTCCAGTTACTGGAAAAATGCATCACCTTGTAAAAAATTCCATTTCTGGATGGACATGAAGTATCTTCATGACCTCATTCCTAAGCAAATGCAATGTTAATACACATTAAAACTTGAAGCCTGTTGAAGAAGCAATCCAAAATCTCTCTTGCATGTCAGATTTGCACATTAGAAATAAACAGATAGGATATTGGAGGTACACCTGGTCAGCTAAAACACAGCAGCACAATGGAAAAGTGAAGATGCACAAGGACACAATAAAAGCATGGATAGAGCAAGAAAGGTGTCTGAAACAGATTGTTCTACTGCCACATCTGGCTGGCATACAAGGGTTTTACTTCTTAGCACCTTAATCATAGGATTGGTCTGGCAGCCCTTCAGAAGTGTTACTGCAAATTCCTTTTTCTTCTTGTAAGCTAGGATAAACATAATACAAAATGGGTAAGTTGCTACATGACAATACAGTATCTGTAAGATTCCATCCAGATTTCTGAGAAACTGCTTAAAACACTCATTTGGATGAAAGTGTGTAATCATTATAAAGGAGCAAATAAACACCGTGTTATACAGTACCAATACTAAGTGTGCCTCTCCTTCTTATGGAAGCAAAAAAAAAAAAAGAAGGAAGTAAAGAAGATACAAGAAATGAAGGATGGAAAGGGAAAGAAGAATCAGACAATGCACTGACTGGGAAAATCTAACAGGAAATTATGTTGAAGTTAACAATGAGTGTATCAAGGAGCATTAGAATTGGTAGTATAAAAGAGAGGAAGGAACATCACATGTCAAGAAGCACACAGGACATGTTTCGGGGTTTAAATGCTTAAGAACTGCATTGCCAAGAGTGACCATAGGTTGCCTTCAAGTTATATCCTCGGAAAAATAACAAAACAAAACAACAAAAAAAAAGTATGCATGAAGTCCCCACATCCTCACATTTGTGAAAAATATGATCAGGAAGCCCGTAAAAGACAAGCTGGAGAAGAGATCTAAAAGTGCTAGGTTTTCATAGCTGGTGATTGCTGTGTTGGAGATAGAGAGGAAATTAATACCAGAGATCAATAATTACATGAGAAATGTAGAATGGAAACAGGCACTAGACAGCTGAAAAAAAGTCAGATCACTGAAAGACATTCTCTGAAAACCTGTACTTGTGTCCGAATATATCAAGAGAGATAGATCGATAGATAAAACAAAAACTTCATGAGCATGAGGTAACAACCCAAACAAAAATTGCATGAACACATAAATAGAACAGCAAGTCTGCCTAGAGTCTAAGCCGTGATGATAAAAAAGAGTACTTGGAGAAGACAGAGCTGCACCAGGCAGGCAGAATGAATGCCCATCTGTTTGCACTGTGGAAGAGGTGAGAGAGGTTTGTTTGCTGGAAACCTTCTTTGCAAGGTATGAAGGAGAGCTCTGCCTGAAGAGCAGTGAGGCACCAGGTCCAAAGGCATTCAGACCTAAGCTCCAGAGGAGCTCAGGGATGAAACTGCTGAATTATTAATTCTGACACACAGTACCTTAAGATATTGGGCCATTAAGTATAGATGACACCTATTTGTTAACGATTTGAGAGGAGATCCACAGGTATACAGGCATATGAGTCTAGTAGTATCTGTTCCAGACAAATAATGAGAAATCATTAACAAAGCATAGAAACAGTGGCCACACAGGTAAATATGACTTTTGAGGTGCCCTGTATCTTCCCTTTTGTAATGCTACCTTTAGTTCTGGATCCTGCTACGGAACTCAAAACTTGGACTTTAGGATTGTACTGGAGATGTCCACAAGTGTCTAGGTAAAGTTTATTCAGAATTATTGACTGTAGTTTTCTGAAACATTTCCAAGATCATCTCTGGTCAAAAGCCCTTAAAGAAACAAAGGAACCTTGAAATAAAGGGGATGGTCAGTGTTTTGATAAATAGCTAGTTCAAGGTAGGAAAGAGAATAGGATTAAGTCTGTTTGCAAAATGAAAAGAGATTGACAGTGGTGCACAAATTGGAACAGTGTGCATCTCAGAAAGGACCTGGCAGAACCACAGAGTAGAACAGTGTTCATAAGTGGAAGGAATTCATTACAATTTTGCTGGGAAAAGAGGCAAATGGGAGAGATCTAGTCAAGGTCTAACCAGCCAATAGTCATAATGCCATAGAGAGGTCGCATCTTCCAGTATTTTGTACTGGGTATCAAGAAAATACTGCCGATTATCCGGTGAAGCTGGCAAATGGCAGATCCCACAACAAAAAAAAAAAAAAAGGGGGGGGGGGGCATATATATTTCCATATAAACATATGGAAATACATGTCACAGGATATTGCAAAAGCTTAACATCAGGAGGAAAATAGAGAGCTCCATGGAAAAGAAGGCACCTCAGGCTTGTCTAGCCCCTTAAGCACAGCATCTTTGAGGCTGGCAAAGTATTTGCAAGGTCTGTGCTAGGCAACCTTTCCTTGGAGGCCAACTGCTTCTGGCTGGTTACTAGACTAAAAGAGCACTTTGCCTGACCCACCACAGCTGTTCAGTTTTGATTTTCTTAAGTACAGGATCACATGGGCATTAGATTACTTTTAGTAACGCTGAAGCCCATGCTAACAGGCACTTTTGATGTCCTTCAGTGTCAAAAGAGTACATCTGGTAATGAAAGGTATCTTTAGTAATAGTCAGATATTAAGCCAGCTGTATCCGGTCCTTTCTCCTGTGTGTGTGTGTTCATTTATGTGTGTACTATATATCTATATCTAAAATGTAATCTAATGTTCTTTAATCAGCCAAAATTGGATGCAGAACTTTCAATAGCGCTTTTGCATCTTCGAGAGGATGCTGAAACCCTTCACAGTTCTACCCTCCACACCTTCTAAGTGATAACTGGTGGTAAATAATCTCAGTTGGTATCAGAGTAATTTATTTCTTACTTTTATTTACTGCACTGTTTTTATTTTGTTCACTAACTACACCCAGATTCCACTATCTTTTTAGTGTTTTAAGTACTTATATGCCAGAAAGCATTAATTTAAGATCTTAAAGTAGATGTGTTTTGTATTTATTTTTCCTTTTCAAGTGTATTTTGAAGTGCGCCAGCATTATGGCAACTCTCACTATCAATTCAAGCTGGGGTCAAAAGGATCGAGCACTACCCTGCCAAAAAGAACTTTGGGGTACTGGTAGATGGCAGCTGAACATGATCCAGCAACGTGCCCTCATGGCCCAGAAAGCCAACCACATCCTGGGCTGCATCAGAAGCAGCGTGGCCAGCAGAGTGAGGGAGGTGATCCTGCCCCTCTGCTCTGCAATGGTGAGGCCCTGGAGTACTGTGTCTGAATGTGGAGTCCTCACTACAGGAGAGACAAAGACCTGCAGGAGCATGTCCAGAAAAGGGCCACAAAAGTGATCCAAGGGATGGAACACCTCTGCTGTGAAGATGAGCTGAGAGAGCATAGAGAAGACAAGTCACCAAGGTGATCCGGTAGCGGCCCCTCAATACCTGAAGGATGGCTGCAAAAAAGGGGCAGACTTCTTAGCAGGGTCTGTTGTGACAGGACAAGGGAAATGGTTTAAACTAAATGAAGGGAGATTTAGACTGGATTTAGAAGTGTTTTACAGTAGGGGTAGTGAGACACTGGCACAAGGTTGCCCAGAGAAGCGGTGAATTTCCCATCCCTGGAGAGATTTGAGGTCAGGATGGAAGGGGCTCTGAACCCCCTGATGGAGCTGTAGGTGTAGGTTCATTGCAGGGGAGTTGGACTAGATGACCTTTAATGATCTCTTCTAACTCAATCAAATAATTCCATGATTCTATTTATTATCATCTTATACAATGAGATGGATGCACACTCACACTTCAATTGCTAAGAACTCTACACTCTGTCATTTCCTTTCATTCCCATGAGGAATTTGGATCCACAAGGCCCTGGAATTTTACTACGAGAATGCAGGGCTCCTCTCAGGGCTTTCTGTGCCCCATTTTCTTCCCACCAGTGTACTTCTTTCACCCAATTACCTTTTCCTACTTCTAAGAAGAATACCCACCTTTAAACATGCTTTGCCAGGGCTCTATCTTCCTCAACCCACCACTCTCAGGCAGGGCTGTGGCTTCCCTCAGTACAGCTGAGACCTGCACTGACTCTGGGAATGCAGAGCTGTAGGGCAGGCAGAATGTTTGAGTACAAACATAAGGACGGAATGGGAACTGACATTAAACAGGTGGCAGGCTTTGCAAGTGTAATCAGTACCCATCCAGCCATACACGTGGAATACTGCTTTATTTAAAATAGCAAACTACCATGCTATAACCTCATCACACTCCTCTGCATGCAAGAATTCAGGAGACGCCTTCCTCCTCTTTCCTGTTATTACTTATAAATACAGAGAAATGACAGAAACTGCTGGTAACTGTTTCCAAACCTATATTGCTTTTACACCCCTGACCACAGGGAAAATTTTTTGCAGGTACGGTCATCTGATATTTATGCCTGCTTATGGAAAAGGCTAGGTTTTCTTTGTGTATCACCAGCTATTAAATGTGGTGTCTGCTTCCAGTTCTCAGCTGAAGTCTTCAATTCTGACATCTCTTTATCATCTCCTTTTGGAGTTCTTGCTCACTGGCAGAGACCAAAATTTCACTATGGTTTCACTTTTTACTTCAAAGCTCACTTGCTGATTTTCACATACTTCATACAGTCCAAACATTTCCTAGATTCTGTCTTTTGTAATCTGTCACACTTGAGAGTTCTGGAGTCTACAGGAATTCCTCAGAAAGAAATGATACAAAAAGAAAGAAAAAGTACATGATGTTTGTTCTCTTGAGTTCGAAAAGGAAACACTGAGAAATGGAGCAGTGCCTCCTTCTCTTTTATGTGCTCATTGCTAGTATCCTTTTTTTTTTGTTGGGGGGGGGATGGGGGAGGGGAGTAGGTGGGGGGGGAACTGTTGACTGACTACCCCCCCCACTCTGTGAGCTATGAGTTGCATATGTAATGATGCACAATGAGGATGTATTGGCTGATCTGCGTTCCTTACCGTGGAGCAGGTGGTTTTCACATAACACCGAGGTTCCCCTTTAAGCCTCAGAAGTAACTTCCTATCTCCTAATGGATCGTGCAGACATCTCCACTGAGACAGAACTGCGTTTCTTGCAGTGCAGGGCGGAGGAAGGAGACACTGCAGGTACCGAACTTGGTAGGGAGGAGTTTTACAGAAAGGACTCCACGGTGCGCTCGGAAGACATCGGAGCCCGACAGGGGATGGCAGCTCTCAGGGCTGCTCCTGCTCCGAGGTACCCCCGCAGCGCATAACCGCTCGGCGCCGACCCACGGCCACACGCCTGTCTCCGCGCTCACTTATCCGAGCCGCACACGCGGACGCCCCCACACCCCTCCGCGCCCGCGACGAGCAGCAGATAGCGCGGATCGAGATACGGCGGCCGCAAGCCACGCCGGCGGCTGCGGGGCCGCCTTCTCCCGGGGGCTCTGCGCTCCTCTCGCGAGACATGGCCCCGCGCCGGCGGGCTCTGCGGGGCAGCAGGGCCGGGGCGCCGCGCTCCCCCCCGCCCCCGGCCTATACACATACGGCTTCCCCATCCCCCACCCCGGGGCCGCTCCCTGCCGGGCGGATGCGACGGCTTGGCCGTTGTTGCGTTCCGCTCGGTACCACAGCCCTACCCGGCTGCGGGCGGAGCCTGAGCAGCGGGCGGCCCCGCGCATCCCGCCTCCTCGCGAGCGGGGAAGCGAGGGGCGCGGCCACGCCGCTCAGCGCCGCAGTTCCTCTCCTCGCGGCGCCGGGGGTCAGGTGGAGCGCGGCGAGCGCCGCTTCCTTCCTTCTTTCTCCGACGGCGCAGCCGCCCCTCCCCGCGCGGCGCTGTCAGGCAGCGGGAGGCAGTGCCGGAGGGCGGGAGGGGGTGGCGGCCACACCGGCAGCGGCATAATCATCAGCATCATCATCACCTGGCGCTGCGGCGGGGCGGGGCGCGGCGCTGCGTTGTCTGCGGCGCGCTGCAGCCCCGGGCGCTGGTTGGCGGCTTAAAGCAGCGGAGCTGCCGCCGCGAGGGGCGTTCAGAGCAGACGGGGCCGCTGCCGCGCGCACCGCTCGGCAGAGCGGGGAGCAGCCATGGAAGGGAAGCAGCAGCAGCAGCCGGTCCCTCAGCGGGAGCCGGGCTCCGGCGGGTTGATGGTGCCGGGGGCCGTGGGTGAAGAGCCGCGCTCCGAGGGGAAGGGTACAGGCGCCGACTCGCTGGGCAGACCGCTGGGACCCACGCCGAGCCAGAGCCGCTTCCAGGTGGACCTGGTGGCCGAGGCGCCCCGCAAGGCCAACGGAGAAAGCGACTCGGCGGGGAAGGGCGGCGAGGAAGCCAAGGGCCGCTTTCGGGTGAATTTCGTCGACCCGTCGGCCGGCGGTGAAAGCCCCGGAGAGCCTGGCGGCGGCGGCAGCTCCGAGGGTGCCAACGTCAGCTTCCAGAACGGCGGCGACACCGTGTTGAGCGAGGGCAGCCTGCACTCCGGCAGCCAACACCACTACTACTACGACACGCATACCAACACCTACTACCTGCGTACTTTCGGTCATAACACCATGGACGCCGTGCCCCGCATCGACCACTATCGCCACACGGCCGCCGATCTGGGCGAGAAGCTGATCCGGCCCAGCCTGGCCGAGCTGCACGACGAGCTGGACAAGGTGAGCGGGCCTCGGGTCGGCGGGGCCCTCCTCCCGTCCGTCCCCTCGGGGCAGACGGAGCCCGGCGCACCGCTGCGGCCGTGCATCCCCCGGGCCGTGCTCCGCACGTGAAGCGGTTCTGCGTCCGCTGCCCAACGGGGTATGCGGCCCTTGCAGGGCATCGCGGCGGGGAGGGGAGGATAGGAGGGAGCGCGCGTCGCCGAAGTGCTGCGGCAGCAGCTGGAGGAAGAGGCTGCTGCGGTCTTCTCCGAGAGGTGATCTCGGAGCGTTGAAGTATTGCGGTACTGTTTTCTTGCAGCCCCCTGGTTCCCGGCGGCGGTGGGTTTTGCTGCTAGGCTGTCGGAATGAGGGAACGTGTGGGCCACATCCAAATGAAGCGAGGAGCGTTCTGTTTGCAGAGCTCTTTTTGTCCCGTCTTTCCCAGTCAGTGCAGCTCTCTGAGAAAATGTCGTCTTTGAAGGCTCCGCTACTTCAGAACGGCTTAGTGCATCTGTATTCATCTGTGCTGTGGGTTTTATTTCTGCTGGTTCTCCAGTTATGTTTTCTGAAAGCACGGCCCTCTGTTACGAGAAGGGATTGTTTGGTGATGCAAGGAGCTATCTCTTGGTTAGATAGCAGATTGCTTACTATCAGTAACGGCATAGCCCTCTTTCCTTAGGTCTGCTCAGGGCCAGTCTACACGACGCTTGCTAGTCTGAGTTAGTGTGGAGGCAGAACCAACCAATCACTATTGTGTTTGTGGGGTTAGAGGCGTTATAAATAAGCCATGCGATCTATGGGAAATGCACCAAACTTCTTTCATCTTTCTAATTCCTGCTCTGTGCTGGGGTGAGGAGCAGAAAGGGGAAGGCTGTTGGATAACTGTTCTGTAAGCAGGACCTACCCTGCAATCCTAAGCTTGGCAGGCAGGTATTCCATGTGTTTATATTGCAGCAGTCCAGCAAGCTCTTTCTGATACCATTAAAGCATTTTGGTGTATAATAGCACAGTTCCAGACAAAGTTGTTTCTTTTAGCATCATTTCGTCAAATGTAAAATAAAGGATAGCAAGAATTCTTCTTGATAGGTTGCTTTGGATAAGGTTGTCATTCTGAGATCATTCTCAAAATTGATTCATTAGAAGCACTGCTTAACTTAAAGTACTAATTTCTAAAATTTCCTTAATTTGTTCTGTGAAATGGATAGGTGTCTTAAGATTTTATTTTTTAATTTGATATTTTCCCTTCAAATTCTTAGGGACTTGAAAAATTAAACCCCTCTCATCAACAGTGATTTTTCTTGTACTACCCTAAACTGTATTGCATTATTGCATGTATGTCAGACTGTTAGCAGGGCACCTGGTACAAACATCCTAGCACTACTAAATGCAACATATGCTAAGGTCTGTTGGTTCCCCCTGAAAGTGCTTGTTGTTCCTCAGGGAGTTGTCACTCATTTTCTTTGTCTTGAGTAACTTCTTGATCCAGTGTACACCAACTTTGGCTGTTATTTTGCGTCAGGTCTGATCTAGATACACTCACCAGCAGTATGTCTGCTGCTTGAATTTTACCCTGGAACTGCACAATATTTTTCTTGCTTTTCAAAGGTAAACACATGTTGAGAGGCAGTGTTTCCTCAATGCTGGTGCTAGTGCCTGTTGAAGAATATATTGTTTTTTGTTTTTTTTTGTAGTTTTGTTTACATTCTTCATATATCTAACGGTTGTTCTGATACTGTTCTCACAGAAAAGCCCTGCTTTAAGTGCTCCTGAGGAGGACATAGTGTTTGAGGAAGATGCATCTACAGAAGGAATACCTTTTTGCAAGAGTTTGTCCTCTGAAGATAGGATAGATGTCAGACCAACCACCTGAAACCCTTACACTAGAAAGGGATTCTTAAAAGTGGCTGTAGCAACGCATCTGTGTGATGCTCCAGTACTCTGTGGATGAATTGCATCCCACTGGTCTTCTCAAGTTCAGCTAAGGGTCTTGCTCTTACCTCTAGCTGAAAATAGCCAAGGTAATTGGTACAATGCTTGTCTGCTTGGTATGTGTTGATATCTCTCTAGAAGGTAGATTCTTTAGAATAAGATAGAGGGAGTTTGATACTTTTCACAGTTGCCAGTGTCACAGATAAGGTGATGCAGGATCATCAATCCCCAGAGACTTAGAGCTGTGAGGATGGTTATTATTAACAAAGAAGGGGGAGGGATACAACATAATGTGCTCTGCATGTTTTTGTGGTGTTTGCAGTGGTGTTCACCACCCTTCTGAGAGGATGTCCTTCATACAATAATGAAGATGGAGAAGTGACCTAGCTTTCCTTATTTTTTCTTGCAGTTTAGGAATATGTTTTGCCTAGTTAAGTAGAACTGCAGCCTGTAAAAGGCATTCCATATGCCTTTGTCTTCCTCAATGTAAATATGCTTTGATGTCACTGGCCTTACAGTTCCAGAAAATAAATGCTTTTAAGGCAGCCAGAATTAGATTAAAGTTATCTTCTGCTGTACAAACATGTGTGGCATTGCCGTAATTGGGAGATTTTCTAAACAAGAAACTTGACAGTCTGTGGATGATTCTGATTTAATATATGCCTTTTGTTCAGTCACTTAGAACTGTGGTAAGTGGTATGTAGACCAAGCCCTCTACTGGTAGCTTTGTTCTGTTCATTAAATAATGAGCATGCTAGCTGGTTCCCTTGACAGGCTATAAGATGGTGATCTCAGAGGAAGAGCTTTATTCCTACTGCCTCAGTTAAATGGGGTGGGGGGCCCGGGGGGGTTAAGCTTTCATTTAGAAACAAAAATGTGCCTGGCTCTCTTCTACACAGAAATTCATGCATCTGTCCTCTGAATTTGAAGACAGAAGTAAATAAAACTTCAGTGATAGTCTTTGTGCAGGAGTCATCTGAAGTCACAGGGTTGATTACTTTTTCTAATTTTTTGATCAAGTTGGATGATGAGTTCTTTAAACTATCTTTAATTTTTATTTTGTTGAAGGAACACTACAATTTCTCTTACAGTTTAAAATGCTAGTCACAGTAAAAAAAAAACCCTGCATATAGTACTACCTCTTTTAACAGAGAATGTATGCTCTCTTGAAAATGGTGAATGACTGCTGCAGCTTTCTTCTAGTTCAAGGTTTGTCTCTGGTAGTCTGTAAAGAGGACCGAACTTAAGATGCTTAGACTAAGAGATGATTCTAGGCTACCCAGTTAGCTAATGGTATAATGTGAGGTCTGAAAACTGCTTCTTCCTCACAGCCTCTTCAGACAGCTGGCTCCTGCAGGTAGGAGTCTTCTTGCAGCACCTTCCTGAAGGCTTTTGTTGATTGTACAGCCTTGTAGTGCTTGAGCTACTATGGGAATGCAAAAAGTATATTTAGAGCTGCAGCTGTGGAACAGGATAAACAGCATGAGAAAGGAAGGCTGAGAACCAAGGACACTTCCAGAAGAAGAGGAAAACAAGTTCAAGTAAGCTGCATGATGGCAGACCCTAATTGGAGGAAGAGTGCATGCCTTGGGGAGATTCACAGCCCTGATTGGATCATCGCCTGTATGCACGGTTAAGGACTGTTTTGGGAAGTTATATTGTTGATATGTAAAGGCGGGTGGGAAAGTTACAAGAGAGAAATTGTGAAAGTATATAAGAGATATTAAAACCTGTAATAAACAATTTGGATCGTTCACATCTGACTCTGTGCCCAAGGCACTGCAAGCTACTATGATTTAATTCAGATCACTTCTCATCTTTCTCGCTGTTCTTTACATTTGTATGCACTACTTGTATTTCTTTCTGAACTGAAATAAAACAGAGTAAGTTCTTTTGAGCTTGGTCACCATACTTCTAGACATCCTAGAAGCCTTTCATCTGTAACTGTTTTTGTTTACAGTTTTTGAAAAGTGGTAAGCTGTGTACGTGAACTTGGATGAGGCTTTACTGGCTTTGTATAGAATGGTGTTCCAATACTTTCTAAAATCAGTGTGACAAATTTTCACTTATCTCGATACCATACAATTATTTTTCCTTGATGCTGCTAACTAATGAACTGCAGTTTTCAGAAGTTTGTTTTGTGATAGTCCTCTAGGGTTTGTTTTATAAGGACAGCTTGTATTTTGCAAAATTATGTTGCATGAATCTTATCTAATCTTTGTGATGTCTTTAGTCTAGAACACCCATAGAATAATGAAACCCTTGAACAGTCTTCAGCAAACTGCTAATATTGTTCTTACTACTTTGTTTCTGTTTTGTTCCAGAGAAGCTGGAAATGACAGATGTTAACAGGTTGTAGTTCGAAAATGCAAGTATGGAGTGCTGCTGAAAGGATCCAAAAGTCTTGTGGTTGTGTATTTATACAACTTTAACTTAAATCTGGAAACTGGTGTGACATAAAAAAATACATAAGCAGCTCCATACCAAAGCTGGAGATCGTGGTCTGTATCGGGGTGAACTCTCTGATGACAGCAATGGTCACCAGTCTTTGATTTGATTATCCAACTGTCAGTAAATTGAGTGCTTACCCACAGTATTCATTTATAAATCACGTAATATACTACTTGATTACTGTAATGTGGATAATAAAATATAAACAAAAGTAGAATATAAAAAAGGATGAGATGATGATAAGCACTGCTTCAAATTTATTTAATTCTGTTTATGAATAGTGTAGGAAAATGCTTTCTTCTACATCCCAGTGGATTGTCCTCATGTCTTTTGGTTTCAGGCATCTCTCCCTGGGGACTACTGCAATACATTGAGCCTCATGAGCACTGATGTTAAAAGAGAAGACACAGTGATTTTTCCAGTGGTGTACAAGGAAGGGTCGAGGCAGTGCTTGTTCAGAGAAACTTGATTTTTTTTTTTAATAAGTTGGTCTTTGCTCACATATAATCTGTATCAGTAAGAAGTTAAAGACCAAAATGTGAAAGAATAGGATTGATTTCTCTCTGAATAGGTTTTCTTTCAGCATAAGCTACATCAGAACAGGTTAAAAACTGAAGGTGCTGCAGAATGAATACCAGTCTTCAAATTAACTTTCTCCTCCTTTGGTACTCTATTTGATCAGATTTCATATGATTTTCATTCCTGAAGAGTATTCTTGCAGAGTAGAATCTTGGCAAGATCACTATCTTGGAATAATTCAAACCAGTGTACTACATCTTCAGCTGCATCTTTCAGATTTTTTTCTGAAGCCCTATATAATATTCAGACAATGGGAGCAACCACAAAACCATTCCTCATGCTACTCATTTTGACATAGATAGTAAATGACATACTGCAATTACTGCTAATGGTTTAAAAAATCTCATTGGCGGGATTTAAATAACTTGCCTTTCAGTATTTTGGATGTTACCCAATTCTTTCAGCTTGAGCACGTGAGACGTCTTGGATTAATTTCTCTGCTTCAGCATGTTGATTATTCCTGATAAACTTAATTGTTTGGTGGGCTTTTTCTCTCTACATAAAAAAACCATTTTCTCTGGACAATAAATATAGCTCATTTACAAATGTGGTAAGTTTAAAAAATAGTAATAATAAATGTTCCTATCCAGCCTCTTTTAACAAGGAAGCTCACCTTAAGTCTTTATTTCCCCTGTTAACTTCCTCAAATGAACCGAATAATACAAAATAGAAGCAAACTTCTGAATTCAGAGGAAATGGAAACATCTATTGTAGCTGTGAAGAAGTAGTCAGTGGCAGGTTAATGTTTCAGCTTGCTTGCATGGATTTATATGGTAGAGATACTCTTAAGATGATCCTGTGTGATCTTGCTCTTAAAGCTGCCAAACTGCTTACAGCTTGACTTGAATATAACACTGTGCCTGTGCAAGTGCTGTGCTTTGTGATCATGCTAGGTATGCTCTGTGGTGGCTTAGGGTCCTTTACAGAAAGCTGCATCTGTCACTTTATGGTATGACATTAAAAATTTAACCAGTGTTTAAATTATTTTTCAGTTACTTCACTGGACTGTTTCTTCTGTTATAAGAAAATGGGTTCAGTGTAAGTTCATTACCTGGAAATAGGCTTAAAATTAGAAACTGAAGAGGTTTTTAAAATGTTGCAGCTGCTTGCTGTGCTACACTTACTCCTTACTCCCCTACTTCTTGAGTGAGAAGTGCACCCTGTTCTGTTAGTCTGAAATAGATGACAATTAAAAAGCAATTTCTTGAGCAAGAATTGTAAAAATCAGTCTTTTAGAGGGGTGGAGTGTAGATGATGACTTGGGAATTTGCTGTATTGAAAACAAGTTCTTGAGTGAGACTGAAATAGGAATTGTCTTGCATTTATGGACAGAACATTGTGTTATTTGGGCTGTACTTTAATATGCAAAACTGCTATGCCAGTGGCTTGCTAATAAGATTTGATTTGGCTCTCTTGTAATTTAATGCTGCATCTGCTGCATTCTGGAGCAAAAGAAACTTGTGTTTAAAAAAAAAATCTTAAACAGACCTTTAACTGTTGCATGCATTGGGCTTATTTTGGGATAATTGAGTGAAAACTACTTTCGTTCAGAACCTTGATTTGTTTTTTCTGGGGAGTTATTCTTTTCATGTTGAATAAGTACAGCAGTCAGTGCATGACTTTAATAGTTATTCATTGTACAGTGATTCTTTTGAAAAGGATCAAATTCAGTGGTGCAGCTGGGAAAATTGTATGATTCTGGAGAGGACAGTAAAGGAGCTCTGGCTTCCAACTCTAATGTTCTTCACCAGAAGGACCTAATGCTCTGCTATTAAAAGTTGTAAAAACCTCAAGGGTAAGATTTGATCTAAACAAAAAAAAGGTGCTTAGATTTATATAAATAGAACCTTTTACTGTGATCCATGAAAACTAGGACTTAATTTGTGAAGTAGGCCACAAGTATTTCTTCCTCTTAAAGCTGGGTGCTTTGGTTACCACAGCATTTGTGCAGGAAGCTATGTCTCTGTGTTTTGTAACTAGACATTAATGATAAAATTCCTGTTGACTAGAAGTGGAGACACCTTTTTAAATCTTCCTTTGCCAGAGAGTTACAATTTTCTTAACACCTGAGTCAGTTATTCCTTGTGAGGAAGGGCTGACTTTGTGTACAGAATTTCTGGGAGTCCAGGATGTGGGCATTGTAGATGTGCCATGGGACAGAGGTCATCTTTTGTTTCTTTCATTTTGGTTTTATGAGCTCACTTAAGGTATTCATGTTGTCTTGTCCTTATAGAGGGATGTAAGAATCAATGAAGTTGTAGAGGGTTGTTTATCTTGGTGCTTCTACAGAATGCTCTTTGTTGCTGTTGTTTCCAGCATGGAAAAAGTGCTGTTTCTATTTCAGACAGGTATGCCAGGGTCTAGTCTCTTGCAGATTTCAACAAAACTGCTGCCCTGTTGTGCGTAAGGTGCTTGGAAGAATTCAGTCTTTCTTATTCCTGCTTATTGTCTGCAGCCTTTCAAATCTCAACCTTGCCTTGGATATTGGACTTCAGGGCTTACTCACTGTCAGTGTGACTGTTCCTCTTCAGTTACTGAGGTTCCTAATGGAGTCCAGATATTTAAATCAAAACTTCTTATCCTGACATTATGATCGTTAGATTGAGTACTGTTGATGCTACCATTGTGTCCAGATGCACTGATGAGCACTTTCTACTGTGAGAGACTTTGTTTTGATCTGATGCATTGGAAAGGGTTTGCTTGTGGCTCACAATGTTTTTATTTTTCTTTCCAGCAGATATCTAGGTGGTTGAAATACTCCATCAGGATGAAAACATGCACATAAGATTTAAGTGGTAGTGTGGTTAATAAGTAAGGTTCCTATCTGTCCTTTAGTAAGTATACTACCTTGTGAGTACTGTGATTTACTCCTATGTTGAAATCAGTCGTATGAACAAATTTCTTGATTAACAGTCTTGCTTCTAACTGCCAGTGAGAGGTGGAAAGAAAAATAGGTGATTGTTTATCCCTTTGGAAGAAAATAATAACCTAAGGTTTGAATAGCTCTTAAAAATCAAAAAATAAAGATATGAATAAATACACTCAAATATTGTTTAATGTTTGTGTAAAAGCACTATTGAGTTGCAAAACAGTGAAATACAAGCTGATAGCAGAGATGTGGAGCTGGCTAAGTCTTCAGCTGACATGTTAATTGTAACTATAAATTTCTGTGTTTAAAATTGTTCTATTGTAATCAAAGTACTACAGGCTAATTTCAGCTTAAGATAACAGCAAAATACTCTGCTTGTTGCAATCTCTTTTAAAATCTTTGAGAGTCACTGCCAAAAGTATTTACTGCTGCATCGTAAATATGTAATTGTGGAGAAGGTATTTTAGCCAAAGCACTTAAGTTTTTTGGTCTCTTGGCTGTAAACTTGAAAATAACTTCCTTTAATTGAGACTAGTATCCAGTGGTTGAATCCGTTTGTTTGATTCAGTGAATCTTTAAGAACAGATCATGCTTCTTCTGGTTTATTAATCTGTTGTTGCTGTGGGTAAATTCTGGGTGCCATTTAATGCATTAGCAGGCTTTCTTTCTTCTTGACAGCTGTCAAGATAAGTAGTAAGAAACACTACTGCAGTCAGGTCTGAATATTGATATATATTGAATAGTTCTGAATTCTTAATAGGAAGGGGGGTTTGGAAAATTCATTTTGCTGTAAGTGAAAGCAGTGTCTTAACGAAACTGTAGAATTAACTCTTCTGAAACAGATCAGTAGAGAACGTAGATCATAACGTGCTCTCCATGCAAGTGCTAACTGTATTGTAAGTAGATAGTAGAGCAAAATATTTTTGAATAATAATCTATAATTTTTTTCAAACTGTTTCCACTACAGAGAACACCTGGAAGCTGTCAGAACTGTGGATGTGTTTTTTGATTTTACTGTTAAAAATACATTATGATTTGTTGTTAGTCTCCAGAGCAAAGCTATCAGCTGTATCTAAACCACTCTGAACAGTAGTAGGCTGAGGAACTGTTTGAAAATTAGTGTCACCAGATCAAGTGAAAGATTGGAACTGTGTTGGCTTATTTAGCTCTCACATATTTAAGCACTTAAACACTCTGTATTCACAGGCAATTGAATTTGAAACTATTCTCCATAAAATGTTCATGCAAATTAATCACAAGACTTCTTTTTTTTTGTCCCTGGACAACAATACATTTAACATGGCTCCACAGAGATTTACAAGCTTTGGAAAGGAAACTCAGTGCTTTGTTTGTTAGACCACATTAAACTATGTAGATAAAACCATTAAAACATGAGAACAATTATTTGAAGACCCTCAAGAACAAACTGCATGCATTTGTATTAACCAAAAGTTTGCATGCTGTGAACAAAGTGTTTTACTAGCTGGCTTACTCTTTGCTCTATGGTATCACACTTGCATATATTTGCAGGTATGTTGGTACAGAAGTTGTCTCTGCGTCGGAGTTGTACATTTTTCCATGCAGCTATTCTGTGTATAAAGTAAATTTAGTGCTTCCTAAATTTTATATTTAGATCATCAGCAATATCACAAGCAATGTGGGAGGAAGAATCTAAAAGTTCATTCCAGAAGGGAAAATGGAAGGTCTGTTCCTTCAAGGAAGGCTTTTTTTCCTGAAAGAGAAACGTTTTGTAATTCTGCTGATTATTTGATACATCTTCAATCTCTCATTTTCTTATCTGTACTCTAGCAAAAGCATGTCTGTATTAGAAAAGCAGTAACAAATGGTCATTATTTTTTCTCCCCCATTGTTACGAGCTTTGTCAGCTCATAACAATTGTGCAAGCTATAGTAGCAAGTTTAGTACTTGGTAGCCATACCATTAATTTTTGCAGCTGCAGAGTTGAGCTGTTTATGACTGTAATCTCTACATGGAATGATACTTTGATTGTTGAGACAATAGGCATACAGTGTCTGGGTCAGTACACTGTACCAATCACTTTCTTCTGCTAAAAGGAATTTCTTAGAAGTGGCGGTGCCAGCAGAGTTGACTTTTTCTGAGGGAAGCTGAAAGCTTTGTTGGAAGACCTGTAGAAGATGTGTGAGGAAGAATTCCATTGTCAGCAATTGCTATAAATGTGTCTAAACGCAAGACTGGTAGCAGATAAAAGCACAGTCACCTTGTCAGGGCTTTGGTGATCCCTAGTGAGAACAGAGACGTGATGTTAAACACAGTTGTTGTGCCTATACTTGAATTGATGAGGAGCCATTCTTGGATGCCTTGCCTATTGCCCCATCCTGAGAAACTTAAATGATGAAAGTGCTATGCTTGGTATGAAAGTATGTAAATAAAAGGCAGACTTGAATGCATGCGACTATTCTCTTGATTAAATGCAGGGGAGAACCACTTATAAATATTGCTGTAGAAGTTAGTGCGTGAAAATATGAGGCCCTTTGATTTTCTTTGACAGTTTGATAGTACTAGCTATTTAAGTTTACCTCGCTACCATATCCTACTGAGGTAAGGAAAAGCTACTGTTTTGAAGCCAAGGGAATTTGAGTTAGGGAAAGCACATAGGTTTTTTTTGTTTTGTTTTTTTTTCATGTACTAAACCAGTTATTGATCAGACCTCAGTGGAAAAAAAGTGTAGTCTCAGATGCTTCTCTGGCCTCCTCTGCTTTCACAAGAGCAAGGGAAATTGGAAAGGTTAAGCAAATAAATCACTTGTTATTGGAATATGCCATATCAGTCTACAAAGCACATTGTGTACAGGCTTCTACTTAAAGATTGCAGTCACAGAGTTTTTATTTGGATAAAAAAAGTCCATAAGATTATTCTAGCAAAAGAAGGTTTAGAGAAGCTTCAAACTTGGGAGTACTTTGGAAGTGTGTTTAAAATATTGGGTAGGATATTGGTGAGGGAAGAGGGAGGAACCCGAACTACACTTACTGTCAGATTTTGACAGAATATTTTACAAAATTTGAATGAATATCTGATGTGGTGATATAATGTTAAGTTTAGACAAGTGTTTTGTTTTCTAGTGAGATCAATTTGAGCTAAGTATTTTTGTCTCTGTCTCCTAATAGAAGTGGTATTTATGTCTAGAGGATGGAAACTTATGTTCATTAAGAAAGCAAGAATCTGTAAAGCCTTTATTCAGAATTTTGAATTTCCTTGTACTTAACACCATAATCTTCCTGTTAATGTTGAATGGTATACTTGCACTAATGGTGCCCCTTCCCTCTGCCTTTCCAGAGAAACTTACTTGAAAATTTGAAAAATCAATCCTTTAATCTGCGTGCTTAAAACCATTGCTTAGCAAGCATGTTTGCTACCTGCAAGTCCCTGATCATTTGGTTATTGATTTCAGTATAAGTATGAACGTGAGATTTTCATTCAAAGTACAGAGAAATACAATCTATATTAACAATTAAGGGAAATGATTAGCTGAATAAGTAGTTTTCAGTGGGATTTTTCTCCAAGGGCATATAGTATAAAAGACAGACTTAGTAGATGTCCTGTCCTTTTCTTGAGGCTTCATTGCACTTCTGCTCAAAGAATGAATGTGCATTCTTTCTGGTACCACCTCATACAGTAGGCTACAAAGCCTCAGTATGTTGCTTTGAAGGAAGGAATCTTGGTAAGTTCACCACAAATGAATGTGCTGTGAAATTTAAGCAATTACTATCAGTTGTTTCAGAACTCTCATTAAATGAAGTAGCTTTGCTTTTGCTGACAAGTTTTCTGGACACCAGTATACTTACTGTGTATGAAAAGTCTCAAATTTCTTCTGCCTATCAATTTTTTTCTTATTTCTAATGCACTTCTAATAAGTATGTGGGCTATTCATAATACACATAGCTCATTCATATCCTTATGAAGCAGGAGAGAAAGTAGATTATCTTAAATTGTTATATGAACTGTGGTATAGCAATGCAGATTTGTGTGTAGGAATAGAATTCAACTATTTCTTGGCTAGATTATTATCAGTGTTTAACTGTTGTCAACATATAAATGTATCCTCTCAGTGTGGGTGAACAATGTGACTGAGCGGTCTTGCTTCTTAGTAAAAGACTACTTTGTTAAATAATTGTGTCAGTAAGGGCATTTCTGATTTGAAATGGTAAAACCTTACCCATTTTCTTCTGCTCCTCCTGACCCACAGTATTGTGCTGTTTATTTTTTAGTTTTGATGAAGATCTAATTATACCCGTTGCTGTTAGTAAACCAGTGCTTGCAAATTCTTTCCCCACACAGTGATTTGATTAAAATGTTTGCTTCTTCATGACCACAAACATGGAAAAATAAAGTGTGTGCTTTATTAATCCAACTCTAAGGGGCTAAACTTGGGATTATTTTGTGTCCACGCTTTGTAATATTTGTGTTGTTGCTGGTGCTTTTTTGGGCACTCACTGGCACTGATAACCAGCAGAAAGCTTTCAGTTATTAAGTTTTGTGTGTACTTTGAAATGTTTTTCAAAAAAGTATTGCACAGTGTAGAGAGACTAGGCATACAGAACAAAACTTTCTTGTATTCATTGTGTGAGTATCTTGGAAATGATCTGGTAGCTGATAAATATCAGTTACAAGCCATTGTCTCCTTCACAATAAGGCAGGGTAAGTATTAGACTTGTTTGAATGTTCCAGTGAAGTTTGCAGTTTTATGATGATAGGAGGTTCTTTTATTACTTGATAAGCTGTGATCATACAGTGCACTATGTAATTGTCTTTTGCACTAGATGCTAGGATGCTGTCAACTTTCTCTTAAAAAGCAGAATGTGCAGCAAAATGTTTACCTTATTTGTTTAAAACTGTTGTGATACAGTAAATGTTAACTACTTCAATTGCATATAATGCTTCAGTGTTAAAAATAATGAAAACAGTACTTTTGGTGGGTTATTAGAAATGTTGTGACGTCTTGTAAACCAGAATATGTTGTCAAATACTGGCAGTTTTCTTGGAGAAGGTTTTAAAAACTGCTTTCTTAATACAAACACAGCTCCCTTAATACCAGACTTAGAAACTGAGTTTGTTGCAAGTGTAGTGCTGTGATTTCTGATGGTAACATGTTTCTCCCTGTGAAGGAATAATTGTGTACAATTACACAATTGCAGACTTGATTGCAGGTTTTTGTTTCATGATTGTGAACTTGTCTATTAAATAATCTTTATAACTTCAAGGCTTGCTTTCTGGGCTGAAAGTATTTTAAGGTGCTCTCAGGCTTTCTTAATGTTCTCAGATTGCTGTTGCGACTCAGTTTAGTGGTGTGGAAGGCAATGATAGTGTGCATGTTACCACAGAATTCTATGAAGAGCTGTAAGGTAAATAACTCCCAATGATGGCACTCCACAAGAGGATAGTATAGAGGATGGTATATTTTAAGTAGTTCTATATAAACAGTATACAGATAATACAAAAGAGAAGATGGCTCACCTTTATGATGACAAGGCTCGCAGGGGACTCCACGTGGGAGGGATCTCCAAGAAGAGATCTTTCCCTGGTGGTGGTCAGCCCTTAAATGGGGTTTGAGAGAGGTGGAACCAGGCTCCACCCCTTCCACTCACACAGGTATATCACCTTCACCTGTGCCCCCATGGCTGACTCGGTACTCACCTCAGGTGACCAATCAGTGTTTCAGGCCGTGATTCAGCAGTTCCCATACACAAGCTTAACTTGATACAGGCAAACTTCTGTGCATTGCATTAAGCATTTTCTTGATAAAGCAATGTAATACAGAGAAGATAATTCAGAAATAGATTTGGATTGTGTCAAACCTTGATGTTGTTCTAGCAGTTGGTTCTTTCTGGTTGATGCGGATTAGCTTGAGACTCATTAAGAACCTGAAAGCATTCTCTGTGCAAGGTTTAGAGATATCAGTCAGGTTTTGTGTTTTCAAAAGTTCTAACTGTGTTCCTTCTCATTTTTTCTTGTTCAAAAGCAAGTCTATTTGTTTTAAAACAAATATATTCTGCCTTCTTCTCAGAGCCCCTTTTGGTGGTCTCTGAAGTTAGTGCACTCATTCTGAATGTTAGTGTTAGGAATAGTCCAAAGGGTACTACTGAGTTCAGAAGCATGCTGCAGGTAAGGGCTGTGCCATCCCATGGCTTTGTGAGACTATATTGCTCCCTTGAATTATTGTTGAAAACTTTTCTGCTGTGAAAACTCAAGTGAAAAAACATTCTTCATTTCAGAAAAGCCTGGCATGGAAGTTTCTGTTTATGGTTATAATCTGTTTCTTGCTTTATTGTAAGCCTTTTTTTCCTTTTCTGTTTTTGGAAGAGGTTGTTGGAAAAAAGTTTTTAACCATTGTTGAAAACAACCTTGTTTAATCAAGGAAGATATTAATACTTAGGTGGAGTAATACCTAGATGAAGTTTTCAGGTTTTTTTTTGTTAATACTTCCCTGCATCTCTGGAAAGGTAATCTAGGAACAGAATAACACTAAACTTCTTGTGTACCTGCAGTAGAGATAATACTTGAAAGTGTAATTTGAGTTCAGTCTGCTTTTTCATACTTAACGTAGATAAATTCTGCTTTTGCCTCATTGTGTTGCAAGCTGTCTCACAGAAACAGCTTAAGCTGTGTTGTTGTATAGCATCCTCTGAATGGTCAGTTTTTCTCCTTGTATATTCTTTCTTATATTTGTTGCCTTGCATTACTAGCATATTATGCCTAGGATCTTTTCTGAAGGTTTCCTGCGGTGAGTGTAGGAAATACTTATGTTCAAATGTTTAGTTATTGATTTGATTGGGCAAAACAAAATACAGTAAGCTTGCTCTGAAAGAGTGTATGTTCCTATGCACGTGTGTATATATTTATCTACATCAAATAATTGAGGCTTATGTATTGTACATCTGATTAAATGGTAAACAGAAGCCACAAATTGGTCTTTGTGTGTGGGACTGAAGTTCCTCCCATCTTTCATCCTTTCCTTTTGAACAGAAGCACAGTGTTTGTGAGTTGATCCTTCTTCCTTCCTTCTTTCCTGAAACGTCACTCCCCCACTGTCCTTTCCAGCAGCATCGTCTTACAATGAATAGTAGAATAGCTTACAGGAAAGTCAATATTTTAAGTCCTGAAAAATTGATGAATTAATGGTTCAGCCTGGGCTACAAGAAGTCTCATGGATGAAACAGGTGACTTGTCAGTACACTTTCAGATTAATAAATAGATCTTTACATGCTATACCAATCACCTGTATTTGAAATTATTAATCTGTTGTAGCAAAATATACTTGTTTCTTGGTGCTGTAGAAGAGATTCTTAATACTTGTTATCAAAATTTGTAAGCTATTCCATGCCTGTTGCATGGAATGTGAAATGGAATTTATGCCTTGTCATTCTTTATAGTTTTTCTGTTTGCTCAAGTACAGTCCTGTTAAAATCTGAGTATTGTTTCTTCTTCACACTGTTAAACACATAAAACAAATGTTTCCTCTTTTAAGGAACCCTTTGAAGATGGCTATGCAAATGGAGAGGAGGGAACTCCAGCTGGGGATGCTGCTGCCACATACACACCTGACAGCAAAGGGATAGTTAAATTTGGATGGATAAAAGGTGTACTGGTGAGTTTGGTATATTGTACCTTATAGAAAGGCCTCTTCAAAATGCTTAACCTTATCTTTTGAGGTGGGACTGTAACGTCTTTGTTTTAAGAAGATATAGGATGTGAAAATAAACTAAAGATTGTTGTTGTAGTCTTTCTACTGAATGTTAAGGATGTAAATTCTACAGAACTAATGAGTTTTGGAGCAGTCATGGTTTCTTTGCACAGGATTTGTTGTTTTAAAGTTGCATAATTTGTAAAATGCTAGAAGATGTTATGAATATTCATAGTAAAAACAAAAGCAAGCTATAAAACTGTATGAGTTGTAATTGGATTATGAAAATTGAGATGAATACCTGTGTATTCACTTTGTAAAGTTCTCTGTCCAAAACTTCTTACTTTTTTTACATAAACAATAAATACTGTTATATGGAGGTACCTACGTCTGTATGGCAAAACTTGGTGTCAGTTAAGTATGTAAATTTTGTTGAACCTGTTGGAAGAAGTTGACTTTTCCCAGGTTTTTTGAACACTCAATACTAGTACTTTTTTATGATAGGGAAAGAAATGTCTGAGTCTTTTCCAACTCTGAATAATGAGAAGTTATAGATCTATAACACTGGGATTTTTTTTCCAAATATATGTTAACTTGTTCCTTAGTACTATAGCAAAGAGAACCATGATTAATATTTGCACTTCCCAAAGCTGTGAGACTTTGTAGTGGAGGCTATAAATGCAACAACTGGTTAATACCTACTGAACTCAAGCATTAGAATACCTGATTTTAGTTGAGCAAGATTCCACTGTGCATTAGCAACTTGCTTACAAGTTTTGAAGTAGTGATATACTTTCTTATGAGAAATAGCACATGCAGCATCTGTAAAACAGGTACAGTCCCTTTTTAACGTACCCCAACCAAAGACTGAATTCTTTGTTTTAAAGCATGTGTGAAGCTGACTTTGAATTTCTCTAAACCCAAATTTTGCATTTATGCTTTTTTTTCTGAGCAACAGTTCTAAGTATCAAAAAGTTTGAAAGAAGTATTGATAGTGTATTGAAGTATATTGAAGCTGATATTAGATATTTTCATGGGATTAATGTTGCTGCCTGGTTTCTTGCAAAATCTATTTTCAAGTTTTAAGGAGATTTGAAACTTCCAGTTAGTATTTCCTTGTTGGCATAAGCTGCTGAGGTTATTTCCAGCTCAGATGTTTTTGCATTTTGCAAGACAATATAAATCTCTCCAAACATTTTGGAGAGAGATTTTTCTGTCTACCTTCAGTGACCAGCTAAACATTGTACAGGATTGATTCTGTATTCTGAGCTGAGAGGGACACCTGAAACTTGCTGTTGGTCTCCTAGCTGAACAGTGTACAGTACAAACTCTTATTTTATTGAGGATAAGAAGAAACAGATTTGGTTCCCTTCCTACAGTATCTTCTGCCTGTCCTTCCTGTTAGTGTTTCTCTACTGTAAGATACTGCGTTTTTCAGTTTATTAAAAGAAGAAAATACTTAGGATATTGCTGTAGTACTTGAAAAATGTGGGAGATCTGAACTAAAACAATTTGAGACCTTGGAACTGTATTTTAGTGAGTTGTTCTGCAGTACAAATCTTGAGCCCTAAAGGTTGGGACCTGAGTTACTTTTCTTTTTTGATAGAGGTATTAGAATGTCAAGTGTTGAAGTGCTTTAACTTTATCTTCTTCAAGGTAGTAATATCTTAATTGTGCTTCAGTTCCCTTTCATTTTAAACAAAAAACTGTCTAACTTAGTAATTCAAATGGTTTTTACAATAATGTAAAATAGTGAGAGTAACAAGGTAATTCAGGCAGTATTTAAAGTAGAATGCGTTAGTAGAGATGATTGCAGCTGTATGACATGTTATATGTCTCTTGTGATCTTAGGTACGATGTATGTTAAATATTTGGGGTGTGATGCTCTTCATCAGATTATCGTGGATTGTAGGACAAGCTGGAATAGGTATGTGTGCAATTGTATTTCAGTAACTTTTAAATGCAGTCTAAGGTTTTGATCCTGATCTTATTAAACTGGGGTAGAAAATTGCTGTAATATGGCCAGTATTTTACCTTATCAGAACTTCAAACAGTGTAGTTACAAGTTTTCATTTAGCTACAGGGTTTGTAATTTTAAAATTGATACTTTCAAGTCTTCAGTAAACTGTGGAGATAAACTTTTGATCTCCAGTTATTAAAATCTGCATATAGACTTTATACTCTAGTATATATGCCTTTTGAAGAAACTCATCCAACTTAGTATTGGACTGTATTATATCTTTCACCTGCTGAAGGCATGTGTTCCCTTGTATGTATAGCATACAGTTTTTACTCAACTAGATGTCATCTTCAGTCCGTAACATTTGAATCCAGGAAAGGGAACAAATGGAAACAGAGCCTTTCTTTTGGCTTCAATGTACAGGACCACATATAGTAAACTTAAGTCAGATTTGCAAGACCAGTTTTTTAAATAATTTTAAGATTTCTATGTTTCAGTTCTGCATAACTTAAACACTTTTCATTTTTTCCAAAAGGTCTGTCTGTTGTAGTTATTGCAATGGCCACTGTTGTGACAACTATTACTGGACTGTCTACTTCAGCTATAGCCACAAATGGATTTGTAAGAGGAGGTAAAGCTACTTTCATAATGCTTTTTAAAGTGTGTCATAATTCTGAAGCATACATTCTAAAGATGGAACTTTTAAATTCTTTACTACTTTTTTTAGCATGTGGTAACAAAAAAAGGACAAAAAGTAAAGACGAGTTAAGTTCTCTGAAGACCACAATCCTCCTAATTTTCTACATTTGGCTTCAAAGTTGTGAAATGAAATGCCAACAATTAGTCTAGTAATTTGTTTTGACTAGGAGTTTGCTTTTCCAACATTGAAGAAACATAATCTATTTTTAGTTCCTGGAATGCAGACATTTTCAGGGACTTGTCTTAGAACAAGTGTGTTTTTCCTTGCCACTGGATTGGTTGATTAAGAATGTGCATGTTTGCTTTTATGTTTTCGAGTCCTAAAGAAGTAAATCCTATAAAAGTATAAGATACATTTGCATAAGAACTTGTAGAAGGACGTGTTGTATTTCAGTTGTGGTTTTTGTTATATACACACAGACTTCCAAATTCTTCTGATCATCTCCAACATTTCTGAGGGTGACTGCTGGCTTTCATAGTTAATTCACTGTGGTTATGAGTTCCTGTAAGACAGTATTATAGTCAGTACTAATGCTGTACTGAAGCCGTTTCATGATGTTATGAGATACTACTAGAAATTGTGGTAAAAAGTAGAAAATACATGCTTAATTTTCCTGTGCTTGTAAAATTCTGATGTTTTAAGAATGAAAAGAGAAGGTTCTCTATGACAAAGTAAACAAATGCAGTGGAAAAGATCTTATGAATGAATCTTATGTCAAGCTTTGGTGTACACTTGTTTTATGTACTGCATTATGCATAAAAGATTTGTCTCTTCTAATGGGAGACATAGTTAATTTAAAAAAGATGTACTAAATTTTCCATTAGACATATTTTGGGTTTTGAACTGGTATATTTTCTTATGAGCTATAAACAGTTTTCTTAAACTTAGTATGTAGTTCTGTTACTCCAGCATGCCTGGCTCTAAAATATTGGGATTTAGGATATTTTCTTATATACCAGGGAAGATACAAGAATAATTGTATTGATGTCATTTAAGCATTAAGTTACTGATGCCTGTATGTATTTCTTTGGCTCCTTTATGTAGTGTTTTTTGTCGTCGTTTTTTTTTCCCTCTTTCAGGAGGAGCATATTACTTAATTTCCAGAAGTTTGGGACCAGAATTTGGTGGTGCCATAGGTCTGATTTTCGCATTTGCCAATGCTGTTGCAGTAGCAATGTATGTTGTTGGGTTTGCAGAAACAGTTGTGGAGCTCCTTAAGGTATATTGATTGTATTGATTATATTCTATCCTAATTAGAACTGTCACTTTCCAGTGGAAGTTTTTATGGAAAATGTAAAATGAAGTAGAAGATTACTGCAGATATTTAATATCAGTAAACTAATACTGTAATAGCTTTTTGATATAAAACAAATTCAGGGGGGTTGGACTAGATGATCTCTTGAGGTCCCTTCCAAACCCTACAATTCTGTGATTCTGTGTGATTCTGTGTCAAACTAAAACTTTCTGCATTCTTTCTCCTTGAAAGATACCATGGTGAATTCACAGTGAATTCTTAACCAGGTGTAGGAAGGTGGAGGTGTTGATATATGATGCAAAATCATAAGTTTGTAATACTAAGATTCTTTGGATTCTGGGCTGTGTTTTTCTTAAGTGACAGTATTTTTTATTAAGTTCCATTTTCAGATAGATTTTAACAGCAATTTCTGTTAAATTAAAGATAAATGCACCTGTTTTTGTAATTCTTGGTGAAGTATGTGACTAATTTTTTTTTCTGTTAGGAAAATGGAACATTGATGATGGATGAAATGAACGACATCAGAATCATAGGTGCCATCACCGTGGTTATATTGCTAGGTATTTCTGTTGCAGGAATGGAATGGGAAGCAAAAGTAAGCAACTTAATTTGTACTTCGACTTTTTCATTTTCTGTCTATTTTTTACTCAGTTCCCTGATTTTTTTTCTAATGCTTTTAGTGCAGTTGGTATTAGGTACTCAGTGTGTTAGCAGTTAAGCAGTGGACAGTTCTTACATAACAGCTCTGTCTAGAGCTAGCTTGCACAGATTTAGCCAGCATTAAATAGTTTTTCTCAACTGTCAGCTTAGGATCAGATAACTTAGAGAACAGAAAAATCTGTTCTGATGGCTCTTTCAAGTAGGTTAAAAATTACTATCTTCTGAACAAAAATAACAAAACAGGAAACAGAGTTCTATCACTGGGAACTTCAAATGAATGTTCTGGTTGGAAAATACAGGTCCAGAGCTGAAGCCAAGCTCAGGTATTGTAGTTACTGCTGGTTCAAAACTGGTATTTTTTTTTCCTTTTAACTGTCTTCTGTTTTGTTGTTTTTGTTTTTTAACTTAAAGTAGCCAGGCAGTGCTGTGTGGTCAGTAGGCCCAGAGCTGAAGAGTGATGTGAAGGTTCCTGCTGATGAATGTATAGGAGGGCTGAGATACTTCTTTTTGTGGCTGTGTAGTCTTAGATAACTCTGAAACCAAGCACATACAGATCCTAGGATACCTTAAGGTAGAAGCTGTATTATTAACCTTCTGATGGTCAGCCTAGCTTGCTCACCTTTTTTTCTGAACTCAGAGGCTTTTTCTGCATATTCCTCCATACCATGTTCACTTCTCTCTTCTATTTGCAAATAATTGAGAAGAGCCTCACTTCATCTCTCTCCTGGTTTACGGGTGATTGTGAACCAGATATTTTCTGCAGTGAGAATTGACCCTATTCTCTACACTGAGAGACAGCTTAATGTAGAATCTTCTTACGCTCATGTCAAGGTGCTACTCATAATCAAAATGAGAGCTTTGTTGTTTCTAGCTGTAAAAATAGAGATTGCTGGAAAGGATAGTGAAGATAAATGCATTACTTGTCTCTACCACAGGGAGGAAGGAAACAAGAAAAATAATTTTGACATGCATTTTTAATTGATCAGCATGCTTCTTTTAAAAAACTGTTTGCTTTTCTCACTGTGTTCTTTACTGTCTGTAACTTCCATTCATGTTGTTTGTATGCATTCAACTTTGAGTAATGCTGTTCTTAACTAGTTTTTGTTTTGAGGGAATTAGCTGCTAGTGAACCTGTAGGCACTCATTTAAAGTCTCAACTCTTGTTTTTGCTCTGTAGCAAGAGTAATTTCATGACAATAACTTGTAGATGTGTTCTCATGTTTAATGCCTTCATATCAAACCTGAACTGTTATACTGCACAGCCTCATTCTTACTAGGAGTTTAGCTTTCAAAAATCCTGCTTAGTGCAAAATCAAGGCTATTGTTTTGATTTCTCTTACATAAAAAAGCAGCTATGGTAACCTGCTGAGCTGATCAGATAAGCACTTCATATGGGTTAACATCCAGCTTACTGTAGCAAAACACTGAACCTTTCCTCTTGATGATAGTATCTGTGATGTTCTTTCCTGTGACTTACAGAATTTCTTGTAAAAATATGACAAGGAAATCTATAAGTAACAGCTTTGAATTTGACCAAAAAAGCTTATGCTTTTCCAGCATTAAAAAGCATATGTATTTTTATGCTTCAGAAACAGCTTCTCAGAACTGAAGTTCCTATCACTTGATTTAATATTGAAGTTTTAGAAGCCCACTTTTTCTAAAGTCTAAGACTTCTAAATTTGAAGAAGAGATTTAGGAAATACCTTTGTGGAAAAGCCAAGGTACATTACTGCATACATCCAGTGGCAATTGCTCTCTAGTAACCTCGTTTTGAGTTCTCCAGTTGGGCTTACTGAAGACTTCTGTAAGCACTGAGCGGCATCCTTACATCTCACTTGTTTTTCTGTAGACTTGACATGTTCTTAACATGGATACTTAAATTTGAAGCAGTAGTTCTTTTTTTTTCTTCTGACTGTAATCATTATTTCAGGCACAGATAGTCTTATTGGTGATCCTCATACTTGCTATTGGAGACTTTGTAATAGGAACATTTATTCCTTTGGACAGCAAGAAGGCTAAAGGTTTCTTTGGTTATCAAGGTATGTTGGAACAGATAATATCTCAAGATGACTTTTCACAAAGATAATATTTGTCATAATTGAGTGAAAATCTTAAACAACTACTAGCTGTTTTAGATGTCCACCAATTTTTTAACTATAGAAATTTTCTCTTGATTCTTTCAAACTCTTGCTGTTTATTAAAGTTTTAGGGCATAAAGTTGATACTGTCAGCTTAATATTGATCATAGTAGTTACAACATTACAATTGTACTACATTTTCAGAAAGCTGGGTGAGATTACATGTACTTTTTCTGTTTTTAAAAGCTATTTAAACTGCATTTTGAGAAATTAGAGCTTATCTGTGTCAAAATGTTCTCCAGTTGATTTTTGTTAATTAGTCTACAATACTTGACTGTTTAGACTTTACACAGAGCTAACAGAGGTTAGAATTGGCTAATAATATAGATACCATATCAGTATCGACGGACTTAAATACACAAATCTTTGCCAACAGCTGAAATATTTATGGAGAATTTTGGACCAGATTTCCGAAATGAGGAAACCTTCTTCTCTGTATTTGCTATTTTCTTCCCTGCTGCAACTGGCATACTTGCTGGTGCAAATATCTCAGGTGATCTTGCGGTAAGTAATAAGTTAGAAAATCAGCAAATTTTATTCACAACCACTGAGTGTACATCTATCTCTGTCACGACTCTCTACTGATATTTTTCTTTCAGGATCCTCAGTCAGCCATACCTAAGGGAACACTGCTGGCCATCTTAATTACTACATTGGTTTATATGGGAATTGCAGTATCTGTAGGTAAGAAGTAAAAATGTTCTTTCTGATGCTGTTTTGATAGAGTTTTTGTAATTCAGTTCAACTTTTATGCATGGAATCACAGAATCTTAGAGTCTGAGGAGCCTCTGGATTTCAAGTCCTCCTCCTCCTACTAAAGCAGGTTCCCTACAGTAGGTAACTTTTCCTTTGTGGAAATGTCCGCCTGGGTTTTGAATATCTCTAGAGTAAAAGATTCCACAACCTCTTTGGGAAGCTTGTTCCTGTGCTTTGTCACCTTCAAAGTAAAGGTTCTTTTTCTCATTTTCATATGGAAGTTCCTGTGTTCCAGTTTGTGTCAATTGCACCTTGTCTTACTGCTGGGCATTATTGGAAAGTGTGATCTCATCCACTTGATTCTTGCCTAGTAGATATTGACAAGCATTGCTAAGATCCCCCTCCCAGACTTCTTGTCTCCAGGCTTAATAGTCCTGTATCTCTCAGCCTTTTTTCATATGGGAGATGCTCCATGCTCTGCTGGGCTCCCTCTAGCAGTTCCTTGTCTTTCTTGAACTGGGGAGTCCAGAACTGGATATGGTTCTTAAGAAGTGGCCTCACTGACAGAGAGTTGAAGAGGGAGAATGACCTCTCTAGACTTGCTGATTAGATAGAGCTGTCTTAATTTTTGTTGATGGAGAATTTGGTTTTCAGATGTGCTCATTTTCTAAAATGTGTTTTCTAAGACTAGTGACCTTTTCAGACTAAAGATAACCTAAGACTTCCTTTATACTGATACTCCCAAAATTCTTGCAGTCACTTAGATTAATGTGCTTAGAATTTAGCGTGGGGATGGCCCTTGGATTAGAATACTGCATATTCAGGAAATACTAAACTAATACTCCCACAGTATTCTCCTAAGGAAACTGGCAGCCCGTGGTGTGGACAGGTTCACTCTTCTCTGGGTGGAGAACTGGCTGGAGGGCCGTGCCCAGAGGGTAGTGGTTAATGGAGTTAAGTCCAGCTGGCGTCCTGTTATGAGTGGTGTCCCCCAAGGGTCAGTTTTGGGGCCCATCTTGTTTAATATCGTTATTGATGACCTAGACGAGGGAATTGAGTGTACGCTCAGTAAGTTTGCAGAGACACAAAGCTGGGAGGATGTGTCAAACTGCCTGAGGGTAGGGAGGCCCTTCAGAGGGATTTGGATAGGCTGAACAGCTGGGCTGAGCAAAATGGGATGAGGTTCAATAAGACCAAGTGCCGGGTCCTGCACTTTGGCCACAATAACCCCATGCAATGCTATAGGCTTGGGGCAGAATGGCTTGAAGAATGTAGAGAGGAAAAGGACCTGGGGGTGTTGGTTGATGCTCGGCTCAACATGAGCCGGCAGTGTGCCCAGGTGGCCAAGAAGGCCAACAGCATCCTGGCCTGTATTAGAAATAGTGTAGCCAGCAGGAGCAGGGAGGTGATCATCCCCCTGTACTCAGCTCTGGTACGGCCGCACCTCGAGTACTGTGTTCAGTTTTGGGCCCCTCACTACAAGAAGGACATTGAGGCCCTGGAGTGTGTTCAGAGAAGGGCAACAAAACTGGTGAGGGGTCTGGAGCACAAGTCTTATGAGGAGCGGCTGAGGGAGCTGGGATTGTTGTGTCTGGAGAAGAGGAGGCTCAGAGGAGACCTTATTGCACTCTACCACTTCCTGAAGGGGGGTTGTGGTGAGGAGGGGGTAGGCCTCTTCTCCCTGATAAGTAATGACAGGACGAGAGGGAATGGCCACAAGTTGCGCCGGGGAAGATTTAGATTAGACCTGAGGAAGCATTTTTTTTCTGAAAGAGTGGTCAGGCACTGGAATGGCCTGCCTAGGGAGGTGGTTGAGGCACCATCCCTAGCGCTGTTCAAGAAGCGTTTAGATGAGGTGCTAAAGGACTTAATTTAGTAGTTGGGTAGAGATAGTGATAGGAGGATGGTTGGACTAGATGATCTTATAGGTCCTTTCCAACCTTATGAACTTATGAACTTATGAAATGTCTGTGTTGGTCTGAAGATGATGGTAGACAGCTACTTCATCTGAAGCAAACTGTGGAAAGATCTTAAGAGCTGTGTAACTGAAAAGAGCAAACAGTATCTGTATCTGGCCAGCCCATTTGCAGAACTGAAGGAGTGTTTTCACAAATCTCTGTAGCTTTATTTTCATGTGGCAGGAGGACAAACCGTTGTAGGTTGGTCTGAGTACCTCTGTTCCTAGGCTTCCTTCTCCATGCCACAGTGGTTTGAATATTCTCAGTAGTACTTGCCTTTGTGTTTGTTGTTCTTCGTTTTGCTCCAGAGCCTCAGTGGTTGTCAAAGTTTTTCTCCATTCATAGAATAAATGAATTAAAGTAATGTTAAGGATGTAAGAATGTAATCGCATTTGTGTATCTTGCTTATGATCGGAAACATTTTTAGACACGTCACAGAAATTACTTTCTGGAAGTACTAATCAGTTTTCTTTATTAAAAGACCTTGCCCTATCTTAGTTATGCTGCCTTTGAATGAAATCGGCATTTATAAAACCATCTTCAGTATTACCACTAATTACACTTCCTTTGCAAAGATAACTTTTCCTTGTCCGCATCTATTGACTAGCATTATACTGTAGCTCTGCCAAATACTCTGAAGCAGTTGTGCCCTATGCAGCATAATTATGTACTTTATTTCCTAATTAGATTGACCACAGGCTTCTGCTACCAAATCTGAATACTTTAGAACTTGAATCCACATGGGCAAGATACTTACTAATAATTTTCTAATAGAATACTTTGATCAACTTTCAGACATGGAGAACTTCACTTTCTCATATTGCAAAAGGAACTCTTTGTAGAACAAACTGAAGATGAAAGTGTTTAATTGATCAGAAATATCCTACTGTATTTGTTGACAATGACTTACAATTAGAAATCTGGTAATTGAAGAGACCAGTGCTATTATAATGTCAGAAACTATGAAATGAGTGAAATCTAGCTTTTTTTGTTATGAATCAGGCAAATGGAAATACTCTTGTTCTATCCCCCCCACAAACTATTCCCCATTGTATACTTCCTGTGTAATGCTGAGGAAGTCATTAAAACTTAAAGATGCTGTTAGATATTACTGAGTCATACTAAAGGGTACGTTTTTTTAAGTTTAGCTGAGAATTTGCATGTACAATAATAAACAAGGAATTTCAGATACAGAATAGAGAGGGCTCCTTTTGTGAAAGAGCTGCTACCCAGCTTATTTTCATATGGGCTTTTTTAATCCCAAATAAAAGAAATAAAAGAATACAGAACAAAGCAACCATTCCAAATACCCACAGAAAAGCATAAGAGAAATGACCAGTTAGGAAACTTGCTGAAATTTAATGGGCCTAATATACAACTGATAAATTTTGCAAGTAGAAGCAGTAAGTAAAGTCTGCCTTACCAGGTCCAGCTACTAGATTTATTGAAGTTCTTAAGGTTTGGAAGCAGTCTAAGTGTAGTATAGATACTTAGGAATTAATTGTTCTCTCTTCCTGTTGTGAAAATAGCATTAGATAACAGTTACTGACACTTGAGAAACTTAATCTTGCCACATATCTGTACTTTTTTTATTTTTAACTTGCTACTAAGTCAGTAAAGTCATCAGAAATCAGAAATCACATGCTTCTGTTCCCAGGACCTTCTTGTCCTAGAAGACCAAATTAATTTAATTCACTTGGCCTTAATTGCTCTGTAGAGTTCCCTCTTCTCTTCCCCAGTCCTTATTTAATTCCTGTTCCTTGAAATATCAAAAGGTTACTTAACTTCCTCAACTATAGAAATAGTGTTAAATAATACTTAGTCATCTCCACTTGTTAGAAAAGCTGTTGAAAAAAAGTTTAAATAGAAAATTGGGAAGTTTATTAATTGATCATTGTTCTTAGTATTTAAAGGCTGGCATGCTGTGCCTGAAGTTTTCTTGAGTAGTTAGGATCAATCATAGCCAAACTGAAGATGATAGTTTACAATAAAACATAAAGAGAAAATGTGGTAGGAGACACCAACTTTTGAGGTACCACAGTTAAGATGTATTTTGTTAAATTATGAGAGATGGAATTGCAACAGGCCTCAATGACAAATTGATGCTTTGATTATTTTTAATACTGACTGTTCAAATGTACAGCCTGTCAATATACAGCCAGTGAAGGAGAAATCATGTGTTATAGTGAGGTTAAAAGTTGTGGAAGTATTTGGGGTGAATATACTTCCATGTGAAAAGAGTATAAGTAGGCTCTAAAAATTGAAGCATGTATATAAAACCTTATATGTTATCTTACATGTTTTAGTATCTCATTGAAAGTGGAAAGGTGGAGGAAAACTTCAAGAAAACTATTTACAAAATAGTCTAGGAAGGTTATCTTCCTTGCTTGGTTTACCTCTAATCAAAGATTCTGAAAATCACATTTCATTTTCTAGGAAAGATAACTGCACTATTTGCATACCTGTGTACGTTTGTACATTCTTCAGGGAAAATTGAAAAAATGAAACTATGAAGTCAAGGCCGATTATTAATAAAAAGTTAAGGGAAACTCATGATTCAGTGAAATGTAGTAAGCTAAAATTACATGGTTAATCTTTATCAGTTCTGTTGACATGCTTTTCTGTAGTAAGATTTTTCTAAAACTCAAGTTTTAGAAAAAACTTTCACACCTGGAAGGTTATGTTTGCTTGTTTGTGTTTGTACATTAGGGTAAATGTGCTTGAAACAGAAATGTATTAAAAACCATAAATGTCATAATTTTATGTCCCTCTGTAAGAAATATGCTTATGTAGAAGGGGATTTGACTTTGCATGTTTGTAAGTTTAGGCTTGGTCTGATGCTTACTGTTGTGGTTGGGTCCACTCTAGGCTCCTGTGTTGTTCGAGATGCCACAGGGAACATTAATAATACCATTATTACCGAGCTCACAAATTGCACTACTGCAGCTTGCAAGCTGAACTATGACTTCTCATCCTGTCAGACGCAGTGTCACTATGGGCTGATGAACAATTTTCAGGTATGAAACTTTTCTTACTTTCGTTCAGTGGGCTTTGTGGATTTTTTGGAATTACTTGTTAAGAAAAATGAGTAGGCTAAAAATTCTTACCATAAATATAAAGTTAGTTTTCAGTTGGTAACCGGTACAGTATAAACATGGAGAGCAAGGCAACTGTCTTAAACTTTGGCCTGTTCATACTCAGGTGGTTATAAGTATTTACTTTTCTCCTTAGTAAACTGCATGAGTTAGGTGTTGGATCTGCAGCTCACTCTATTTAGATATGAATGTCATCATTCACTGATGTGGATGGATGTATTCTTTGTTTAAGTGATGCATAGTAATCATAGATGGCCTGCTTCAGTAACTTCTTTGTTTCTCAGCAAATATACTTTTACAAATATTGATACTTGCTTGTCACAGTATTATATTTTATGATAGGTTTTGTGGAACCTCAGAATGTATCTGACGTTACTGTATTTAAAAACCATGGGCCTGTGGGGGCATTTGTGGTCTTTAACCTTCCTAGTTCATAGCAATTCATGCTTCATAACTTGTGGTTGTGAACTGTTTGTAAGGGGTTGAAAGAAACCAAGGAAATCATACTCATTGATATTTGAATTAAACTTGCCTTTCAGTGGTTTCTTCCCTACACTTTTCTAATATTCCTACAGAAATTTGAGTAGAGACTATTATATTGAAGGAAAGTATCTGTTTCAATGGGTAGTGTGTTTTGTTCAGAAGTACATGTACCTACATCAGGCTGTCAGATTCCCATCAAGGCTGGGTAGAAAAGCTAATTACAGTTTTTACAAGCCAAAATTCTCCAGAGCAGACCATTTTATTAGAGTAAAATATTTTCTTCTGTTGTATAATTTGTGTACCTGTGTAGTGCTGCTTTGTTCTGGTTTAGGAAAAAAAATCTAAATTTAGAAAAGTTTCAAAAGTGCTGTTATGGGAATAATTATTTTGATGTCTGTTGATAAATATACTCATTTAAGCTCGAAAGAAGCCAAAATTCTATGCTTCTAAGACCTGACTTCCTCAGATCGTATTTTAATTCGTTTTGGACCTTCAATAAAATTACTAGTGATAAGATGCATACATTTCTGTCATTGTTCAGTAGTACTTCTCCCATGTCAGTTTTGCTTTTCTCAGAAAAAAATAGTAGGTTCTAAATAGGCTAAACAAATTTAAAGGCTAGAATCTGATCAGAGAATGCACTGCCACACATACCGCCCCTTTGCTGGGTTTTGAAAACTTCATTATAGAGGTTGCACAGTCTCACTGGGCAACGTACTGCAGAGTTGGCCACCCTCCCTGTGAAGCTTTGTCTAGTAGAACTTCCACTGCCTCTTTTTACTCTCATGTTTCTGCTTCTCTGAGCAGAGTCTGTTTTCTCAGAAGATGTGACAAAGAAAAGTGAGTAACGGGGTAATTTAACTGCAGCATTTGATCACATACCTGGTATGCCGTATATACAAACTGTTTTCATAAGGGCATCTAACCTTGGATGGAAAGTGGAAGTAGAATGAATGAAAGTACTCAACTTCAGAATTAGTTTAAAAGTTTGCTAAAGCATCCTTTCTGGAAAGGAGGAAGTCTGTGGAACATGCAATAGTAGTTCAGAGAAAGTGAGGTTTCAATAAGTTTTGCATGTTCATTGTGAACTTTACAGTTAACTTCATTGGAGTTTGTTTTCACGTACCTGCCCAAAGAATTTAAACTGTAGTTGAAATTGAGTATTTTAATATCACAGATCTTTTAAATGTAAGAAACTTTCTAGAGAGGAAATGCCAAACCAACACAGTGACTTCTGCTAAGGGACTAATTATGCATTTTGCATGGTACCAATTGTCATAGGGCAATTCTTACTAGATGTGTATACTTGATATTCTGTTATTTCTAAGACAGGAATTTCACTGCTATAGCTGAACAGAGTATGTTGGCTCCATGATTTGAGGAATTAGATAATGGTGTGTATGTTATGTTCTTATATTCCTCTTCCCCAACTTCAGAAGTTTGTTACTTGAGTAGCATAAGTTGCAAGTTTATAAAGTGGATTAACATCTGCATCGTTTTACTCTGTTTTCTCTCAAATATACTAAACAGAAATAACATTCAAATTACTGTAAATAAACACAGGCAATGAATGGCATCTAGAAAAGTGCTGCTATAAAGAGAATATAAGGTTGGAGTGGGTAAGTGCAAGGTCTCCATACAAATGTGGTGGAGTGGAGGCCTAGAAATAAAAATATTTTGAACTGGATGGGAAGAAAAGTAAAGGTAACTGATAAACAACTTCTGTTTATGAGAAGTCCTTCTAGGAAAGATTGATAAAGCTATTGTTGATCAAGGAAGATTACTTTCATACAACTTCTGCAGTGATTATTGTTTGTTTATGTTTCTGAAGCATAGATTACAGCTGTAGTATTTTGTTGACTGTAAAACCAATTAGTTTTACTAGTATGGACAAATTCACAGTATGTGCAACTAAAGTGTGTCATGAGGTTTGTTCAAGTGATGAATAAAAACCTGTCCTACCATACTTTTATGTTTTAAGCTTCAAATATACTTTAAAATCTCACTCAGTTCCCGTTCTACCTGTGACAGCTACTTCATGCTCATCATGTGCACCTGTAATTTTTTGTTTCTGTTGTCATAGACTAGGCCCACCTTGAACTGACCAATGGAACCTGAGAGACTCAGTGATCTCTGACAATCTGATCTGGACAAAATGCTGAATTTTGTTATTACTTAAGACATAGGATTATGAAGAAAACTGAATCAGCTCCCTCTATACTGTTTCTGTGTGCATGTCCTACTTAAAAAGTTTGTTTCAGAGAGCTGAATTTGTCAGTTCAGTTGACAATAATTTAAAAACTAGAAACTTTTGCATGATCCTTTCTCCTCTTCTGCGGTCTTAGTCCTTCTATTCTAGACAAACTTGCCAGGATGAGAGAGATCCGATCAGTCCAAAAGTGCAGAACATCATTTGAATGGACATATTGTGCCTCTTAAGTTGCCGTGCTGGGTTTCTCCAACTAAAATTCTAAGCTTTTCGAGATGCTGTCAAATTATTAACTACTCTGTCTTCAAGAAGCCAAAACTTTAGTTTCATAAGGAAATATATCCATTAAAACCACTGTTCTTATCTTAATTGATGCTTAAAATGCTATGTGCATCTGTGATAATGGAGTAGAACTTTAGAATAGCAGAAGATGGTTCTTAGGCTGTATGGCAATTAGACAGAAACTGCTTTGCTTTTAATTTGGGTTTTTTTGGACATATTAACATCATTCCTTTACATCTGGATTACTCAGCACTTATTGCTAGTCCTCCATTCTGCCAGTAACAGTATATTGTATTTCACTCAGGTGGTTGAAGGTATGTTCTTGCAGAGGTGAGGAGCAAACTTGTCCTGTCCTTGTGGTTTTGAATGCGAAATAAACCTAACAAGGCAAACTTTACTGAGATGTTCCCCAGATTCAGTTATTTTGTCATGTGAGCTGTTTATTAGTGGCTGGATGGTCAACACAATTTACATTACATATTTTATTTCTGTGACTTAAATTTGTCTTTTTATTAGCCTGAGGAGACTTCTGCTGTCAGTCAACTTACATGGTTGGACTAAATATTGTGTAATAAGCTACTTTCTCTTGTCCTGAGTATAGGATTCATATGTTCCCCCGACTTAACTTCATACATTGATGTGAATGTGTGTTAGTCATTGGCTTTAAAGTGAAGATTACCAAGTGTTTTATATTTTTTGCTTGTACATGGTTAATAGTAGCTTGTGTAGTTGCAATATTATGCTACTTAATGGTCTTTAAAAAATAAAATCAGCAATGAAAAGCCCACAGGGAAACAAAATTGTTCTACTTGCAGGTGATGAGCATGGTATCAGGATTTGCACCGCTGATTTCTGCAGGTATTTTTTCAGCCACTCTGTCATCTGCATTAGCGTCACTTGTGAGTGCACCTAAAATCTTCCAGGTAAGCATGGTTGCAAATCCAAAATCTTTTAAAGCATGATTTTAACTAAGTTTCAAATCAGAACTTTTGAAAAGGGGCTCTGGCATACTGTAATCGTGACTTGTAACAGCTAAGTCCTGTAGGTCAATCTAATGTTTACCTGTTGCTTAAAATTTGAAAACTACATACTACATTGTTGCATTGTTATTAAATGTAGCTAGAATGTAATTACATCAGATCTTGAATGTTTGATTACCTTCTTAGGGTGAGTTATTACAGACCGCTGTAATGTCACTTGTACTAAGTTTGTTAAGAGTTTCTGCCTTTTGGAACAAACCAATGACTCAAACAAGGGTTGAAGTGGATGAAGTGGTGGTTACTCTTGAAACTGGAACTTACTGATCACACATATGGGGGTGTTTATATGTGGCAGGCAAATGTGCTGCTAACCTTGTTTTTACTCTGAAGAATGAGGGGAGCGTAACATCTAGATATTCAGTAAATTGCTTTTTACTGGAACTTGCAAGTTCCAAGAAATGCAATACCATTAGGATACAAGCAAAAATAATAGATGAGTTCATTTCTCAAAGTAATTGGAAGGGAGGCAGCGTGGATTAGAACCTGTAGTTCTTGAATCTTAATCACAGAATACTTTAACAAGATAATGTAATTGTGAACCAGTTCTTGCTTATGTCTCCTTACATTAATTTTTTTGGTGTTTCCAAATGAATTTTGCCCCATTTTCGGCTCCTCAATCTTGTTTTTTTGTATTTCATGTTCTTTTTAATTGAGTAAAACTTTTCTCTAATGGACCTTCTTCCCCGAAATGGCAGTAAATAGTCAGCACAAAAGAGTCTTTGTTGCAGAATATAAGCAAAATTGTTGGTTTGGAGAACTACCATAAACATTAGGTAAACTTTCCACTTTCTGAAGAAATCGATTTTCTCCTTAATGAGACTGACTGTAAGACACCTGTAAAGCAACACCTGTAAAGCACAGTGAAGCATTTTGTGAAGGGCAGCGCTTGTTCTTACCAATAGTAGTTGCTGAAGGGTAGACTATTGGAAATGCAAAATAGCGAAATGGTAACTCAGTTGTTAACAAGAATTAGTATTTGTTAGCTTCTTCTAGGAAGATAATATACGCAGTGAAAGACAGCATGAGTAAACATTAATAAAGATATTTTTTAACAAAATGCATTCTTACTCTTGTATTTTATTTTTTTAGGCTTTGTGCAAGGACAACATCTATCCAGGATTTCAGATGTTTGCTAAAGGCTATGGGAAGAACAATGAACCACTGAGAGGATATCTTCTAACATTTCTAATTGCTCTTGGATTCATACTGATTGGTTAGTTCAAAATTACAGTAGATGTGAATCTCCTTTTGTCTTTCATAAGGCATTCTTTTCCATCTCATGACTTGGTGACATTGTCCCTGAGGAGGTCTGATGCACATCTGTTTTTTTTTTTAAGTAAGGATTCTGAATTTGTTTAGTTTGAGGATTTTCTTGCATCCCCTAAATATCTCTATGCTTAGAACTAGAATAAATCTAAATTGAACAGTAAGTAGATCGTACTTTCCCTAATCTCTTCAGGCATCTGTTTTTACATACTGTCAATGAATTAAATATACTTTATTTAGAGTGATGTAAGATGTCTGATTTGGATTTTTAATAATTACAAATTACTTCAGTAAACGGCAAGCTTACATGAACAGTACTTTTCTAAAGTGTGTTCTTTAGTTGCACTACAAATGATAGAGATAATTGCTGCTGTTGGCAATGGTGAAGATAGTCATGGAAGAGCTTAATGCTTTCAATCTCATTGGTGAAGGGAGAGTATTCATCACTCTTGTAATGGAAGTGATACATAATGATGCACTAGTACTAGTACCATTAATTCAGATTTTCAATTAAAATGCAAGCAAATGAAACGTGTTTGTCACATTTGCTCTTACCATTCGCTATAGATGAGTGTCTCTTGTTCTTATGAGCCTTTTACTCTTTTTTTGTTTCAGAACTGAGACATTAACTAAAGAAATCTGACTTCTCAGGTTCTTCAGAACGCAGTGTATTACAGCACTGTTTGATCAAACCATGGTGGGGAAGAAATAACCTTAAGTTGTTTTGAGAAAATAAATAATAATTAGAACACCTGATGGGCACATGAAAATGCTGTTTTTTTAAAAAAAATGGAAGTTGTCCTTCCTGACTATCAGAAGATGACTCAGTTGATAAGAAACCTTTTAGTTATTATGCTTATTGAAATGCACAAAATGCTTCTACCTATATAACATGAAATTGAGTATAATAAAGTTAACTCTGAAATGTACAAATCTATTTGATAGTATGTTACAACAGCCTACTTTTTTTTCTGTTCTACAGCTGAACTGAACGTCATTGCTCCAATTATCTCTAACTTCTTCTTGGCTTCATATGCCTTGATTAACTTCTCTGTGTTCCATGCTTCCCTTGCCAAATCTCCAGGTAGGAACCATGTTCTTGGGTTCATAGTTTATCTTGCAATTGCTAAATGCAGAACAATAATTCAAAAGCTATTAACTTAAATGAAACTCTGCTTTAATTCAATATTAAATGTCTGTTGGACTTTCACAACACATCTGAGTAATTCTTAATATGATGTGTCCTTGAGTCTTCCAAAACTTGGAGGATGGAATGGTCCAGAAAAGCTTGGGAACTACCAGTATTTGTCGTCTCTGTTGAGGAAACAGAAGGTAATTCAGTACTTGTTCAGTAACTCTTGAATAGTTGTCCGATGAAATGACTTAGCATCTCATTTCTTATCAAATATTCTTAAGACTATCTCTTCAAGAAAGCTTTCTTGCTAAATCAGTTTCTGATGACAAAAATTTGTCATCTTTAGATTTAGTCTTCTATCCCAGAAAAAAGTGGGATAGACATATTTTTATAGCTGTTGTTTGGTATGGGAGGCTAGTTAGAATGTAAGACTAAGCTAAGCAGCAATATTTGCAGGCTAGTGTTCCTCATACCTGACCCCCTATGCTAAAATGTTGCTAATCATTGCACAGCCCTGTACAAATGTATTTGTGAATTATCTGTATGTATTGATGAAATAGGGTGCTTTTCATGTAATGAAAATTTGTGTGAAATTAGAGAGCATACTTACCTAGAAACAGTTGAAAGTAAGAGAGGAGGGGGAGTTACACTAACATATTATACTCTGAAATGACTTACATTTTGCTTTGAAAAGCAAAAATAGTTTTCATATAAGTTATTGCCAAAGGTATATCTAGTCTGCTTCGATTAAAAAATACTGACATGAACATCTTCAGACTTTAGAGGTAGCTTTTAGAGGACAATATTAGGAACTTGTGCATGTCTAGATAAGAAAGATGTGAATTAGTTTGAAAGATGGTGAAAAATTAGAAGTTTTTATAAATGTGTCAAAGTCTCTATTTCTTATCATACTTGAAACTATTGTATGCTATGGTGAAATGCGATTCAGAGCACTAAGGATGGAGAAGAGGAACAGCACCTTCTTTCTCTTGAGAATTAAACTCTTTCCCTTCTTTCCTCCCTAAACCTCCAAATTAAATTTTGACTAGGTTGGCGCCCTGCTTTCAAATACTACAATATGTGGATTTCTCTTGTTGGAGCCATTCTGTGCTGCATTGTGATGTTTGTCATAAATTGGTGGGCTGCACTTCTAACGTATGTCATAGTCCTTGGACTCTACATTTATGTCACTTACAAGAAACCAGGTATGTATAGGGGCCATTTCTGCTTCTAGTGGAAGGAAGAGGGATATAGAAGATGGAAAAATTGTGTGTTTGGAGGGGGGAAAAAAAAGGGGAACCATATTCTGGTTAACTGATTCAGACTTCTAAAAGCATATTTCTGGCTGGAAGTGAAAGGGTCTATTTCTTTACCTTTCCAGTTGGAAAAGGGATTTGATAGTGTTCGGTCTTTTTAGTACACCATTCCTGTAGCTCTGAACAAGAATATACACTGTGTGTATATATACAGTATGTATACACTCTTTATTCCTCTAAGAACACTATAGTTATAAGTGGAAGATGGAGCATATCTGAGCCAAAAAGTGTTGACAGTAAGGAAAAGATGAAATCCTGGGCTGTGTAGTTTCAAGTGTTTTGATCATAAGGATAATTGTTGCTGTCAAAAACAAATGTGAACAAATAGCAAATATACTGGGAACTTTCATTTCCATATTTAAAAAAAAAAATCTTAAAAGCTAATCTAAGAAGTACTGCTTAATCTAGACCTCATCCTCTTTACTGCATTTGTTATTCACAGACAGTATTTGACTTGTTGAGGCAGTGTTCTAAGGTTGCTTTTTCCTTTGCTGTGATGTAACATAGCTCTAACCTCCTTTTTTCCAAAAGCATTATTTTTGTAGCTGTGAGGTTATTCTCTTTAATGTTGCAAAAAATGCAGTTCATTCTTCCTTTTATTATACAATAACAAACTCTTATTTTCCAGAACTTCCTTGTAGGTTTCATCTTTAAATGGAATTGTGTATGTAACTTGAGGGTTGGTTTTGTGTAGTGTAGAGCACATTCACATGTAGCTTAATTCTTGTGTTAACATGATTTTTAAAAAGTTGAGTAACTATAAAATACTGGAACTTTGTATTTCACAGATGTGAACTGGGGGTCATCAACTCAAGCTTTGACTTACTTGAATGCATTACAGCATTCTATTCGTCTATCTGGAGTAGAAGATCATGTGAAAAACTTCAGGTAACAGTTTTACACAGCAAATTATTTATGCTGTGTAATCAGTACTGTAGACTCATGGCGTTTGCTTCATGACTTTCATTAAACTGTTTACTTCCTGTGAATTTTAACAGCTTTGAATGTCAGTATCATAAACGTGACTGGACAAGGCTACATGAGCATTTTGTTTCAGATTAAGAGTGCATTTCAGAAGCAGCCCTATGAATGATGCCTGCTTATTTACTGTCTTGATGCATCATGGATTTCATGGTCTGTGAATTGTGTTCATTATTAATGAAACTGAACTGGAAGATGTCATCAAGACTGCTTACAAGTGTTCAGTCCACATAAGGTTAAGTCTGATATAAGCTAAAATCCCTGAGATGTGTATACTGTGGATGCTGTCCTCAACACCAGTTTCACGTTAGACATGTTCTCATTGCCACAGTAAATAGGCTACACTTGTGTTTCACACAATTGAAGGAGAGAACTGATTTGATTTAGCCATTGTGACTGACAACAGCCCAGGAAGAGCCTACTAAAGTAGGCAATATCCTGCAGTATTTATACCACTTCACAGGAATAGGCAATTCTAGAGGAAATGTGCTCTAAAAAAACTTAAAAATCCATGCTGACTTAAAGACTTTGAGGCAGTAGTTTATCATAAACAGCTCTTCCTGAAATCCAGACTTACGTGACATTAAAATCCATTTATTTACAAACACTGTATTACTTCTGATGCTAAGTTGCACTGCTACCAGCAAAATAGTCTGACTTCAGAAATTGTTGCTTATCTGTGAAGAGCAGCAATTTTCAGTCTTAATGCAAATGTAAAAATTGGCATAGGTAATTTGTGTTGTCTTATTGTGAACAGTATTGCAGTGTCTCTGGTGCAAGTCTGTTATGGATTGTAGGCTGAAGAAACAGATATTATAGGAAAATTCTTGTGAAGTAAAACTTCCTGATTGTGCTGATAGGTTGAGTGGTGGCCTGTATGTGTTTCAAGGTTCCAATGGAAGTACTTAAACTCTTCTGCTAATATGTAGCTTTCTGAGTTGTGAACTTCAGTAACTGTTTTGTGAAGAAGGTACAGATCTTGCCAGGTATAAACACAAACTTTAGTAGTAATTTTTGGCCTGATACTGGCTTCTAACCTATGTAGTTAAGTAAAAAAAAAAAAAAGTAAAAAATTTTAAAATACCTGTAGCTTCTGGAGGAATGGATATATAACTTTGTTGATTCTTATCTAAAAAAAAAATCTACAATAAAGATTGATGCTTTATAATTTATTAGAAAGAATGGCTACTACAACTTGCAGTTGTTTGCCTTCTGAATGCTAGCAATAAGATGAGGAATTGTGTAAGTACAGTTTTCCTTTATGACATAAGAATCATAAGCTAGAAAGTGTAGGGATGTATCTGACAAATAGGGGAAGAAATTCACCTGTCTGGCTTAGTCTTCTCTAAAGTCTGTTTCTGATCTTTTTAAATGTGTAAGTTTTCAGACTTAAGTTTACTGGTTGTTTTTTTTTTTTTTTTTAGAACCAATTGATCATAGATCTGCTGATAATTGTGAGAGATTGATCTTTGCTTAATCTAATGTAGTCTTGTAAGAATGGATGAGGTCACTACCTCTTCACTGTAAATTGGACCAATATTTAGGATAAGCTTTCGTAAATTTTATAAATGCTCTAGATAAGACATCTTGTAACTGTTCCTCACTACCATTGTTCACAATTTTAGGCCACAGTGCTTAATTATGACAGGCGCTCCAAATGCACGTCCAGCTTTACTTCACCTTGTCCATGCTTTTACCAAAAATGTGGGCTTGATGATCTGCGGCCATGTGCATATGGTAAGTGTATTCTATCTTTAAAGTTATGTTGCGTTTTTTTGTTTAACAAAGCTCTCTTTCCTGCTAAAGAAAAGGCATTCAAATAGAGTAGGATCTATTCACGTATGTGTCATCACCATTCATGGTTAGATGCCCTGCTATTTTAGGGAAGCTATGAAAGTTATTAGCTATTAGCTAATAGCTATTAAGGCAGCTATCATAAACATCTATGCAGTATGCTTTTCATCATCTACTTTAACTAAAGAGTGATCTTGCAGTAATAAATGTGCTAAAGGATATGCATTGAAATATGGTGGAAGAGCAGTGAAGTGTTGCAAAATTCTTTGATCATTTGACATTTAAATTCCTAAGAAGCTTTGTAGGAGTAAATGGAATATTAGATTATAGTCTGGGTCTCTTTCTGCCTTTGTGTTGTTTTGTTTTAAGTACTCCATCATGCCTTGGTTGGAGCAGTATGTGGCTAGGTTTCTTTTTAGTGTTCCAGTGAAGCAGGTATCTTCATTGCTTTGTCATTATTTTTTGTACAGCCTAGCCTAAAGTAAATCTGTTTGAGCAGGAAATTTTGTACCATTTAGCTGGTAATTTAGAGTTTTATTTAGCTTCTAACTAGCTTTAATTCTTTCGGTTACCTGATTTATTCCACCGGCAATATGAAAGAAAAATTATTCCTAGTTATTATTAAGTTATTTCCTCCCTTCTTTGATTCTCACCACCCCTAATTATTTCACTAAATTTTCCTCGTTTCTGTCAGGATGTGAAAATCATGGGAGTGGGTGAGGGCTTGTTCTTCAAGAACATAATTTCAGCACTTCTTGCTATTTTACAGCAAACAAAAAAGCAACAGCAACAACAGAAAAACAAACAAAGAACAACTTGATCACCTTAAGCACAAGAACAGAATACATCTGTTCTGCTGAACACCAGTAGTGGTTGAGGGGGCAGAAGGAAGCAAACTTTGCTTAACTATTCTCCAAATTAACATTGTGATGAACTGTCTTAATACAAGGTGGTAGTCATACTGCCATCTGTTCCAAAACTGCAGTTAGCTGCAGAGTTTCTGTAGGCATCAAACATTTGGCAAATGTTCTGAAGTGCATTCAGTAACATTAGATTCGCAAAGTTTTTGCTAGATGTTTTAATACCCCACTTTTGCAGGCACAGTACTAAGAACATCTAAGGAAATACAACATTTAAACTGTAATTTTTTAATACAAACCTTGATTACTCTTATATATGCATAAACTTAACCACACTTTCTAAATAAGGCTTGCTTCTGATCTTAAAAAAACATCGAGTTAGTATCATCAACAGTATGCTTATAAGCAGATATTGCCCAATTCTGTCTTCAGAAACATAATTTCAGCATTTTGATGTCTAGGAGGAGTACAGCGATACATGCTGGTGCAGGTAATTAAAAGAAAAAATAGTAAAAAAAAGATAACTTTACAAAATGTTTTTTTTAGTGTCATAGATTTTGCCAGTTTCAGACAAGTTTGGGTTGGATTCTAGCAATAAAGTAACTTCAAAGAAAAGAAAAAAACAAAAAAAAAAGCCTGTGCTCATAATTCTTGATCACTCTTTTCCATGTTTTCTTGTTTTGAAAGGGTCCTCGGAGGCAAGCCATGAAGGAGCTGTCAGCTGACTTGGCCAAATATCAGCGATGGCTAATTAAAAACAAGATGAAGGCTTTCTATGCCCCAGTGCATGCAGAGGATTTGAGGGATGGAGGACAGTACTTAATGCAGGTGCACCTCTTTGTTTTTCTTAATGGAAATGGGGACATTGAATGTCAAAAAATAGAAATGTTTTTATATATTGCAGAAGTATTTTTATTGTATAAAGTTATCTTAAAAAAAACCCAAAACTTTTCAAAGCTTTATTTTCTGCTTGAAATAAATAATTGAGCTGTTTCAGTAACATGATTTTAGAATATACTTTGTTCTCCTTAGGCTGCTGGTTTGGGTAGAATGAGACCTAACACTCTTGTTGTTGGATTTAAGAAAAATTGGAGACAAAGTGACATGAGAGATGTTGAAACCTACATTAATTTATTTCAGTAAGTAAAAAATGAGGAGGGGTTGCATTTGTGTTCCATTTCAGTTTATTTTGTAAGAAGTGAAGGAACTTCTACCTCAATGTCTTTGTTGCATAAGCTCTCCTCATCAACTCAGCTTTTTTGTATTGCAGCACTGACAGGTTTTTTTTCCTGATACAGAAATTATGAGCAACTCTTTATAGCTTTAGCAGACCAGATTTCCACATAACTCTGTGTCCAGAAAGAGTTGTGGTGGTAGTCTGAGATTTAACAGTTCCTGCCTTCAGTAGAGGAAGCAGTGTCTTACGTGTCTGGTGAATTCATTAGACCATATTTTCTGTTGAAAGCGGGGTTTCCTTTTTTTCCCTGTGCAGATCAAGTGTAGAGAATGAATCAACTGTTATGCTGAAGCTTTGTCTTTGTTAAACTTTGCCCTCTTATAAGTAAAATATTTAGTGTAGATGCACTGTACTGACATCACTGTACAAGCTAAAAGGCAGAAGAAAGGGGTATTCTGACTATATTTTGGTAATACTGAAAGTACTGAAATGTTTTTTCTAACATTTTAGAAAAACAGCTTTTTGCACTTTCTTAAGAGATTTTGTTGTTGTTGTTTTCTTAGTATACTGTTAAACCTGTTTTATTTGTGCTTTATACTTATTTGCTGTGCCTTTAAAAGCAAGTTGGGAAGGGGGTTATAGGCAGATAGTAGAAAAGGAAAAAGTCACACCCCTTCACTATTCCAGTTCCTTAAGAAAAAGGTAGGAGCACAAAATAGAATGAAAAATAAGGCAATATGTTGGTTAGCTCTTGAGTTTGCTTTTTTTTATTCATAATTTAGCTTGGAATGGCTTGTTCTGTGAGAACTTTCCTGGCCAGCCCAGTCAGGCAGTTGTCTGTAACACAGAGAAACCTCAGGAGGTAGTGACTGTAGGTTAAGTGTATTTCCAGAAAATTTCTGGGAAATTGAATGTTTCTGAGATGCATAATAGCAATTCTGTAGAGATCTAACAGGTGAAATAATGGGCAAAACTACTTAAATCAATCTCAGGTTTTTTTACATTTATTATAAAATATGTTGATACTTGAAATGTTTCTTTAAAAGCAGTGAAAAGTGTTTGAGTGAAATCTTGTGAAATTTCTCAATGGCAAAAGCATCGGAGTTATCTGAATTAGTTGTAATGATAAAGACTGATAAATGGCTTATGCAAGCAGTTAAGTTTATCTTAGATTTTCATCTTAAAAGTCCTAAATCTTTGGACGTTCTTTTTATCCTTCATTTTATTTGGACTTTAATTCAGGCTATTATTCAGTCTTTTTTTTTTACAGTAATTAATGATTAATAATTAAGATTTAAGATTCCTTTTTTAGTTTTGTCTTTAAGAGTGAGTTTCTTTGCCATCGCAGACAATGTTAGATGTCACAGTCTAACAGCTGTTCATAGATTCCTTTAATACCCAATGTCTTGGAAGTTCATAACTGTCAGTTCAGAAAGATCTCACAAGAAATCCCTTCTTTGATGCCTTAGTTTCCATTGCCATTTGTATTTTCGAGTTTATCTTGTCCTCATCTGCGTGGAATTTGAGTGACCTGTTACTCTTTTGTCACTGTTCTATATTGGAGGGAGGAAATACAGTAGATAACCTTTATGTGTGTTCCTTTAGAACTGAAACTGAAATTGTAGCATACGTGTTTTATTTGGGAGTTTAAATGGCAACATTTAATATTTATCTGCAGAGGGCATGTAAAGTAGATCTTTTGGGGAAGAACAGGTAAAATGTTTTGTTGTTCATTTTGTTTAGTGATGCCTTTGACATCCAGTATGGTGTGGTTGTAATCCGCCTAAAGGAGGGCTTAGACATTTCTCACCTTCAGGGGCAAGGTAAGATTTTGTTTCCTGTGATTAATAGCCGTTCTTATTACCTTGTAAAATAATTTTCTGAACATACATATTATTTTTTAGAGTGGAAAAAATGCAAGGCCCCACACAACTTGTTTCATGGAATAAAAATCATTGAAATGAGTCAGCGTGAAATATACAATAAAAATAACCCTTGCGCAGAAAAGCAAATTCTGTTGCCTAAACATTTCAACTAACTGTATTTGCAAGCTGTTACTTTCAGTGGAATTATAAAAATGATAAGATTTGAAGAACAAAATCATCAGTGATTACTTATTTCTAGACTTTGGCTGCCTGATCAGATACTATGATCATGTGTTTCTCCCTGCTTCAGCTCACTGCCTCAACAGTAGCCTGTTGGGTTTTGACAGGTGTCAAGGAGGTCATATTACCCACTGAGATAAATGAGTTTGCTTTAACTCTGGCAGTTACCTAACAGCTCCACTGAAGCCAAGCCTAAAAGAAAACAAATGAGAAATCTTTTGTTTTGGGACCTTGTGTAAAGATTAACTTTGACTTGGAATTAAAGTTTGCATGTATAATCTTTCATCAAATACTTTTTCCCCTTTCTGATTGTAAACAAAGAAGCTAAATGTGATGTGTAACCAGTAGTCTAACTCTATTCATATAATAGCAGAAAATGCAATTCTTTTGTGGCATGTTTCAAACTTAAGGTATCTTGTCAACATAGTTTGCACCATATATAGATTTCTGTGCTTGCTGGTACACTGGTACTAAATCCCATTATTCCTAAGAGGATTTTCCTCTTGCTTACAGGAGGGGAAAACTACCGCAATGTGAAATATTTCTACCCAGCAGTTATGTTTAGCTTCTACTTTGAAATGTAATTTATGCTAGAGGTACTGTCATCACAGTGCTACACATCTGCAAAAAAATATATATATATGTTACCATTCAATGGAAGTAGTTCTGTTATATGTTTAGCCCTTGGTAATGCATTCAAAACTCAAAATCTTGGAAGTAGCATGAGATTAAAGCTCTGTTCATGTGAGGACTGCTGCTTCTGTGAAGCTGCTCATTTGTTTTTTCCCCCTTTGCCATAGTATGACATTGGCAGTGGATTTGATCTGTTTAGCTGAATACAGACTGCCTCAGTATAGTCAGATGTCCATCTTACAGCCTTTGAGATGAATCAGTGGTTTATTTTGTTTCTTTGTTTTCCCAAAGAAGAGTTACCGTCATCCCAAGAAAAATCTCCATGTTCCAAGGATGTCATCGTAAAGGTGGATTATAGCAAGAAGACTGAGACAGACACTTCTGTAGCTTTTGTTTCATCTACTAGTGAGAGAACTTCTTCTCTACATAAAGGTAACTACTTACGGTAGCTAACTGCTAGGTAGCTGTGAAATTTGAGTTCTCATTCTTCCTCTCATTGCCCCTTCAGTCCCTCTCTCTTCCTGATGTTTTTGTTGCATCTGTGAAAAAAAGCTTTCATGCTTTTTGGGCTATTGATATCTAATTACTTACATACTTGGCGGTCTCTAAAGCAAAATACTTAGGTGAATGAAAATAGAATTTAAATAAAATTGATGATGGGCTGTGACCAAGAAGCCTTTTTTGTTTCTTAGTTATTGAGATTGAGTGCCAATAAAAATTGCTTGAGAATCAGGCCTGAAAGCTGTTTGTTAGCAGTATGACTTTCAAGACTGGTGAATTCATGATGGTGGTTTTCACCTCTGGTTTGAATATATTACTATCTGCATGTTAGCAATCACAAATCATCCAGGATACTTGACATGTCAGTAACCAGCTTTCCTTTTCTTTTTCAAGTAAAACTTTGGATTGGCTTAACTATTGAGAAATACGTTTAGTTCATTGTTGTGTTCAAATACAAATTATTCTGAGGACATGGTAGGCTATACTTGTGTGCTTTTCTTTGTATGAAAGTCCATTTTATTTTGCATCTTTCTTTTCTTTTCGTTTTTTTATACACTAGTACTGTTTTCATTAACATCACAAAGGATATTAACCTTTTTATTTTGTATCTTTAAAAATCTTCCAGAGGAGGACGAGGATGGAAAGACTACAACACAACCACTGTTGAAAAAAGGCAGGCATTTTTCACCTTTTTGTTAAATCATATTTCATGTTGTTAATTTCAATTTTCCTTTTTTACTCCATCCTACGCATGTATTTGAAAGACAGGAAAATATCAGCCGTGCAAGCTCAATTTGTTTCTTCATATTTGCTTTGGAATGTGCTTCATCTGTGAGGATTAGGTGTGTTCAGAAGCCTACTTAGTTATTCATTTCTGAGGTATTTGAGTCCTCACTTGATTTGAGTATAGTAGGAGTATTGATGATGTAGTAGAAGTTCTCTTCAGTCCTCTTTTAAAGCCATGGTTGTTGCTCTATTGGAATTGTTTAGTTTGCAAAGCTATTTATTGTGCAGACAGTCCATGAGAATTGAAGTAATCTCAAGTAATGTGAAGTACTCATTCAAATGAACAGCATTTTCAGAAGTGAATTTTCACCTGGTTTATTTCAGACTATTTTGAGAATTAAGGGCAGGTTTTTTTGCCTTACCTAAGAAGCATCTTATCCTATTTGATGTTTCCTTCATAATTTCAACATCCAGAAGCCCTTATGTTTTAATAATGTAATGTGAGGTTACATTTTAAACCACAAGATGGCAGTCTGGAGAAACTTCCAATATGTGTTGAAGTCAAATGCTAAGTCAGTTACAGAAAGTCAGTTACAGATGTACTCTAATTTCAGAATAAAATAAGGACTGAGAGGACTGTTCAAACTCCAAACTCCTGATTCTTATTAAAACTAGGCTCTTAACTAAGGGGAAAGGGTTAATTTGACTTTATATTTTTAAATTGTACTTTTAAAATGTTTTCATGTATTAATGTAATTCAAAAAGCCAGTGTTGTTGTCATCTCAGTAAACTGAATAACATTGTCGTTCAAAATAAACTGTATTGTGCTTTTGAGCCTAGCACACATGAAATTACCTTTTGTCCACTTGAAGGAAGGATTTGAGGAAAGATTAGTGCTGTAGAGTTATTTCCTTGTAAACTAGCTTCTTACATGAATTTCAGGGAAATACTGTCATATGCAAGAGGTAGCAACTGCATATTGCTTAATGCTCTGACGTATGTATGAAATGTAGTTGTCCAGGTAAATGAGTATATCAAGATCTTGCAATCCTTTGTCCAAATGTCTGCTAAAAGATTAAGAAGTTTATATTTTAACTGCTGAACTTGAGAACTTGCAGACTTCTTAAATATGGGTCATTTTGTATCCGTTCAATTCAGATTTTGTGTCTGGAGAATAGTGGTTTAAATAAAAAATAAAGGCAGTCTGCAGAGTATTAAAACCTTGCATTTGAATTTTGAGGTTATTAATCAAAACACTTAAAAAAGAACATCATTTTTTCCCAGGTTCAAAGAGCCTGTCTTCTCCTTTAAATTTGGCTGACCAGAGGCTTCTTGATGCTAGTAGTCAGTTTCAGAAGAAACAGGGCAAAAGCAATATTGATGTCTGGTGGCTCTTTGATGATGGAGGTAATGTACCTAACAATTTAAAACTGTTGAGAAGAACTATTGAAGTGAAACAATTTCAAACTGTTTCTTAAGAGTTTAACAGTAGCTTGTATTTATTATGTGAAACTGTATTTTCTGATACATTCCTAAATTCTTACCAAAATGCAGGTTTGACACTGTTAATTCCATATCTTATTACAACCAAGAAAAAATGGAAAGAGTGTAAGATCAGAGTGTTCATTGGTGGAAAAATAAACAGGATCGATCATGACAGAAGAGCGTAAGTTTGCCTTCAAAATTTAAGAGTATAAGAACAAAAACTTTTTAGCCTTTTTTAGTTGTTCTTTTTCAGAGCTGATGTAACCATATTCTGTTCTTCTCCAGAAGTTTCACTGCCATTAAATAGCGTTGGGCAAGGTACTCAAAATAATTTTGCAGCAGTCTGACATTGTTTTCTGTAGATCTTAAATAGAGAATTGCTTGGGAGAGATTGAAGGGAGTCTTAAAGGGAAAAGCTCTTATGTTTAAAAGCAAACATTTTAAGTTTGTTGTTGATTGTCTGATTAGTATTGCTATAAACCTGGCATACTGCTGACAATTTCACACTTGAGTTGCCTTTTTAAAAAAATATATTTACCAAATACTTATCTGGTTACCCTGGGGAAAAATCTGAACACGCATTAAGGCTTTTTTTTTTTTTTGGTACAGGATGGCAACCCTGCTCAGCAAGTTTCGGATAGACTTCTCAGACATTATGGTTCTTGGAGATATTAATACTAAGCCAAAGAAAGAGAAGTAAGTCTCAGAAAAACGTACCTTGCTTTTGAGTACTTGATCTGTTTCGTGAATTAGAATAGAGTTATTTCCAACACAAGTGTGATAAAGAAGATGGTATGATATCCTCGTATTGCACAGAAAAATAGGAAGTAAACTAAGCAAAAACTCTTGCATCTGAGAACATGCAGTTTCTTAATTTTCAGATCTCTAGCCCTTCAGTTGTTACATTAAACTTAAAAACATTGGAAACTTTAAAAACTTGGAAACATTAGAGGTAATAGAATACTGTTAATGGTGGGATGACTTCTAATATAACTGCCTGGATGCTTAGGCGTAAGTATGTACTGATATTGCAATATATCCTAAATAGTGTCAGTGTTTTTGATCTTTACGTACTGCAATTTTCAGAAGGTGTGTGTAGTGCCTCGAGTTCTTTTATATTGGAACGAAAAATAAAATTCCTTATTTCACAGGATTTAACACATACTTTTGTGTGCTATGCTGAACTTTTAATTGCTCTTCTGACCTCTCACTTCTCATAAACCGGAGTTACTCAAAGTTGGGTTAACTTTCATAATGTGCAGCAGCCTTAATTTTCTGCTGAAGTATCATACTGTGGGCAGAGAAAGTAGGGTAAGTGTAGTGGAAATAAAAAGTGGTGGCCTGAACCAAGTGATTGAGCACCTGGTGGGAAGGCAGGGCCAACCCAGGGGAGCTCAGGTACATGTAATGTACCTGAGTGACTGGAAGAGGAGCCAGGATCCATCCCTTCCCAGACCACATTTAATGGTTGGCAGTGGAGCTGAGGGCATCTCTTGCTGGAGATCCCTGCCTACCTGAGGTCTTCTAAAGATAAGCAGCTGCTTTCCTTCATTTCTGCATCTGTGGCTGGTGCATTTGAGCTTGTTAGCATTTGCTGCAGTCAAAGACTTTGCCACCCTGCTATCATCATAGTATTTTACATCCCATTATAGCATTACAGTAGGCTGCTTTGAGTAGAAATGAATGCCCTTCTAATCTTCAGAAGGTTTTTTACATCTTTGGATTTAACATCCAAGTAATTTCAAAATGTCAGCTCACATTCTTAAGAAAATAAAAAAATTGAATGAAGAGGAAACAAAGTTGCTCAGCTTATTTGCATTTGTATGCCACTCTTAGGCTGTTACAGAAAGATTAAAAAAGCAGAATGAAAATTGAAGCTCCAACAGCAATAGCATGAGACCTGATTGTGGTTTGGGGCTTTTTTCATATGTGACATATAAATTCCCCTTTCAGAATTAATTTGGAAGAAACTATTCTAGCTTAGAAAATACACAGCACTCATTGGCTTTGAAATAACTCTAGAAAAATTGTTTCACAGAAGTTGTTTTTCTTTTAAACTGTCTGAAACTATATTTACACCCAGAAAATAGTGGAAGTCACTAATTGATGTTAAACTGTAATGTTTACCCTTATGGCATATATATGTAGCTGTTTGAGTGCTGTAAGTGCATGCAGTTCCGAGCTCCTACTAGTATAAAAGTCATTGCTGACATAGAACAGACATGTCACTACTTTATAATGACTGTTCACTTAATTTTCACAGTATTGCAGCTTTTGAAGAAATGATAGAGCCTTTCAGACTTCATGAAGATGATAAAGAACAAGAAGTTGCAGATAAAATGAAAGAGGATGAACCATGGAGGATAACAGATAATGAACTTGAGCTTTATAAAACAAAGGTTCTGTATTCTTCAGCTTGTTGTATTAAACCCTGTAAAACCTTTTTTCCCTCTACTGTATTAGTGTGTAATACTATCAAGTTGATTTGATATCTAGCTACTTTGTTTCCTGTAGCTACTTTCATCACTTTCATAAATAACTAGCGGAAAGCAGCATCTAAATCAGACTGGGGAGATTCCATTATATTAAAAAAAAATAATGGTGCATTTTATGATTCTGGACCTATGCTGTTGCATAGGTTTTATTTAGTTGAGTCCAGTCTACTCTTCAGTGTTTCCTTATTTAAAAATAAACAAACCACTACCTAGTTGTGGTTTTAATGTTTAAAGATGTAGCATTTTCTCCAATGGTTGTGCACTATACACTCCAGAGAGATTCCTTTTCCAGTGCTTCTGTGGAAGAGATTTAAGGTGCATCCTATAACAGGATGCAGAGACAGACAAGAAGCTAAGGGAAGACTTATTAAAATCTCAGCGTCTGGAACTTATTCCACCCTTTAATTTTGTTCTCTGCTTCCTGAATTTTTTTCAGCTTCTCTGAGGATTTGCAGTAGACAAGAAATGGGAATGATAGGTCATGCCTCACTGAAGTGTAAAAAGCAAGAATTTAAACACGTAGATACAGATTGACTGGCAGCTTATGACAGGATCTGGTAACTGCATATTACAAAGATACTTGAGGAAAACTTTTAAGTTTTCTTGTAGATGCTTTGCAGTCTTTGCAGTCCTTTGTGTCTTACCGACAAAACTCAGTGAAATCATAGCAGTAATTTATCCATTTTCTCCCAATAGCTAATTTGTTTCTACAGGTGCCAGCAGGCCAGGAAGAGGCTTAAGCTGAACTGGGAGTAGCAAGACTATAAGAAGTGGCTAATACTGAATGTTTATTGCCAGTTAGTTGACAGAAAAGAGAGTTGCAGGTGACTCTGGTAATACAAGCTAAGAAATAAGTTGTCAACAGAAGTGGAGGAAAGAAGAAGATAGGAAAGGATAGGGTGATAAAAAGGGAGCCCATTCCTGGAGATCAGGATCACTTCAGGAATGCCTCCTTGCTCTGTCTGTACAAGATACCTTGTACAAGTCTTGAGAGCATAAGGGTTCTTGCTTCCAGGAGCTTTGGAGGATGATATTATTAGAACTGTATTGCAGTTGGCTTTTGTGGTACTTTATTTGTACATTTTAAGCTTTCACATTTTCTCAACCTAAGCCTTGGAATTAGGCATTCAAGGAAAGTGAAAAAGTTGCCAAACTGAGGGGGGAGTACATGCTTTCTAGAAGTAATTCACACCAATTAAATGTAACTATATTTTTTGAACTGAACGTTTTTGTAATTTCTAGAAGATATCTTTGTAACAAATTTTGTTTTCATTACAGACTTATCGGCAGATCAGGCTAAATGAGTTGCTCCAAGAACATTCAAGTACAGCTAATGTAATAGTAATGTAAGTAAATGATTTTTACTGTTATTCTAATTAATACAGAACTCTTAACATGAACTATAAATACGTACATACAGGTCAGGAAAAAAGTTATGCATTGGCATTGAATTATAGAAATAATCAAGAAAATGTCAGTACTGGAGGTATTTTAGAACACTTCCTACTTACTAGTATGCAAAAGTAAGCTTTTTGTCTTCCAGAACTCCCAAGTCCTTCTCAACAGGGCTGCTCTCTCAATGCGTTCTTTTCCCAGTCTGTGCTTGGCTCTGGGATCGCCCTGACCAAGTGCAGCACCTTGTGCTTGGCCTTCTTGAATCTCATTAGGTTCTCAGGGACCCTCTTTCTGGGGTCCTGAGACTTGTCCAGGTCCCTTTGAATGGCATCTCTTCCTTCTATTTTATCAACAACTGCACTGCTCAAACTGGTGTCACATGCATATTTGCAGAGGGCCCACTCAGTCCCAACATCTATGTTATTGATAAATGTATTGAAGAACACCAGTCTTGATATGGACCCTTGGAGGACACCACTTGTTACCAACGTCCACCTGGACATAGTGCCATTGACCACAACCATTTGGCTATAACCACCCAATTAGTTCCTTGTCCACTGAACAATCCATCATTCATATCAATATTTTTCTTCCTTTCTCCACTGATGCTGCTACTCTGATGTTGAATGACCCTGGAGTGCATGTCATTGAGCCTTGATAGACTTGTATGTGTTTAATCTCATCAGATAGTCTTGAGCTTGTTCTTCACTTACAGTGGGAGGAATTTTGCTCCCCTAATCCCTGCATAGAGGTTGAGGGATGTGAAAGGTGTGAGAAGCCTGGCTGCCAGAAAAGGCTGACACAAACAACTTGTTGAGAACCTCAATTTTCTCAATTTCTGTTGTCATTTCTCATTTATTAGAGAAATATGCTCTTCTTGGCCATTGTTTTCTGACCACTGAACCTATTGGAATGCCTTCTTATTATTTTTTACTTCCCATGCCAAATTCAGTTCCATCTGTGCCTTGGCTTTCCTGATTGCATCTGGATGTCATCCCTGTATTATTCTCAGGCTGCATGTCCTTGCATCCACTGCCTATGCATTTTCTTCTCATCTGTTTAACCAGTAGGTCCTTGTTGAGCCGTTTGGACTTCCTGCTTCTTCTGCTTGATTTCTTATGTATAGGAATGGAAGACTCGTACTCTCAGAAAGGTATCATTAAAGAGTTGCCACTCTGTTCTGTTCCTTTGTTTCTAGGAGAAATCTCAGGGAATTCTCATCCAGTAATTGCTGAAACAGCCTGAAGTTGTCCCTCCTGAAGCTCAGAGTCTTGAACTCTATTCTTTGGCAGGCCTGTATTCTTAGAGATCACAGATTCAATCAGAGCCATATTAACTACAGCTCAGAGTACCTCTGGTCTCAACTTCCTTAATGAACTCATCTGGATTGTTGAGCACCAGGTCCATTAATGCTTAATGGTTGTTCTGTCCCCTGCCTGGGAGTTATCCTTGGCAGATGCAAGGAGTCTTACTTTCAGCTCACTGTATTGTTTTCCCAGCTGATATCTGCATGGTTCAAGTCCACCATCAGCATGATAGCCTGTGAGCGTGATGCTTCTTGTAGCTGAAGGAAGACGACCACATCCACAAGCTCCACTTGATCAGATGACCTGTAGTAGACCTGACCATCAGATGTCCCTTCCGATCTGCTCCCTAATTTTAACCCACATGCTCTCAACCTGTTCATAGCTGTTTCTCAGAGGCAGCTCTCTGCCTAGAATTATAGAATTACAAGGTTGGAAACGACCTGCAAGATCATCCAGTCTATCCTGTCCAGTTCTTCACACAGATAGCAACTCCTCTGCTTGTTATGCCCTGCCTGTCACTTCTAAAAAAAAAAGTTTGTAAACCTCAGTGTTACTGTGTTCCTGATATATAATTTGTCCTACCATGTTTCTGTGGCAGCATTTAAGTCTGAGTTTTCTAACTCCAACTTAGCTTTGTTCTTATCCTGCTTATTTTCCAAGCTAAGTGTGTTGGTGTAGAGGCACTTCAGCTAGACTGTTGAGTATCTTACCTTCTTAGAGGAGCACTCCCTAACACCTCTGGGACAATCTTGAGGTTTTTTTCCTTGTGAAAAAAATGAGTGTCCTTCCTATTGTGACAGTGTTCCCTGGCTTTTCTCTGTCACACAGAGCTATGTCCCCTTCCTTGTAAAATCTAGTTTAAGGTCTGCTGATCAGTACAACCAGCTTTCTGTCCAGAGCACTCTTGCCCTACCTGGTCAGTTTTGTCCCATCCATCATCAGCATGCCCAGTCTCTGTAGGGTGTCCAAGATCATAGAACCCAAAGCCACGAGAATGGCCCTATCCACTTAACTTTCATTCACCTGGTCCATGTGCTTCTTCTGACCAGGATCCCAGACTCCATCTGGGATGACAGAGGAGGATGCTACCTGTGCTCTTTATGCCTTCAAAATCTTTCCAAGTACCATAAAATCTCTTCTTGATATCATGAATGTGGTCCTATGGCAGGCAGCAAACCTCTCTGGAGAGATTGTTCAGATGGCAGATGGGTGCCTCAGTGCCTCTTAAGTGAGGAATGCCCATTTACTAGAATGCTTTGCCTTTTTTTGTTGGCACAGGTTCTCATACTGGTCCTCACTTGCAACTATCTTAATGTGGTACCACAGGCGAAGTTAGATCGGGGCAAATAGTCTTAAAGTTATTTTGTGAAGAAGAACAGTGTGGATGCTTTGGAAGGTCAGTGAGAAGGCTGCACCAGTTTAGGATCATAAAAAAAAAAAGCTGTATTAAAATCTTGATTAGAAATAGTAAATCATCCAGTTGAATATGATTTCCCTATTAAGCTGCTTGAATATTAAGTACAGGCCAAAAGTGAGGTATGGGTAGAGCCTGTTGTTGATTAAGCTAACAAGTTCTTCAACTTACTAACTGAATTCTGAGGGAAAAAAAGCAGAAACCAGGAAGTAAGAAAACTTGACTTAATTTGTGCCTCTTTGCAGAATTGTACTTTCATTATCATGATAAATGTGTTGTTTTGGTTTGTTGTTTGTTTGTTTTTCCCTAATGTGAACTTCAGGAGTCTGCCAGTTGCACGAAAAGGTGCAGTTTCTAGTGCACTATACATGGCCTGGTTAGAAGCTCTTTCGAAAGATCTGCCACCGATTCTCCTTGTTCGTGGGAATCATCAGAGCGTTCTTACCTTCTATTCTTAAGAGTACTGCGCATGAGACAGCTGTAAGGACATGGTACTTAAGTGCCCGGGAAGAGCGACTGATGTAGTCTATATATTATTAACATCACAAAGGCAAAAAGTGACTCTTCTTTCACTATTTCACTGACTTGAAAGCACACAAGGAAAGTCAATGTGTTTCTAAAGTTGTGACATCTTCAGTTTATTCTATATTTTCTGTAATTTAATCTTGCTTAATGGGGGAGGATTCCTTGTTAGACTGAAGAACAAGGCAAGCTTTTTGTTTGCTATTTGAATAGCAGCAATAAAAGTGTTTTATTTTTCATCAATGAAAGGATTATAGATTTATAAAAGCCTTTTAGCCTTGAGGTGCCTTCTGAAATTAACCAAATCTCATCCACATGTTGTACTTTGTAAATTTATATAGAATGTCAAAATCTGCCTTCAACTAAGATATTAGATAGACTTTCTTTAGTTTTTAGTCTCTTCCATATTACAGTAAAAATGAATGCTGCTTTTTAGTCTTCCATTGAGCTATTAGTACTGTATGTTTTCTATTGTCAGAAAGTTTTGTTGATTTTTTTTTTTTATTATATCTGTTAGATTTTTTAAATAAAGGTGAGAGTTGGGACAGGTCACTTGAACAAAGACAAATCTTTGTCTGGACTTTCTGTTCTAACTGTTACAAAATTCAGTTCTGTTTCAAAATAAAAATGTACTATCAGAATCCTTTTTCTCAAATTTTACATTGTGCTCTTCTTTGATATTAGTCTGAAATACACAGCTAAAGTTAGCTAGTGATGGTGAAGGGTGCTGTATAAATCTAGTTCTAGTATGAAAGAAATAGTCTTACAGACTAAGGCCATTCATCTCCTTGAAATTGGAAGAAAGGACCTGTCCTAGTTCCTGGCCTAATGATATTTTGTTGTCACTTAGAACTTATTTTGAAACAAAACTTGAGGCTTAAATGGGGATAATATGAGTAACATGATACTATCTAACAGAAAACAGTAAACACTATGTGGAATCTTGCTATCCAAAAAAAAAGAAAAAAAAAGCAAAAGCGAAAGTTCTCTCGCATTTCTCAATAAATGGTTAAAAGGACCACTAGTTACTAGGGGAGATGTTTTTAGTCAATTCATTCAGTTGTCGGAAACTATACCTAGTCTTATTAAAATATACTCAGGTTTGATCATTTACCAGGTTAGATTTTTTCCATACATTCTACTTTATACATTTTCTATGTTCAATCAAGAAACTGCCAATCTTGTGTGCCCTCTCATTGTATATTTTGACAACTTCATATTTTAGTCTACTTTATGAACACCTACACAAGAAATTACACTTGGGCCTTTATACAGAGGTTAGTAATGTGAACTGTTTTTTTAAATTCCTATATATTTTGGATAGAAAGGATTGCCTAAAAACATTTCACAAGCTTTTGATATTAGCGTTGGATGTGCTAAGAGATCAGTTTACTAGTGCTTCAGTGACTTTCATTTAAGGATGCACGGAAAATTATGCTAAGTACAAGATCAAATTAAACTGTTCCTTTTGAAAACTAGAGCAATTAGTCATAGTGTAGCAACGTAAAGCTTCAAGTTATGATTCAAGAGAAAAAATAGTTTTTCTCTGTAGATTTCTTGGTGAACTGCAAAGTTTTTTCCATTTTTTTCATCAATTGGATTCAAGTCTATTGAACCATTTCACCTAATGAGAACATGCATGTATTGCTGCTAAGTGTGAGATAACTGATGCCAGCATGAGCCGAGCTTCTTACAGAAAAAAAGCCTTGGTAAGACAGTTTGCAGTAGAACTTCTGCTTCCTTCTGAGTTAGGGATTCCTCACTTAGAGATTCCCACAATCAAAATTAACATTGTCCATTACAGGTTTTGACATGGTTGTTGGGGAATATGAATGTCACATTGTGAATATGGAATCATTGCCATGTTTCTTCTTGGTTTCTTCTTGTTTTGTGGGTTTTTCTCTTTTGAACAGACAGGCAGTAAGGCATAGTCTTAGTGCTGCTATCTTAAAAAAAAAATAAAATTAATTGTGCACAGGTACACTTACTTAAAAGGTTTTTTGCCCATTCAGGAAACCATTGCTTGTGATCTGTAACACAGAAACCAAATGAAGTGTGTATACATGCATATATGTGTATAAAATTATATGAAATATATCTAAATACGCATATGGGGATAGTTAGGGTGATGTCTGTGAAATACTATAGGATGCTTTTCACATATGCAGTCTCACAAGTCCACTAACGCTAGGCATGAGGTCAATTTTCAAAGTTATTTGCTACTCTAAACCTTCAACAGCTAATAGCAGTTGTTAGCAGTGTTAGTGGCAGTCACTCCTACTTCTGCTTTGATTTTGACACCAAATTTAGTTGAGTTTTAATTGTAGTTAATTACTTGAAAAATGAAATATCACTGACACATGGAAACTCATACTTTCTATTGATTAGGTTTCTATGTTTGGGTTTAGAAAGACAGCAGTAGCTGGAGAAAATCAGTTATTTATTTGCTCACTCTGTATTTAGGTTTCCTTTTACAAACATTCTGTTTATATGCTTTTCTGGCATTGCATATTTAAAAATAACTGAAAATAGTTTAAAGGTTTGAGCATCTGTGGGTATTGACCCACTTGGTTTGAAGATGTAATATTTGATACTGTACTGTAACTGTCACACACAAATGCTTTTCTAATGTTTTAATGTAACTATTGCAGTTAATACTTTGTACCATGGGGATGTCACTGCAATAAAAGGAAGTGAATTCAGTACAACTGAGTCGTCTAACAAAGCATATCTTTATTGCTGGGGATAGTGAATCACGTTCGTGATTTAACTGATTAATTTCTAACTGTATTAATTTCTGCTTACTGTATGCATCTGCTGTTTCTTTTACTGTGGAATTTGCATAGGACCTAATTACTGAAATGCCATTCAGTTGTGCAATGTAAGGAGAGAAATATTTATTTGTGAATGGAATGCTTGCCGCTGCCCACAGACAGTGTTTGCTTCATAAGAAAAGTAATCCTTGTTTTGCTCTGAGACATCTCATGACATAAAAGACACTGGACTAATCAGCAACATGTGGTATGTCTAAGCTGGACTGTAACCATTTGAAAAATCTGTTCCTATTACCTAAGTAATGTGTGAAGGACCAACTTCTCTCAAACTGGTTGCATGCTGGGATATGAGGAATTTTAACTTAAAAGTACAACTAGAAAGGGCAATGCATAGAGTCACTGAAGAACTTTGTAACCTTATCAGCTTTGTTGTCTCATATCACAGCTGGATGACTACAGTTTTGAAAGTTAACCCCCAGGAGTTTCAAACCACTAACCACTGTCCTTAATTTAGTAAATATATATATTTAAATGTAGGCCACAGGAGTGACACTTGGAGAGCAACAGAATGGAAATCAGTATCAAATCTCTTTATCAAATGTGCCTGTTGACAGCATGGCATGCAGATTTCTGGGTTTGAGACAGGTTTGTTTCATAGTGGTGCCTGCCTTTAGAAGGGAGAGGAATAAGGTAGTGGAAACGGTGGATCTGTTAACTTCTGAACCAGGATAGTTAAAGCAGCAGTATGTGCCTCCTCAAAGCAAAAGGAGGGAGGGCATTTCTGTTAAAACATAAGGTACTCTGAGCTCCTTCCCTCCAAGGAGCTGTGCGCTGTCAGGAGCTCAGTGACTTCTTAGGAAGGAAGAAAGTGCTGGAATGTTTCCTAATGCACAAGATGTAGTGTGAGACAGATGAACTTAGCAGTGTGAGCCCTTAAGTTTAGCGATTGTTCTACTTGCAGGTGTTAAGCAGCTTGTCAGCATTGATGTTTTACTGTAAAAGTAGTGGCATCAGCATCTTCCCTGTCAGTGAAGTGCTCTGGTGTTTGCTCATGCATAGTGGTTTTTTACTGCATTTTTACTGTGTTTTTTGTGAAACTTTGTGAAATAAGGTGCTAGTGGTGTGCAATAAATAGTGCTTGCACCCACGTGCAAGAGGAGGAAGGCTGCACATTGCCACCCCCTGCAGACATACACAGGGAAAACTGCGTGTGGATCCAGTTCCGGTGGGGGATTTAGGGTCTGGGTATCTCATCTCTAGTCCTTCTGTTTTCATATCATAATAAATACGAAATAGCGGTTTCAAATCCTGATAACCTTGGTTTTAGTGAAAGAAGTTTTCTCTGCTGAATTTGTGGAGAATTCAAACTACAGTAACACACGGTGGCACTGTTGCCTTTCAGGCAATGAACACGATTGCACTGTCAGACAGATGACTCAGTTTTACACGGTTCCTATTGTTTCATGGGCTAAATGACTTGCTACTTTCAATATGCTTGGTGCATATCAGCACAATGGGACTTCTTATCAATACATTTCTCATAGTTCTGACTGAACTGGACAAGAGTAGGCAGGCTGTGTATTTCTTGTTTTCCTTTTGTGGTAAGAATACTCTTATATGGGATGCACTAGTCTCCATGCAGGTGCTGCTTGTTGATTTCGAATGGCCTCTGGGAGGCACCCACCATTTCACAAAGCATGGTGACATCCTTTTCTCTTAGTGGTTACTTCCATCTGTGTTAACTAGTGAGCTAAAAGAGTAAAAGCTTCACTTGGAGAAGACCTTTGAAATGCAGAGTGAGTAGTTTGACTGATGTCCAACTGCATTTCAGAGAGATTATAGCACTTCAACAAGATATTGTTGCTCCATACTTAAACAAGACAAATATCTGCCATCCCCAAAATGCCTACTGTCATCCCCAAAATTCCAATATTCTTGATTTGAACTACCGAAGGAGGCAGAATTTTGCAGCATTTGTCATTTTCAAGCTTACTGAGCTTGAGAATACCACTCTTGAAATGCTTTCCAATTAATAGCTGAACCTCGTTCAGTTCTAGCCTGTCAGCAATTAATTTTGTCTCTGCAAATCAGATGGGTAGAGGAAGTTATAAGTGAAGGATTTCCACAGGTTCCTGGTGAAAATGGGAGAGCTGAGATTAGCCTTGGCATGTCCTCACTCCCAGACCTGTTTGATGACAGCACATGATGGGGGTATCCAGATTAGTTCCTTGTCAGTGCTGTTACCAACGGCGTAGGGTATAAACTAGCCCCCAGACAAACGCACAAGAGAAGTGTACATGAAGTGTAGAGCAGAATGTGTGTATGGGAGGATGTTTCTGATAATCTGGTGTTCAATGAATTTGCTGTTCTATTTATTCAGGATGTACCATGAGGAGTGGGTGCATATATAAAAAAACAACACCAACCAACAGAACAAATAGACGTTAAGTGCAAAATAAAGGCTCAAGAGTAAAGCATGCTTGCTTGTTGTGAAACATAGTAATTTAAGCATCAGTAACCTAGAAATCGTAGGTCAAAGCACAGCTCCTGCCAAGCAGAGCTTGCGCCTCAAAGGAAATGACATTTTATGGAGCTGACCAACAACAGCCATTCACGTTATTAACATACGAAATCAGGGTTAACCACAGAGTAAAGTGTGGGCTTCCCCGTGGGACTTTGGCTAAGCTCATATAGAATTACATTTTGCTTTTGATTGCACAGTTGAGTGTTGTTAAGTTTATTCTCATTAAAACCTTTGCATATCCTTCAACGAGCAGTGGTATGAAGCCTGCTCCGAAAGTAATCCCTCCTATTTTATGATGCCCACGCTGTCAGAGCCAGATGGTGGTGGTACAGTGGAGGCCAAATCTTCACATGCCGTTCCACATTGCAGCCACATGACAGAGGGCAGCACAGGGGCAGTCTGAGAGAATGGCATCTGACATGGAAGCATGGATGGAGCAGAGATGTGTAATTGAATTCCTCCACATGGAAACAATGGCGCCCACTGACATTTATGGGTTGCTTGCTGGACGTATATGGAGACCAAACAGTGGATGTCAGCATGTATGAAAATAAAGTTTTGTTAGTGGTATACATTAGCTCTATTATATATTTTATACGTGGCTTGAGACAAATCTTTGCTCAATGAGGCCCAGGCAAGCCAAAAGTTCTGAAGTTCTGACACCTGTGGTCTATGTCATAGAAGTATATAAGGAAGAAAGTGCATACAGTTTTTAATTAAAACATGAAGAGAGAAGAAAAACAAACAAGCAAACAAAAACCATAAAAACAGTGGGATATTTGACTTTGTGAAATTGATCAGTTGTGTTCAGTGGTACAGCTTGCAATTCTCAGTGAGCTCTCAAGGTGCTCCTCAGGGATTTTTGATGAAATCTTAATCTTCCTATGCTTCACACTTGGAAACAGTTGGTCACAAGTGTCTTTTTTTTTTTTTTTTCAACACTTACATGAATAAGGCATGTTTGGGAAGCGAGGGTTGTGGTTTGGGGGTCTTGGTATGGGTTTTTTGTCTCTTTTTTTATTATTTGTTTTGGTATTAATAACGCCAAGTCACATACATATTTGAGGTTCATTTCACGTCCTCTTCACCAGCTTTTGTCTCGCAAGTAGCAATGCTTTGGCGGCTTTTTAATGTAACTTCATGGGAAAGAGAGCTTTTCATTTGCTTTGGTTGTGCTCAATTCAGGTGTTGGTTACTGTGGTATTTTTCTTGGATATTTCGCCTGGGCTGTGCTTTCCTTAAGAACGTATGTTCTGACAAAGAGAAGTTTTGTTTTCCTTTCTCTGGAAAGAGCTGAAGAACATTCGCGGTCAGATGGGATGTGAGGCACAAACACATACACATGAGAACCTCTTTGGTCCATCGAAGAGGAAGAGTGCAGGAAGGGAGGAGCTGAAGTGCCGTGCAGCATGTTGGGTTCACAGACATGAATGGTCTGTCTGTGAGCAACACCATCTCCTTCTGACCAGAGCCACTGCTTTTCTTCTGAGGAGGGAAGGCCTTGGCAGTGGTGGATGTTCCTCGCCCTGCGCAGAAGGGAACAGCTCAGCTGTGGCTGGCTCTGTGTTCCACACACTCGGGTATTTGAAGTGGGTGCATTTATAACATTTTCATCTGTGTTCCCACCGGTTGGGAAATCATTTAACTATGAAATTTCCTTTTACTCTTCTGCTTTTGTGTCAGCCTTAACATGGATTCCAGGTCAGCTGCTGTTCAGCCAAAGTCTTGCTATGTTGAGATTGAATGGACCTAATTATTCTGTGGGATACTTAGAAATGGTGTTTTCTTGCATCACATACTAAGAGGGGAAAGGAATTTTGATCCACATAGCTTACAGCATGTCCAGGAATTAGTAGGTGTGCCACACTAGCAGCCTTCCCAGTGAAACTCAGCTCTGAATCAAGAGCAGGTTTTTCTGACCATCCTTCTGTGTTACGATCAGTGTAACTATACAACACACTGGAAGGACTTCATTAAGAGTTAGGCAGACTGAAACCAAAGACTTAAAATACTGTGTACTCTGTGCCTAATAATTCACTGGATGATAGAGAAAAGTGCTTTCCTACAGGTTTCAGCGGCTTGTTGAACAACAAACTGCAGTGATGCAGCTCTGCTGGCTGTGCTGTCTGGTGATGTTGGTCTCCTTGATTGAGAGTGAGAGACATAAAACTGGAAGGCAAGAATAAAATGCACAGATAGTGGAAACAGGCAGATACCAAAGGAAGTCTATAAGGAAGCTGCTAGACTGTGTAGGGATGAGGTCAGGAAAGCCAAGGCCCAGCTTGTACTCAATTCAGCAAGGGAAGTCAAGAACTACAACAGGTACCTCAACCAGAAAAGGGAAGTCCAGGAAGGGCATACCTCCCCTACTGGATGACACAGGCAGGCTGTAAAAAACAGACAAGGAGAAGGCTGAGGTACTCAACAAATTGTTTGCCTCAGTCTTCTCTGATGACTGCTCTCCACACAGCCCTCAAATGTTTGGTTTGGTAGGAGGGGATTGGGGAAGCAACATCTCTCCCACTGTAAGCAAAGATTAGGTCCGTGTCCACCTAAGGAACATGAACATCCACGACTCTATGGGTTCTGATGAAGTACATCACAGAGTCCTGAGGGAATAAGCTGACGTAGTTGCCAATCTCAATGATATTTAAAAAGTTGTGGCAGTAGAGTCCCTGGTGATTGGAAAAAATGCAACATTGCACCCATTTTTTAAGAAGGGTGAGAAGGATGATTACCACCCTATCAGTCTCATCTCTGTTCCACAAAAGATCATGGAGAATATATGGAAGACAGGGAGATGATATGAAAGAACCACCATGGCATCACCAAGGGCAAATCCTGTTTGACCAGCCTGGTGGTCCTTTATGGTGGGTGTCACTACACTAGTGGACGAAGAAACAGCCACTGATGTCATCTGTCTGGTCTTCAATAAGGTGTTTGACACAGTACCCCACAACATCCTTCTCTCTGAATTGTAGAGATATGAATTTGATCAGCGAACTGCTCTGTGGATGAAGAACTGGCTGCTGGATCAAGAACAGAGAGTGGTGGTCAATGGCTCAACATCTGGATGGAGACAGGTGATGAGTGGTGTCCTGAAGAGCTCAGTGCTGGGGCTGATACTCTTTAATATTTTCATCAGTAACATGGACACTGGGGTCAAGTGTACCCTCAGCAAGTTTGCTGATGACACCGAGCTGTGGGGTGTGGCTAACACACAAAAGGGATGGGATGTCATCCAAGAGGGACCCAGACAGGTTTGAACAGCAGGCCCATGTTAACCTAATTATGTTCAACAAAGCCAAGTGTAGTTCTGCACCTTGGTCAAGGCAACCCCCACTATCAGAACAAGCTGGGGAATGTAAAAATTAAACGCAGCCCTGCTGAAGAAGATATGGGGGTAGTGATGCATGGGAAGCTGAACATGAGCCACCCATATACCCTCACAGCCCTGAAAGCCAACTGTATCCTGGGCTGCATCAAAAGCAGCGTGGCCAGCAGATCAACAGACATGATCCTGCCCCTCTGCTCTGTGCTGGTGAGGCCTCACTGGAAGTACTGTGTCCGGGTGTGGAGTCCTCAGTACAGGAGAGACATGGAGCTGTTGGAGTACATCCAAAGGAGGGCCACAGAAATGATCCAAGGGATGGAAGACCTCTCCAACAAAGTCAGACTGAGAGAGCTGGTGCTGTGCAGCCTGGAGAGGAGAAGGCTGCAAGGTGACCTGAGAGCCGCCTTTCAAATGTCTAAAAGGGAGCTACAGAAAAGAAGGGAACAGACTGTTTAGCAGCATCTGTGGTGAAAGAACAAGGGGAAATGGTTTCAAGCTTAAGGAGGGCACATTCTGGTTAGATAGGAGGAAGAAGTCCTTTACAGTGAAGCTGGTGAGGCACTGGAACAGGTTGCCCAGAGATGTGATGGATACTCCATCCCTGGAGATATCTAAGGCAAACCTGGATCAGGCCTTGGACAGCCTGATCTAAGTGTGTGCATGTCCTCGTTCAATGCAGAGGAGTTGGGCTTGATGGCCTTCAGAGTCCCTTCCAACTCTAAGGATTCTATAATTCTATGGTTCTATGATCCTAAATCTGAGGTACCTCAGGAGCGAGCATAGCCTTAAATATATCACGGGGGGTTTTGTTTGGCTCATCTTTTCTAAGCATTGTGGCTTTTTTGTTATATTTCATTTCCAGTTTATTAAAACTGTTGGAATAGGAAACGAAGTTTATTTTATGCCAATTTAAATTCAGCTCCTTTTGATCTTTTGGTAATATCAGATGATACCCCTCAGTTTGAGGTACTTTTACATTATCAACAAGACTCTGTATAGTATTTATTTGGGAAATGTAGACAAAGACTTCCTCACTGTGGTAGGAATGATCCCATTGTAATCACGCGATTAACATCCATTGTAATCCTATTATCATCCATTCAATTCAACTGCTGTTCCCATGAGTGACTGAAGTTCAGATCCTTGAGGAAGAGGACTGTATTATTTCTTGTCCACTTGTATTCATCACTTCTTCATTAAATTCTTCAATGTGTCATCTGTAGGAGTGGCTTGTAAGGTTGGCTGGATGTCATCTAGCGCTGCTTACTTCTGCATGGGAGATGTTGTGAGACAACAGACACATTTCTGTGCATGAGAGTGCTGCAGAGCTCCTGAATTGGCCGTGGAGCTCAGAATTCAAAACCTCCACGTGGGTGACCAGCTCTTCTGGAGGCTTCAGAGAGATGACACAGCACTGTCAGCTCCTGCTGGAGTTCCTTATGTCTCAAGGGCTGGGTTAGCCCCAGGCAGAAACACTTTCTACTGGACACACATCCTGAAGCAATGTTCTCAGGTGAAACATTTCTGCCATATGACCCACACTGAAATTCTTAGCAGGTATGGGTAGTCTGTTCTGTATAGTTGTGGGAACAAAGATATGTATTCTCTCTCTGCTACAGCAACCTGGTGTCAAATGCATAAGCAGCCATGATAGGGACTATAATCTGATGCTACATGTGGAACACTGAACTTCTCTGTGCCCCTGTTTTCCTTTTCTTGTTTTTAAAAGAAGTGTGAACAAACGACTGTGAATCTTGATCCCATCGGAGTAGATTATGTAAATCCAACCATTGGACGTAAAATATGTTTCACAGCCCATGCTCATTTAGGTGCCTGGCCACATGCATGACATGTGGGAAGAACTAGAAATCAAACCCAAGAAGTGAGAGTTTTTGCTGAGTTTTTTTTTGTTTTTTTTTTTTGCTGTGAATTGCTGGTTCCAGGTTCTGTGGGCTGAATGCAGAGGCAGTTCTTGTGCTGTTTGTCTGCAGAACACATCCATTACACCGAAGCTGAACCACTGGTTCCAAGTCAACCCAAGTAGGGAGCCTGCTTTGGCAGGGGAGTTGGACTCAATGACCTCTTGAGGTCCCTTCCAACCCCTATGATTCTATGATTCTAACAAAGCCCTGTAGAAAAATACTTCTTTTAGGATGCTAATTGAAAAACCTGGCCTATGAACAGCTACTACAGGTCTGCTCTTTCCAGGAAGGATCATGGCATGTGGACTGTTTGAATAGTCAGGGCATTGCACTGGGTGCCCTAAGTTATGACTATGAAGAAAGGACACAGAGCCCTCAGAAGTAATTACTGAATGCTTGAAGTCAGCAGTACCCCCCAGCAATGTAGTAGACTGGAGAACTAGGTGTAGTGTGGATACAAGCATCTGCTGTGACAGACTGGCTGGGGACGAAGTGGTTCTGTTTTGGACCTTTTTCTCAGAGCTGATTTTAAGTCTGAGATTTTATTTCAAGTGGATGTGAAGCTGAGGGGAAGAAGAAGACAGCTTTTCTATGGGTATTGCTGTCTGGTGCTTTTTAAAGTGGTAGAGGACAATACCACCTTTCCAGTAAATAGGTACAGTTTCTTTACAGTTTGTTAACTGAGAAATTAACATGAGTGTATCTGATGGAAATTTCTAGTCTAGAAGAAAAGGTCTGTAATGCTGATTTGTGCTTGGCTCCTTAAATCCGCTGCGCTCACAGTACTTGCAAAAACTCTCTGTATTCCAGTAAAATCCTACAAAACTTGTAGCCTCAGCAGAGATATTAGTGAGAGCGTTGCTACTATTTTCTCTCCTATGAGAGTTGGCAGCAGAGGATAATGCTCTACTGGGTTTAGTCTGACAGCTTTTCTTGCAGTAAGTGTTTCCTGGAAAGCTCCCATTTTGGACAAAGAGCAGCCAGCCCTCTTGGAAACTGGCCATCGGAGCTGTTAAGTCAGTGCTATACTGGATATATTCATCAGACTTCTAAAGAGCTTTTTATTTTAGTAGATAGCCTCCTCGATCCTGCTACACGATGACCTGTTTTTGAGGTAATCAACACAGAGCCCTAATTGCGTAGGGCTGATTTAGTTCTCTGCTGATAGAGGAACTAAGTCAGCAAATGCTGTGTAACCTTACTCCTAAGTGCTGTGTAACTTTATTTCTAAGTGAAAAAGCATTTGCACCACAACAACCATCTTTACTACCTCTGGAATCCTTCAAGTTTGCAATTAGATGCTTCTTTACTGCAAATAACATTAGCTTTTAAAAAGCCCCAAACTACCCGAAAATAAGCTTTATTGCAAGAAAAGTGTTATCATACAAACCTACAAACAGAACTTTCTTTTTCTTACAAACATTTTAATAAAAATGTACAATGTTTGTTTTTTTTTTCTTTCTTTCTTTCTCAAAAATCCCCATAAAGAACAAAAGAAAAGAAAAACCACTGAGTATAACTTGATAGTAATCTTTGGTCAGCACCGATATGTGACTGAAACAATCCTGGAGTCAGCTTTGGCTTTTTTCACATATGAGATTCCGTTACACAACTGGTTACAGGCACCAGCTGTCAGAAAAAGCACCATTGAGACATACACATAACACATAACGGTACAACATCTTTTAAAAAACATTACTAAAGTAAACTAAATGTCAACTCATTGTACACACATCGTCCTTACAAAATAAGCTACGATAAAATGAGGCGTACGGTGTATAACTACAGTATTAATGAAACTTCTAACAAATGGATTTCAAATACACATTTTCCTTGTCTGCACTGCATAAATAGTTTGCACATATGGCAGTCCTGATACAGCTCTTTTTTTTTTTCTTTGTAAATGCACCATTAACTCAAGCCAGCACCAAACAGTATGAAACATCATGTGTCCCTTTCAGAGTGACGTTTTCTTCAGCTGCCTACAGTAACGCAAGCACGTGGAGCACCTTTTCTGAGAATGAGGTGTGTTAGCATGTGTGGTTCCTTGAGGTTATTGGAAGGAAGTACAGTACGGTTTGGTTCTGCATTCTAATGGTACTAAAAGCAGTCAAGGTATTTTGCTACAGTGGTTGTGCCTCTTACTTTATCGGATGTGGCTGATTCAGAGATACAGTCCTACTGACCTGCTGTGAAATACGATCTTTGCTGCAACTAGTATTGCAATTCTTGTCCTTCAAGACTTTTTTCCTTTGAACACTCAAAGTTTTTCATGAGCACTTTAGAATAGCCAGAAGATGTATCACAGTGCTCACTCAGCTCTGATAAATCTTACAATTACTTATATACTATTTGAATGACTGGCACAAATACAGAAGGAAACATCTTCCAAATCTCTCTCTCTCTCTCTCTCTCTCTCTTTTTTTTTTTTTTAAAAGAAAGTACCACTAAAATGTTATAGCTCAAATTTATAAATCTAAAGAAAAACAAGCAAGTTTCCCTTTTTGTTTACATAATTTGTTATTCTCTCCATATATTACTGCATTAAAAATAAATAAACATCTATATTTTTTTAATTAGGAACTATAGCAAAATACCCAACGTGTTACAGACTGCTAACAGGAAAAAAATAGCTCACTTTTTTTTTTTTTTTTTGTGCCATTTAGTGCCATATGATGATTCCTCAAACTTTAGCTTTTTAATATACTTTTAAATTGAGGTTATATAAAAGATACAGTAATCATGATTGCCACAAGTTACCCCTCTTGCAAGGGTGGTTCTGCAGTCTCTGTAGAATAGAGAGAAGTCTTCCCTTCTCCCTTCATCCCCTAAAAGTCAGTGACTGTTCCAAAGCCTTAGAAAAGCAGATACGTTCAGGTGCGTAAATAGATGAAGAGAAGCGACTGAAGAACTGGACTCAGTCTGGAAGATGGCTAGTAGAGTTCTAGCCACAGCCTCATTCTCAGAGCTTCCCCGAGCTCTCCAAGGAGGTAGTTGTCCTCACTGCTGTCTTCCAGTTTCTTTAGCTCCTTCTTCTTATATAGAGGAATGCTAGTGATTTCCAGTGTGTATGTTCCAGGCACTGACTTTTTCTTAGCTGTGTGCAAATAACTGAGTCCATCCCTCTGATGGATTTGAAAAACACCATCATCATTGCCATGTGAGATAACGTAGCGCACGTGGTTGGTAAGAGGCTCAATGGCTGGCATGAGTTCTAGGATGCGCTCCTTGTTGTCCAGCCTTGAAATGTTGACTCTCATCTCCAAAGGACTGTCCACGTCCAGGCTTTCCAAGCTAACCTGCTCAATCTGAAGCAGAGGAAGGGAAATTTAGAGCAGGAAAGAAACAGAAACATTTGAAAGAAACATTTGCTCTAAGAGAAGAAGAATCATTGCTTAGCAACGGTTTCTGCATTTCTCAAACTCTAGCAGTAAAAGAAGCCGTTGAAAATCCTTTCCTGCTGGGAGAACTGCTTGATTTCATATAACACACCCTGTAAATCTTAAAGGCTTCTCTCACAGGCTTAACAGGATAATTAAAGTTATAGCATCAAGTCTATAGAGGGGGCTCAGATTTCAGACTGCTTTCAGAATCTGTTTAACTTCATGCGTGCAAAAAGTCCATGTAAAGAATAGACATATGTTTAGCATTGAAGTTAAGACTGAAAGAGAGGCAAGGTCTTGTTCTTATGATTAGCTTCAGTGTGGAGCATTACAGAAACAGAACAGACACAACACAACATTGTATAGGAACTTCCTGAAACTTGTGACAGAACTATTTTAATCAATCCTGGCTTCTACAAGCTCAGCGCTGGGTGACGAGGTATAATGATTCAAAAATAAACCAAACCCAAGAGAGAACTGCTGTACTGATTGCTTTCTACAGAAGCTGCTATGTAATGCTGCCTGGTTTTCATTGCCCTTTCACCACTGAGAGGAGTGCAGGAAAACCACCCGACATTGCTTTTCCTCCATTGTTTTTTCAAACAGATGACAGAATCATTTAAATTGCAAGGGATCCTTGAAGGTCACCTAGTCTAGCTCCCCTGCAATGAACAGGGACATCTCTAGCTACATCAGCTGTGTTTTTTTTCTTTAAACAATGCTTAAGTATATCTCTGCTGCCATGTAAATGTGTTACAGAAGTATGAGTAGTGAACAATTTGGGACTGGGAGGTTGAGAATAAGTGCAAAAGCCATCTATAAAAGAATAGCTTTTAAAAGAGCTTCTCCAAAAATAGGCCTTCAGTATTCTTTGGGAAACTTGATAGTAAGTGAATATCCAGCCTAGCTGTCAAGATTACTTTTCCACTTTTAAAGATGAGAAAGGATTCTTCCTTCTCTCTGAGGGAATTCCAATCATATCTGCATACATATGCGAGCTATTCTGTAATGTAATTAAAAACACACAGCAAAAACAAGTAAAACTGTGAGTAGGAACAAGTACAGAGTTGTATCAAATACCACACTCCATGCACATAATAATGGTGTGAATATGAAATATTTTTATCCCATCATTTCCTGATGTGAAATCTTATTTCACTGCTCAGGTGGTAAGAAATCTTAGTGCTATCCAACAGTAATAAGTAGATATAATAATTCAGAACTAGATATTAATTAACTATGCAAAAGAAAAAGCTTTCTCAAAACCACCAGGTGTTTCTGTGGTGAGATGAACACAGAATTCAGAATGGAATCTAGGAGTGGGGATGGGGATATTTGTGTGGAGTTTGGGTTTGCGTGCGGAAATCAATCATCTAAAGTGTCAACACAGTAATTCTTAGGGAAGAAATTATATGATTGATGTCTGTTTTAGAAACTCTGCCAACATCACAACTTCCTTTGATGCCAGCGGTCATGCACAACAGTGTGTACTGCAGATGGTAGCTTCTGGATTATTCTAAGATCTTACTCTTTTAAAAAGGAGGCTTGCTGACTCATCCTTTCAATGTGACTTGTGCGTTCAGCACATCTTACCTACTTTAGTCAGGTGTTTGCATTTTGCCTGTTTGAATTACACAGCTCTTGAACTCCTGAAGAGAAATCTCTCCCTCACTGAGTCCCACTACTTAACTGCATATTCCAAGACAGGAGCCAACAACATACGAGACAACATCCCATCTTACAGAAGAGCACGTTTAACTTGAAACAAACACAAACATATCTAACAGGCATAAATATTATGGCTCGCCTTTTATGAGTATTCCATAACTTATTTTTATAAATAAGTCCATGAAAAATAAGAACAACAATTTAAATCGGAACTGTAATTTTCTAGCACCCTCAGCAATTTGACAAACATAGGAATTAAGCAAGGTCCTCATCAGCTTAGGCCACAGACTCTAGTTCCCCCACAGCTACAGGCAGCCAGGAAAACTTACTTAGACTCCAGCAATCTGCAAAAAGATACATTTAGCTGTCCAAGACTGCAGGATGCTGTCCAAACAACTCTTGACAGCAGAACAGTCTGCAGAAATGACAACTGTCCCAGCAATCCCTAATTACAGGAAAACTGAATTTGAGATACTTTGAGGAACTAGACCACATCTCAGACTGGAAAAGCTTTAAAAATTTGAGCTGCTGATAACCACTGAAGTCTTTCTGACTGCTAGAACATTCATGCCAATAGGACAAAAGCGTAAAAATTATGAAGCAAACAGGGAAAAACAGATTATTTTCCACTGAATATGGCCTGTAATAAAACTCCCTCCACTTACTGACAGTGTTTAGTGTTGAATCTCTGAAAATACCTCAAATTAAAACTGTTAATAGTACTTAGTTTTCCTGATACATACAGTGTCATTAAGACTTCTCTTCTTCCTGTTGTCTTTTTTCAGATAGCCATTGATTTTGCACTCGTAACAGGTTTCAGGGGATAAAGCATTTTCTTCATCAGCATCTCCATCCACAGGCAGGTACTGGCCTTTGTTAAATCCCATCCCTGAGACACAGTGGCTGTTGATAAAAGCAGTTGTTTTAGCTCTTACAGTTTTATGAACTGTCCAATTAAATAGAAAGTGAGTGCATAAAATCTGTACTATGGTTTTTGTATCCTGTTCCTTTTTCTTTCTTCACCAAGGTGTCTGTCAATTAATTTTCTTTGCACTAGTGAATTACATACATTAACATACTGAATGAAATGGAACTGCTGGCTGAAGGTAAGTTTTTCTAACTTTCATTTACAGACATAATGAGGAAACAAAGCAAAACCAATATTCCCTGAGTTTGGAAATAGAGATTTTAGTGTTTGTCATGTATCAGGATGATACTCATTTGTGTTTAACATTCTGAGTTTATCAGTGTGTCTTAAACCTCTTGTGTTGGGGGCTCCAGAACTGGACAGAGCAATTCAGGTGGGGTCTCACAAGAGCAGAATAGAGGGGCAGGATCACCTCCCTCAACCAGCTAGTCATACCTCTCTTGATACAACCCAGGATACAGTTTGCCTTCTGGGCTGCAAGCACACACTGCTGACTTATGCTGAGTCTTTCATCACCAAATCCCTCTCCTCAGGGCCGTTCTCAAGCCATTCTCAGCCCAGCCTCGATTTGTTCTTGGGACTGCCCTGACCCAGGTGCAACAACTTGCACTTGGCCTTGTTGAACATGAGGTTGGCATGCACCAACCTCTCAGGATGTTGTGAGGGACAGTCGCGTTGCACAAGCCCAGCTAATTGATGTCAGTTGCTCTTCATTTTTCTAATGATACTGTAACTCCATCATAAAAGGTCACCAAGTTTGTCAGGCATGACTTGCCCTCGGTGAAGCCATGTTGGTTACCACCAATCACCTCATCTTTATTTTCCATGTGCCTTAGTAGAGCCTTCAGGAGGATCTGCTTCATGATCTTGCCAGGCAAAGAGGTGAGGCTGACTGGTCTGTAGTTCCCTGCATCTTCTTTCTTTCCCTTCCTCTTTTCCAGTTAGTGAACACTTCATAGGACTGTCATGACCTTTCAAATATGCTGGATATTTCTTGTTATGATACCAGTGGAGAAATCAGAACTAACTGCATAATGTTGGTTATGTGTTAAATTTAAAATGGGTGTCATGCTGCAGATGCAGACTTCTTCTTTGTTTTAGTACTTGGTTTATATACTGCTTGTGTATATTGTTCACAAAAAATTAAGGAAAAAACATTATTCAGTAGCTTGTCCTTCACTAGCTCTTCAGACTGAGTGTCCTGCCATCATGCCTTTCTGTCCCCTTTTGAATGACCCTCTGATGAAGCACTGTGTGTAATATACTTACCCTTGTCCAATTCTGTAATAGCCTGGTGGACAGCCACAAAGATAACCACCTTCAGTGTTGGAACAACCATAATTGCAGGGGTTCTTGGCAGAAGAACATTCATTCACATCATGGCATGCACTGGAAAACTGGTCATAAGAAAATCCAGAAGGGCAGGCACACTTGTAACTTCCAAGTGTGTTGTAGCAAGAAGCAGAGCCACATGTGTTAGGATTGGAACACTCGTTTTCATCTAGAAAGCAAATAAAAATGTATTGGTACCTTCTAATCTGGACAGACATCAGACAGGCACATGTAGCAAACAAATCAGAACATATGCAAGTCCTTCAACTCTGCTACGTCCATGACCTTAGTACAGAGACATGGTCAACGAATTAAAAATACACTGGCTGAAGTCCCAAACTTAAAAAGCTGGTAAAGGTGTTTTGGGATAATGTTACTTCTAGGCTTCTCCTCAAAGCTCTGCATTCTTCCAAGGCATGTCTCCAGTTTTGTTTAGAGGTCCATGCCAATACTCTTTATCCTGGCAGGGTATATTCCTACTACATGAGATTCACAGAAGAGAAAAGAGTTGGAACTTCAGTCATACTTGGACCATAATAGTGTTCATAGTTAGCTAGAGATAGGGTGGAGGTACTACATATTTGTAGTAGAAAACTTCAGGTACTGTTAGGGGAAAGACAATCTGAACAGCCACCTACAATCAAAGAAAAAACAAGAACTGTCATCAGTAAGATACAGAGATGGCTCCTCCACCCAGTCTGACTGATTTGGCTGCAGATTATCTTGTGAAAAATGAGTGAGGAAAGTAGTTTATTGTATGAAAGATGATGTATATGATAATTGGTAGGTATTCTGCTTATTTCATTTATCTTAGCAAGGTACTGATTCCCCGTAGGTGATATCTCCAGCGTAGCTGATGCGTGCTCTACCATTTTGCCTGCAGTTACTGTAAGTCATGTTCTTTTGAGGACTGTCCATCTTTATTCCACTTTCAGTGACTACAGATGGTTTGGGAGATTTTTGGGAATTGTTACCTGTGCGTTCCTGCTTTTTGTGTTGAGCAGCACTATTAAGGAGTGATGGTGTCAGCTGCATCTTAAGAAAAACTGTGTGGCATGTTATTTAGTCTAAAGCATATGTAAAAAATGATTTTGATGTGCAACAGGACAGTAAGATCAACCTACAGGAGATCTACATCACTGCTCACAGCTATCCTTTGATTATTGAATTATACAGGACAGGGTAGTTTGGCTGTGCTGTTTTTCATTTATATGTGTTTTTATTTCTTACATTCTGTATGATGTGAGAATTGACTTACTTAATGAAACACAGAGAAGAAACAATGGACTGAATGACCCACAGGAAGAAAAAACTGTTAAGCTAATTAATTTGTCCTTATCACCTGCCTAATGAACTAATGCAAGTCCTCACACTGTATTTCAAAAGTAGAAAACCCTTTATTATTATTCTGGTATTTTTTCTGTGTTTTTGCTATAGACACTGTCCTACATTATTTCCAAAAAATTAATGGTGACACAGGATTCTTATTCATGAAAAACTGATTTTTTTTTTTCTTCAACAGAGCTGTTTGCTTTAAGCCTGAATTGAATTCAGGGAACACCTTTCCACCTGTCCAAGATGAGGATTTTCCTGAGAAGGGAGTCAAATTAGGAGAGACACCTTGTCACACAGAGTTTTAACAAGATATGTTATGAATGTGGATATGTTTTCTATTTGTCTTCAGAACTACACTGGGAGTATGAAGTTGATGAAGGGAAGGATAGAGGGATTAAAAAAACTGTGTGCTTGCATATCCTTTGCAGACATACACAGTGCTGTTCCTTCTCCTCACCGGATGGTTCTTACTGAAATCACAATGACAGTTTTGCTATTCAAATGTATTCTGTGCATTTTGTTTCCTTACCAACACACTGATTCCACTGGTAATGCTGAATATACCCTTGTGGGCATCCACATCTGTATCCACCAAGGATGTTTTGACAGCCATGCTGGCATCTATGATTGCCATCACATTCGTCCACATCTTTGCATTTGAGAGAGAAGTAGAACATGAAATAATTACTTCAATAAACATGTTGTGAAATATGTTACTCTCACTTCGATCATCAGCCAAACTCCAGTATTAATGACAGAGGAATACTATTCTAAGCTGTTGAGGATGTCTGTTTGGAAAGCTCAACTTCCTGTCTATCAATAATCAAACAGAAGTTTCTGAACCTTTACATGACTCAGATTTGGAGAAGAAAGACTATTCCTTGTAACTACTCATAATGTTGTTTTGATGTTATGTTTAGAACAGAACTGGAACTGGACTTCAGTTTTCAAACCAACTCTGCAGAACTAAGCCTTCAGTTTCCTAGAACACTCTGAAGTGTTTGAGTGTGAGTTCATAAGTTCATAAGTTCATAAGGTTGGAAAGGACCTATAAGATCATCTAGTCCAACCATCCTCCTATCACTATCTCTACCCAACTACTAAATTAAGTCCTTTAGCACCTCATCTAAACGCTTCTTGAACAGCGCTAGGGATGGTGCCTCAACCACCTCCCTAGGCAGGCCATTCCAGTGCCTGACCACTCTTTCAGAAAAGAAATGCTTCCTGAGGTCTAATCTAAATCTTCCCTGGCGCAACTTGTGGCCATTCCCTCTCGTCCTGTCATTACTTATCAGGGAGAAGAGGCCTACCCCCTCCTCACCACAACCCCCCTTCAGGAAGTGGTAGAGTGCAATAAGGTCTCCTCTGAGCCTCCTCTTCTCCAGACTAAACAATCCCAGCTCCCTCAGCCGCTCCTCATAAGACTTGTGCTCCAGGCCCCTCACCAGTTTTGTTGCCCTTCTCTGAACACGCTCCAGGGCCTCAATGTCCTTCTTGTAGTGAGGGGCCCAAAACTGAACACAGTACTCGAGGTGCGGCCGTACCAGAGCTGAGTACAGGGGGATGATCACCTCCCTGCTCCTGCTGGATACACTATTTCTAATACAGGCCAGGATGCTGTTGGCCTTCTTAGCCACCTGGGCACACTGCCGGCTCATGTTGAGCCGAGCATCAACCAACACCCCCAGGTCCTTTTCCTCTCTACATTCTTCAAGCCATTCTGCCCCAAGCCTATAGCATTGCATGGGGTTATTGTGGCCAAAGTGCAGGACCCGGCACTTGGTCTTATTGAACCTCATCCCATTTTGCTCAGCCCAGCTGTTCAGCCTATCCAAATCCCTCTGAAGGGCCTCCCTACCCTCAGGCAGTTCGACACATCCTCCCAGCTTTGTGTCATCTGCAAACTTACTGAGGGTACACTCAATTCCCTCGTCTAGGTCATCAATAAAGATATTAAACAAGATGGGCCCCAAAACTGACCCTTGGGGGACACCACTCGTTACAGGACGCCAGCTGGACTTAACTCCATTAACCACTACCCTCTGGGCACGGCCCTCCAGCCAGTTCTCCACCCAGAGAAGAGTGAACCTGTCCACACCACGGGCTGCCAGTTTCCTTAGGAGAATACTGTGGGAGACCGTGTCAAAGGCCTTGCTGAAGTCCAGGTAGACTACATCAACAGCCTTTCCCTCATCTACCTGTCTGGTCACCCAGTCATAGAAGGAGATGAGGTTGGACAAGCACGACCTGCCCCTGGTGAACCCGTGCTGGCTGGGTCTGATCCCTTTATTGCCATGCACGTGTCGTGTGATCTCCCTCAATAACATCTGTTCCATAACTTTCCCTGATACTGAGGTCAGGCTGACAGGCCTGTAGTTCCCCGGGTCTTCCTTACGGCAATGTGAGGAACACATTTGGCTGTAGTACACTTGTTCACCTTAGCAATTGAGAAGAAAAGCCAGCCATAAAATCTGTAATCAATATGTAAACAAAGGAGAAAGCCACAAATTAAACCAAAATGTAAAAACACAACAATATGAAACAGTGTCTGCCATTAGAAATAACTACATACCAAGCCATTGTAAGTAGACAAGTGTGTCAGGTACAGCTCGCAATGCCAGTAAAAAATAAAATAATGTAATTAACAATACCACAAATACTAAGTTACACTCCAGATGTCCACAGTCGTCCACAAATTCCATGGAACTGCCATGTCCCTAAGCCTCAAGTCCAGAAAACAACACTGCCAGGCTGCTCTCTTGTCACTAAACACACATAGAGCAGTTCTGGTGGTTTAGTTAGTTACGTATCTTGTGAATGCCTTGGTACATGTAATTTAGTGCTTTGTTTTACAGCTACTGGGTAAAATATGCAAGAAGGATGAATGTACTTAAAGAGAACAAAGTAAACTGACAGAAGACCATGCTTCTTACAACTCCTGCATAAGCTGCACTTTTACTCCAAAGATATGCTCCAAATATCAATTCCTATTTTAAACGCTTTCATCAAAGTAACTGACATTTTGATATGTCATAAATCTGTGCACCTCTTCCTTCTTTGTTCAGTATCTGAGACCCACTAAAGGCATTGGAACTCCAGAATCCAGATTTGTTGACTGGAGCTCCTTTTTGGGCCAAGAAAGAAAGATAAAAATATGAAAGACATGAAAGTAGGAATTTTAGAATCTGATATTAGATACCTTCAGGAAGATGATTATAAGTAGAAAAAGAAAAAAAAAGGTAGATTCCTGTCAGAGTACATGAAAGGAAAAAAATATATATACATATATATATATATTTATGAATAAGCCTTATATGAAGGCGAAATGACACTCTGAAAATAGTTGACTGCTCAACCAAATAGCCCTTTTTAATTCTAGCTTGTTTGAAAGAGTCAGGCAGTACGTTCGCCCATACATTTCCATTTTAAATACCTCAAATATGTTCCCATTTACTGTTGGTACATACTTTTACTGTCTGCTGCTCTGTTTTATGAATGTGATTTATCTTTGACATCATAGGACCAGCTGTACACAGAGGTATGTATTTGCACTATGAAAATAAATTGACCTTCACTAGTTACCTTCACAGTTTAATCCAGTAGAATCCAGAGAAAATCCCCTTTGGCATTCACAGGTAAAACTTCCAGGAGTGTTTTGGCAAATTCCTTTTGATCCACAGAGTGATGGCTGAGATCCACATTCATTGTTATCTTAAAAATAAACAGCGTAGAGAAAAAGATAGTATCCTTTGGGATAAGATGTTATGCATGTTCATAAAACACTTTTTTTGAGGATGAAAACCACAGAGATGCAAACACTGATCTTAAAAATGTTCCTTTTCATATTCAAATTTCAGATGATCTGATAACTCATACAGAACTATAAGTACTTAATAAATTGGAAGCACAGGTTATGATTCATTTATGAGTCTGGAAGTCCGAGGTATGTAATTGCTGACAGAGGAAAAATGCTGCACCTCTGTATTAGCTTAACTAAAATAGTTCCAGTTAGCAAGATTCATATGCTTGAGATCTAAAGACATCTGTATCTATTAAAGAAGAAAAGGCAGTTTTTTGTTTTTTTTTAACTACATTTTACATCAGATTTTAATACTTTACTCCTTTGTGTCCATGTGGTTATACTTAGAATATAATAACATGTATTAAATAGATATAACTGTTTACTAAGCTAGAAAATACAGTTGGTGGATACCCTTTCATTTTACTTTAGCTGTAACTGTTGCTTTTCAAGACCTGCTTTCTGGACTGCTGATATTATTGTTCCAAATTAACATTGTTTATATGTTGAAAAAACAATGATAAAAATTGAGGAAGTTCCTTTTATAGAAAAAACTTATTTTTTTCTTACCAATACAAGCTGTGTGATGTTGAGTAAAACCAGGTGGACATTTGCATGTAAAGCCTCCAAGGGTGTTGACACAGAGAAACTGACAATTGTGTTGCTTCGTTTGACATTCATCAAGATCTGGAAGTAAGATTTTAAAAATCATTTTAAAAATAATTAAATATTATTATCTCACTTTTAAAAATAATTACACTTCAAAATTATTTCAATCAAAGTGCAATAAAATTATAATTACCGTGTTTAATTTCACTTACCTTTACACGTCTTTCCATCTTCTTGAAGGATGTAGCCTCGAGGACATGAGCATTGATAGCTCCCTTCTGAATTCTTGCAGATAAAATTGCATGGTTTAGGAGACTGGGAGCACTCATCCAGATCTAAAGAGAGGAATTATTAAATATGTCTTGTACTGGTTTGTTTGAAAGATGTTTCCTAAGCAGCACTTTATTTAAGAGAAAACTGTAGAAAAAGCAACTGATTTACATTTTTTCAGAATTTTCATTTCTTTCCCTATTGTCACCATTTATTCTTTATGGAGTTGCCATACAGTTGCAGAGTTAAACATCAGAGTGACAGTGACATTAATATTTTCATTTACAGACAAAGGATTCCTTCTCAGGCATACTATGATATACGTAGATGAATTAATCAACAGAAAAACGAAGCAGTTAGTTCCGAAGCAGTTAGTTCCTTTGTCAGTCAGAACGGTTAGACAGCTGGAACATATTTCAGTGCTCATTCTACTGCAGGAATACTGCCAATTATAGCTTGTTCCCCCATTTTGCAAAATGAAATATAAAACCAGAAAGACATATTAGGAAGACAAATAAAGAAAAGAGGGAAGAAATAAAGAGATAAAAACCACTTTGACACACAGAGGCTTACAAAGGGTGACAGAGAGTTGGACTGTGTAATTATGGACCAATTAAAAAAAATAAAAAATAGAAGAGGCTGAAGCTTACCCACACAGGATGTGCTGCTTATGTCAGTTGTATATCCAACCTTGCAAAAGCAGCGGAATGAGCCCATAGTGTTGATACATTGTCCATTTCTACAAAGGTTTGGCATGACCTTACATTCATCAATATCTGGGAAGAAAATATCACACATGGAAAAAAATATTATAAAATACTCATTAAAAAATAAGTATTAGCTTTGAATTTGACATCTATCATTCACTCTTCCTTCTGAATAAAAAAATACAAAGTAAAAAAAGAGCAGGTTCTACCAATGGTCTTCTCAGCATTGGTTAGGCTGTGCCTGGGTACTGTGCTCAGTGATGGCCTCCCATTCCCAAACAGTATAGACATGGATAGACTGGAAATGTTCACAGGAGGTCCACCAAGATGATGAAGTGACTAGCATTTAGTGAGAAAAAAGAAAAAAAGCCTTGAAGCCTACAAAGAAAGCCTTGGAGAGCTGGGATGTCCAGGTCAGACAGGAAGCGTCTCAGGGGAGATTTGATAAATATAACCTGAAAGGAGGCTGCAAGCAGGATGATGATTGGTGGCTCCCAGTACTAAGAGGCAGTGGGCACAAACCAGAGCACAGAAATTTCCCTCTGAATACCAGGAAGCACTTATGTGCTATGCTAGTGATGAAACACTGTCACAGATTGCCCAGAGAGGCTTTTGAAATGCCTACCTGGAGATCTTCCAAAGCCACCTGGATGTGGTCCTGGGCACCTTGCTCCAGGTGTCTCTGATGGAACACAGGTTGGGGGTGATGGACCCAGAGGTCCTTTCCAAACCTAACCACTCTGTGATCCTGCATAATGCCATGGAAATATTACTGGGAAGGGGCAAGAAATACCCTCTTTTTTCAACTTTTCCACAGTTCCTCATCATCATGCTTCTGACAGTAACTTTACCCTTTGTCTTTCAAAACGGGCCTGAACACATGGAGAAATATTCCTGAAATTTTCACTATCATTTTCTACATCAAAATTTCTTGTTATTTCACTGGGTAATCTGGTTTCTGTTTTGTTCCATCAGAAAAAAAAAAAAAAAAACAACAACAACAAAAAAAAACAATGTGTAGAAGTGAATTTTGTTGTGACTGGTAAGATATCTTTTTTCACCACTTTTTCATCTTAAAAATTTATGTTAGTTTCTCCTGTGTAAATAGAAACTAGAAAGCATTCAATGAAACAGTTGTTCGAGTAACTGCTGTTGCCTTCTGCCTTATATGTAGCATTCAAAAGCTTCGGGACCATTTCTTGCTTTTAGTTAGCAGTTGATCCTTCTTTAGATCTCAACCCTGAAAATTATGCACAGCTGTAAGTATTTCTAGTGCAGCTACCGTTTAAAGATGTTTTTAATTTCTGGTCATGCAGCAGCATTTGAAAAATAAAATTTCAGAGGAAATTCTTCGAAGGAGCTTCAAAGAGAATACTGCATTTTCTTAAGTATGCGAGTGAATTCCTTTACCATTTTCTACCTCCTTTCATCTCTGCAAATACCTCTTCCATCTGTGGTATATCCTGGCCCATGTGGACAGAGTTTCTTGTATTGAGTGGTTCCAGGAAGCGGGCAGAGCTCACACTGGTTACCCCAGCCTCGGCCACCATCACAGCAGCACTCAGATTTAGTGACAAGATTCCGGCTGCTTGAGGCCATCTGACACATTGTCTGTAGAACTTCAGCAAAGCAAAAGCCTTGACGGTTATCTGTAAGGAAAAGGAAAGGATATCAAGAAAGAGTAGGAGCTAAACATCTGCACCATTAAGGATATGATGTATTACTCTGGCTTTGTCAACTCATGCCAGCAGTAAATTATTAGCAACAACTCTATGAAGTCTGTTTTGACCTAGCCTTTCAAAAACTTGTCACGTCTTCTGAACATCTGTTGTGATTCCAAGTTTATTCCAGGCATTCCTTAAGTTCAGTACATGTATCACTTGGTATGAGCTGTACTTCTAGGAAGGATACGGCCTGAGGCATATCTGGCAAGCTTGCTTGATAATAAAACAATTTGGAAGCCAAACTGAGTACCTATTTAAGCTATCTATGCTTGGCTTGTATTTAGTATATATTTTTGGAGTTGGGGTTCTTGGGGTTGGGCTGTTGTTTTGTTTTGTGTTGTTTTACTGGCCAAACTAGCGCATCTGATCATCTGTACCTTGATATGATTTAAATGACAAAATCCTTAGCACTTACAAGTCTCTATGCAATTCACTATTGAATTGTATAGAGATATATAGAACTTTATTGTTCAATGCTTTGATTAGTATCTATCACAAACGATGAGTAAGAACTACACAATCATTCCCTCCTGCACATTTGCTTTGAACAGGGAGTGGAAGCGAGATTCCAGTGTCCAGTTATCATAGAAATTCTAAATTTTGAAGAGACAATACTTCTAAATACACTATGACTCTTGTCTAATCTGTTAATATAAATGGAAACATTGTCAACTACAGTCTGAAAGATGCTAATGTTTCTAAAGGAAAGGTACTGTCTTTTTGTCTTAAAGTTAAATCTTTCATATCCCTCTGAAACTGTACATTTCAGAATACCATGACAACTTTCTGGTTTAACAGTATAAGAATATCATCTGTAGATTTCTTACATGAATCAGGTAAAAGGTGAATTCTGCCTTTAAATGAAAATTGTTTTGGGTTCATAAGATAAAGTCGTCCTCATGGAAAACACTACTTGTATTAGATACCCTAGTGGTTAGCAGGACTCAGCAGGTTTGTGTTCCCATAGGAACGTATTTTGTGCAGGTCTTTAAACCCTTAAGAACATATAATGCCTTGTCCCTGATTTGAGATGGAACATATTTTAATGTGAACAGAATATATTTTAAATGGTATAAATTAAGATTTAATGTATGTGCTTTAATTTTGAAGATATAGTTTGTTTCTGTGAGACTCATTTTTCAGTCATGTGTCATCTGGACAGCATAAAAAAAAAACAACAACAAGTAGTAACAAGCAAACTAACCCAAAGCATCATTTTCAAAGCATAATGCATGTATATGTTATGTATATTACATACATATTATGTATATATACATAAAAATATATAAGAAAGCAATAATGAAAGCAGGATATTTCCTTGCCAGTTATAACTGGCTGGAGTTAACAGCCCGCAGCAGCCTTTTCCCATCTGGTCCTAATCCTTAGGAAATACTCTGCACTTTGAATATTACTGCTTTGCCATGAAGTCAGCACAGTTCTAATGGCAATTTACAGACAGATGGTTACACACTGTACACATACCTAAGCATTCTAATCAAATCTAAGTATTTTAATGCAAGTGTGCTTTATGCACTCCTACATACTCTTGCAGTTTCACATGCTGGTATTGTAAAACACTTCTGAATAATCTACACTTGAACACTGATAATGAAAACGTTAAGATTCTGCAGTTCTGTTTGATTTTTAAAAATGGAACAAGTAGTTTTATAGTGAAAATGACAAGTCTAAGAGTACTGATAACAAATAAGGTTGTTGAATATTAAATCATTCATCAGTATTTAATGTGTAGCCATGCCTCAATAACTTTTAAATATATTTTGATATTTTTTGAGACATATTTTTTATTCATATTCATGGTCTACATTAACAGCAGAGAACATTTGGATGCCTACCTGAAATACTGTGCTGATTAAAATCATGTCCTGATCATGGAAACTTTTCAGTTTGCTTTGCATTCCAGTTTGTAATCTAGTTAAGGTAACTAAATCCTGCTTTTTTAAAACTAAGTAATTTGCCTGGATAGCAGCACGTTTCTGCAGTTTGCAAACTGGATGTCAGGCCCCTGATAGCTCAGTTCAGCCCACATTCTCAAGATGCTTCCCACTCTGTCATTATTTAATATGATATCATTATGCTAATTAATTAGGAATATTATTTAATTTTTTCACCGAAGAGCAACAATTGTTAGGTACTCAGAAACCTAATCTACACTCCACATCCTCGGCTGCTTTTATACTCTTTGATATAAGCTGGAATGTGTATGAAAATGGCACTTACCAAGACACTCAATCCCTGATGGGCTTGACAGGAATCCTTCATTACAGTCACATCGGTAGCTCCCAATAACATTCATGCAACGACCATTTTCACAGATGCCTGGCTTGGTACGGCATTCATTTTCATCTATACAAAAATACCAAATGCAGGTTACTGTTACAAGAGAATGTATCAGATCTGTAAAACGCGTTCAGCATTTTGCAAGAAGTAGAAAAATCAACAACTGATGAAGCAGAAGGAAGACTTTTCTATTAATTATACCTTACTCCATAATTTATATTCTGCACCTAAGATGAAGGCTCTAATCCTCCTATATTCTCTGCATGCATAGTGAACAGATTTGCTATGGTAGTATCCACATCTCTTGCTCTCTGTGACTTTTATATATAAAGCCTAACAGTTACATGAAAATTTCATAGTTGTAATTCCTTAAGGAGCTGACACAATATTTACAGACAGCATTACTGTAGAAGGAAATATAACTTTCTATTTACAATACTTTTTCTTCTTATTTACAAGATAAGGTCTCTTTTGTCTGGCTACTTAATGCTTTAAGTCTAACAAGTGTCTGAAAAACTTCCTGACTTTGTTGAACAACTAAAGAAACAAAGTTTTTCTTCTAAAACACTTCCTAGACCTTTAGGACTACTTTCAGATGAGGCTCAAGTCTTGAAAATACAAAGAAAGTTTAAGATATTGACTACTAACAGATATCTTAAGTAAGTGTCCCTAATGAACTGCTACTTTCAAGTTTATTTAACACACATACAGAGAACTGTTTGCTTTTTGGAATTACATCAGATGTCTTCCTTCTTTTCTAAGCTTTACCTGTACAGCCTTCTCCATCAGGTCTCCGTGTCATTCCAGGAGGACAAATGCACATGAAGGTACCAATCAAATTTTTGCACATCATGCCTCTTGATTCACAGTCATGGAGACCTTCAGCACATTCATCTAGATCTGGAAAAACACAAACATTTTGTGTTTGAACATCTTTGCAATAGCTTCAGTTACTAAAGACAACAAATACTTTCTCAGGAAAAAGGACATCCAGACTTTCCTAGCAGACAAGCACTGAAAAAAATCTGCTTAACTGCAGTTATAGGAATAATATTTGGGAGCTGTTAAAAGATGAATTTCATCATCCTGACATTCTTGGTTTTACATTCCACAGCAAGTATACAAAAAGCACTACATAGAGCTCTTATGTAAATTTTATTTGTGTGTTTAAAGAGAAAATAACAATTGTTTGCTACATATCACTGAACAGATGAATGTAAGATGCACAGAAATATCAGGAATACTCTTCAGACAACACAGGGTGATGGAAGGTGGGGACAATTTTACATTTTACATTCTACAATTTGCGAGTTTACATTACCCTTGCACATCTTTTGGTCTTCTCTCAGTTCATAGCCAACTGGACAGGTGCATTCATAGAACCCGTATGTATTGATGCATCGAAAAGCACAGAGCAAGGGGTTCTGAGCACACTCATTTATATCTGAACAGAAAGGAACAAAACCATCATTTTCCACCAAGTTTTAAAACAATCACCCAGAAGTTTTTATACCTGTACTTCTACTGTCACCATTCAGGGGAATCTGAATGAAGCTCTGCATTAAAACAGTGATACCATTAAGATGGAATTTGAATTCTACTTGAATTTTGAATGACAGGCTGGAGCCAGTTCTTAGATTCTCATCAAATGCAAATTTTGAAATGTATATGTGTGCAAAAGGAGATGTCAGCTTTTTTTCACCTGTAAGAATATGAATTCTTACTTTGAAAAGTAAACTAATTACAATTCATAAAAACAATAATAATAATAATATTTTTTTAAGAAGGATCCTGTTAAGGATCTGATGAAAACAAAGTAGTTGTTCTCAAATTCCATGCTACAATAAATAAGAGGTATTTATTGAAACTAACAGAGGATTGGCTCAAAATAGATAAAAGAAAATATTTTTCTATGTTGTAAGAGTGGCGAACTTCTGCATCTTGCTGCCACAAGAGGCTGTAAATGCAGATGTTACCAGTAGCTTCAAGACTGTACCAGGCAGATTCTTGGACAACAGATTCATAAATGGATACTAAACCCACTCAGCAGGGAAATGCTCTCCTGTGCAAATCATATGTTCCCTAGATCCACAATTATTAAGAGGAACGAGCCGCTGAAATTTTTAGTTTACTACCTTTAAATAGAAATTTTATTTTTGTTTACTGTGCTGAATTAGGACTTCAGAACAGTGAGAGATGAAAAAAAGACTAGATAGATAGAGCAGTGGTCATGTCAGTTCACTGGATCCAACACAATTCACTTGTTACTACAGTTGTGAGTAGGTCAGTTCATAACTAAGCTGCTTCTGCAAATGCTCTGCAAATTCATGCATTTTTGAACTGGACAGCTGTATTTTTGGTGAGGTTATTTTGGGGGCCCAACTTGTTATATAAATACATTTTTTACCCCTCTCCATCAAACAGTATAATAACAAAACAAAGACTAACACAACATATGATTTTAGAAGCCCCATGATAAACCAAAAATAATGATTAAATCAATTTATTACTTTCCCAATGAGATATCTGAAGCAGAGAAACTTTTTACAGAACAAAATGCCTGTCTAGTAATGCAATTTGATGTACAGAAATCAAAGGGAAAACACAGAAGACATATTACCTTCACAATTCATCATTGGCCCTGGCTCAAATCCTTCATGACAGTTGCATTCAAAACTGCCAATCACATTAGTGCATGTACCATTCCCACATGGGTTGCCAATTGAACACTCATCAGTATCTGTACATAACGAATGAGTAAATGTAAGATGAAGAGAACTGGGACACACTTTTAATTGTGTTTTAAATTAAAATGCTACAGCTCTTAACATATATGAAATAGGGACACACCGATACAATGTACTCCAGTGAAATCTAAGTTGTATCCCATTGGGCACTCGCAGCGGAAGGATCCATCAGTGTTGATGCAGTGACCATTTGAGCAAATCCCTGGGCTTTCAAGGCATTCATTAACATCTAAAAAGTAGGAAGATAATAGCAACCACTTATTAGCTAATTTGTTCTTCATCAAGTCTTAATAAAATATTTTTAAAACAAAGCACCCCATTCTGTTAGTCTCTCTCCAGATGATTTCAAAGGTAACTTCTTATCTACCTCATAATGATTCACATTTATTAAGTTAGAATCTTGTCACCCATGGGCTGTGGGAAGTAAGCCATCACACAGTGCAAAATCCAGGTCTAGCTTTAAGTATAATTTTTTTTTCCAATTAAGAAGGCAAAGAATACCTACCTTCACGTGTATCATCAATTCCAGGAATAGTCCCATGACCATATGGACAGAGGTCCTGAAAAGCAACTGTGGAGGTACATATTTTTAAATAGAGAGCAACTGAGAGAAAGAGAAGCATGATAAATGGTTAAACCTATTTAAAATCAGACATCATCTATATTGCATTTTTCTGATCTCAACTGTTTATATCACAGCCCTCATGCTATATTTTCCAAATGTGAAAGTGACACCACCTCTAAGGAAGGATAGCAGTACTGGAACATGCTGAGCTTCCAAGTGCACATGATGTATTTTCCTTTCTGCACTTGAAATTTGGAGAAGAAAAAACTGAAAGTGTTGATAACTTCAGAGATCCTCAGCACTGTCCCGTTTTACTCATCCACTTCCCTAAAGCAGATGAGATGCATCAGCATCTGTGATTCCATATTGTTGAAGGTTACCAGCTCACTTCTCATCACAGACAAAACAGTAATTGAGGCTGTTTTTCTTTAGTTTCTTCTATTTGATTTTATTCGTTTAGTTTACCCCATAATGATTCTACTAAAGGCTATAAGAGAGAATGATAAACACATCTCTCTTTCAAATGATCAAAAGGACACAAAACAAACATACTTTTCCTTTTCTCCCACCTAAAAAGCTTTATTTGAATCCTGAGTGTGTTACCTTCTTCTTCCTTTGGGCAGAGCTCACAAGGATCACCCCATCCTTCTCCTGGCATTTTACTGCAACAACACTTTGCCTTTGTGGTGTTGAAAGCCTTTGGGACAGAGCACTTCCCATTCTCAAAATTAGTGAAACAGAAGCTCTGGCGGGTATCTAAAATAACAAAATAACATTTTGTGAAGCAAGCAGCTCTTAACTGGTTAAAAAATGCATATCTAGCTCAAGAAGGAATGATGTCAAGATAGTATTTTTCTTGCTGTTTTGAAAGCACTTTCCAGCACTCGTAATGCCATTTGGGAGGGGGCCCCAGAGGACTCTTTCATGTTTTTTACACAGTACTTACCTGTTAGAATCAGCTTTTATAGTACTTCATCCTTACACTTACCAAAACATCTCCGTCCATTATCAGACAGCACAAAACCTGTAGGACAAATGCACTGGAAACCTCCTGGAGTGTTTGTACAAGATCCAAAGAGACAGATGTTGGGATCCTCATTGCACTCATTAATATCTGCAAAATTTATGAGAAAATGTTCACAATAATTTTATCAGACATGAATTCATTAGTTTAAGAATATTATTTATTCATTTAAATTCAACCACAGGTGCACCTTCAATAAAGCAACCAAGAGATAAAGCATTCTGAATGTCTAACTCACTCTTTTGATATAGAGTGTTTCACTGGCATTCCCTTTCCTCTGCAAATATTTGTTTCTTGTCATAGTTACAATATAAACTTTAAATGAATGCTTTCAGACTGAAACAAAGAAGGAGATACAGCTATAGGAAAAATATTTTCCAACCAACATGCAACATCTGATCACGAATTTTCAGAAACACTCCATGTTGGGGATTCTTTATAATAAAAGGCATTTTTTCCACACTGATTGACTGACCCTTGAACTGAAACTACAGACAGAGGAAGGACTATAAAACATAGATTTCTATTTACCAGGTTTCATTTATTAAATTCTGTTTAATTGAATAACTTAGAAAATATAGCTAAGGCTACAAAAAAAAAAAAGTGATTTTATTTAAAATCATTAAAAACTTGAAGCAAAGGAGTATCTAATGTAAATACCAAGTATCTGTAAATTTGTGCCGCTAAAACAGTATTAGGTTGCTGTCTAGATAGACAAAGAGTAAGTAAAGTAATTCATTAATATACATTCACTTTTTACATCTATTATTTTAAACCAGACTTCAGTTTATTCTCTTCTGAAAATGCTGGCAGAAGAAATAAGGCCTCTTTAGCACTCTCATTTCTAAAGATAATTATAAGGTAACAAGTACTGAGGTGTATTTTAAAATTTGTCAAAGCTATACCTACAGTGCAACCCCACTTGAGTTTTACAGCAACAGAAATTAAAGAAACATCAGAGACATTTGCCTGTATATCTGTAATTATATCCATGCTGATCTTAAAGTATAGGCAGAAATGGGTACTCTCCATGAAAGTAAATTTTTATTGATGCTGATTCACAAATCTGTGGTGTCATTTTTCCTGATACAAGTTGGACTCTATACTATATTAAATATGACAAAACTGATCTGTTTTTATCAGATAAGGCAGCAACAGAAAAACAATCCTTTGCATAGGAAAAAATAAGTGGAATGTGGGGACAATACAAGTAGAGACAGGTTCTCATGAAGTTAGTCTGAAAACTGTCACCTAGGGTCCCCCTTCTGAAGTTACTACTAGGTTGTACTGCTCAGGAATAAACCACTATAGCATAAAATGGCATGTGAACAGACTCTTCCTATGTAAAGTCTTGAATTCACACTTTTAAGTGAAAGAAAGGTAATTTCCCAGTTAGTGTGGTTGTTGGTAATACACAAAGCTCATCAACTCAGTTGCATTAATGGGATGGAAACATTTTTCTTTTGATGTTCTGCTTATTACTACACGGAATGGCTTGGGACAAGTGGAACAAAATCCTGTGCCTATGATGGACAGGTAGCTAACCAAACACTGGCAGCAAAGCTAAGAATCTTGCCCCCTCCATTTCCCCTGTAATGAAAGATGATACCACTAAGCAGGTAGGTGAAAACCAAGAATATCTATTTGGCTCCCAGCTGTTGTGATTGCTCCTGCACAGAATCACTGCAAGCTCTAGAATTTATCTAGCTGTATCCACCATTTCAACTACAGAGAGAAGCAACGAGTTCTAACAAAGATGTTTGTGTGTAACATCAACAGAAAGTCACTGGGAGTATCAGAGGTTTCAAGAGCTGTCAGATTATTAATCAAAGTATTACTACAATCACATGATTATCTGGGCTATTTTCAGTAAATTCATCTTCAAATTTTCTGGATATATGGCAGAACAAACACCTATTTGGCAGCCACTGACTTTGTAAAAAATATCAAGACTTTTGTCAGGATTCTCATAAACAGTGATATTCCAGGAAAACCAAAAGCTTTCATTTTAAATCAATGATTTTTACAACCACAGATGATTTGAATTTTTCTCAAACACAATTGCAAACGTGGGAACAGTAGAGAACAAAAGAAGCCATAAAGCTGGCAGGCAAACTAAGCACTATGGTAAGATACAATAGAATGAGAAAGTTCTGAGACTTAGAAAATATATCCTCTTAATAAATATAAAATTCATAATAATAAACTGAATAATACAATTTCAAAAAAGATCCTTTTGTCCTGCCTTTGTTCCTGCACTCACAGTGTTAGACAAATTATTATATTTTTTCTTTATTCCATACTCATTTACAATCAGGCGTTATTCCAATGAATGTATCTGGGGAAGTCACAGCTGCTAACCTCAGTAATTTAAGCTAAGAATCGGTCTTTTTTTATGTAGCTATAGTGGAGAGACAGCTGCTAACACTTGTCCTCTGACCATTCAGGAACCAAAGACTCCTAAATTTGCTCCTGAAAATCAGTTGCATTCACCCTTTTTGGAAGTGCCTCACACACAGTATATTTAAATGGCAAATTCATTCACAGCAGTTCTGATAAAAATTGAGTTGCAACTTGAATTTATTTCTCATCCTCATATACCAAATCTTAATTCATCATGTAGCACCCAGCTTCTGAATTATGTTTAAATGAGATTTCTCTGAACAAACAAGAATGTGCAAGTTAATGGAACTCCTATTCCAATCTCTTCCTGAGAAGTTCAACATGTGAAAGACGGTATATAAAACATTAATTCAGAAAATAATTGTTAGAATAAGTCAATTTAGACCATTGTTCTAAAACTCCAAAAATTTATCAAGAATTTTAAATTCATCACTCTGTTGTGAAGTCAGAAGCATCTGTCATGAACTGAAAATAATAACCTGCTTTGTAAACATAATATAAATCCAGTACACAAGTTGGTGTGTTTTATCTACAGCAGAAAAATGTGGGTTCATTAAAAATTCAACATTCTTTTATTTTTGAAAAGTAAACTTAGCAACTTTCAGTTTGCATGAATAGAGAAATTCATGTTTCAAAATATAATACAATACAGTACAAGATGTTATCTTCTCTTCTGCCTCTAAAATATCTTCCTGTAGACTTTTACTACTTATTCCTTGGCCCCAAGATTTGAAGTAGCACAAAATTCAAAATCACCAGTGTGTACAATTACTTCGCACCCATTATGAATCAGATACTTTTTCTGATTTTTACATTGTTTAGAAGCAACAATTACAACCTGCCTTACCAATGCAACTTTCACTCTTCACTTCGTATCCTGGTGGACAGATGCATCTGAATGATCCTTCCAAATTTTGACAGGTACCAGGGGAGCATGAACCAGGCAGTGCCACACATTCATTAGTATCTTAAGAGAGCAGATGGTATCAGGAAAGGTTTAAAATCATGTAATTCTTATGACATGGTTCTTACATTACAAAATAGCGTTATTCATTAAAAAGATGGCAGGGTATTTTTCTAAGTTTTCTTTTTTAAAGCATTTAAATGTACAGTGATCAAATACTCCAAAACGCAATTACTTCTACTGAGTTACACTGAAGTCATGAAGTACATACATACTTCAAACTGAAGTTATTTTTTTATTCTTTAATATTCAGTTTAATTTTTTTCATTTCAACAGTACTGTGACCCCTCATTGTGGTAACATACATACCGATGCAATTCTTGCCATCTAGAGTAAGTTCATATCCCTCATTACATAAACATTTGAAGGAACCAATTTCATTGAAACACCGGCCATTTCTGCACACCTGACCAAAGAAGGAACTGCACTCATCAATATCTGTAAAAAACAAAGCAAAACCCCATAAGCAAGAGTTGAGTCCCTCCAAGAATTTAATTACTGAAACTTATAAGCGGGTGCAGCATGTACAGTATGTTATGAAAAAAACCCAAGTAGCAATACATCTGCATATTTCCATGGAAGGCAAATATTGCAGGAATAAGAGAACAGTTGACAGATGGAAAGTAACTCTCACTCAAGTGCTTTAAGTTATATGTTCTATTTAAAAAACACTTTTTTGGGGGGTAAGGTATTATGCTTCTTAATCTTGCAGCATTACCTCAGCTACTGCATCTGGAGACAGTTAACTACTGCCAAGTGACTGTATTACACTAACTCCTGACACAGAAAAGGTTACATGGGGTGTTCTGGACTTTCTCTGGATTTTATATGCGCTCAAGTAAATATGCAAACTGAAAGGAACACTTTATAATACACCAATGTATTACAGATGAGTACTACAGATGAAAAAGTGCAAGAAGACAGGAAAATCAAGGGGACTGGGTTAGCATTATGATGGAAGAACTTACACTTTATAGTCATAAAATATTTTAAGTTGAATGACAAAGACTAACATCAGTTTTGCTAAAGAGGTTTCTAAGTTGTCTTCAAAAACATAAAGTAATAGCTCCTGAACAAGATGTAGCCTGCAGAGCTGTGTCTGGTTAGTAGCTTATTCCACAGTGAGCTTCTTGTATGTTACAGTTTCACAGGCACAAATATCTTCAGAGTATAACACTGGGATGGGCTCAAATTGCCTGTGAACGACTGTGATAGTTTGGAAGAAAGCCCTGGGGCTCTCCAGACTGTCAAGAAACATGTTCACAAAAGCCAAGTGGCAGAGTCAGCTTGAGCTCCTTAGCCTCCTTGAAGGCACAGCCTGGCAGAGAGGCACTCAATGCTCCTGGCAGCATCCTAGCAGCTTTTACTGCCACTGTGAAGAACCTCCGTGGAATAAATACCGTCCTCTGGCTGCAGTCTCTTCCTTCTAGAACAATTTTTTAATTTTCTCTTTCCTGGACAAGCAAAGGATTTAAAATATTTTTAAGATGTTTGAGCTGTCTCCCCTGAACCACAAAGGAACCAGCAGACTTTGTTTTGTCTTTCTTCTGTAGCAGAAAGGAATGTGATGGCTTACTTTTTGGCTTAGGCTTTTCACAAGACCAATCTCCTGAGACTTAAAAAGTCTGCTCTTTAGCTGAGAAAGTCTATTCTTTTATCAAAAGTATTAAAATTGTCCAAAACCATTGATATCCTTGTGCTCTCTGCTATTAAGGAATAGGAAATAGCAATGTCTCTGAATAAGCAGAGTTCATCTCAGGAGAGGAGATTTAGAAGATCAGTTGTGCTGGCTTTCTTATTGCTGGTCTCTTTCCTTCTTCACACTGTGCAAAATTTTCAATAATATGGCAAAATAAAGAAATTATTTTAAATTCCTGAGGTAATGCTGGTGTTGTGATGTTTCTCATACTTATTCTGAGCAGTCCTTATGGACTTTGCCAGTATGAAAAGATGTGTGCTATAACTGCCCAATTCATCTATTTGGGTTGAGGGTTGCCTTAATATGTCAGTGAACTGAAAGGCTGTCCCAGTGGTCCAGAGTTTCAGGGTTTACATTATCTCAAGCTGCCCAGGAGTACATATCATTAATTTTCAATAATAATAATTATTATTAACCTCTATTCCTGCATTCAAGTAACTTCCCTAGCATTCCAAAACATCTTCACTTTGAATTTTTATTATACGACCTCCTTGGCATATTAAGCCAGCAACAACGAAAACAAAGTTTGGATTACATCACCTACCCATACAATCATTGTTATGAGTTAATTCAAATCCTGGATAACACAGGCAGTTATATGATCCAATGGTGTTCTTACACGTTCCATTTCCACATGGATGGCGTTCACATTCATCAACATCTGCAAAGAGAAACAAAAGTGTACGGTGGAATTTATTCAGGTATTTGCTAGTGTGACATATATGCACACAGTGACAGTATTCTAAACCTCAGTCCCTCCTTTTATCTCTCATATATTTTATTTATAATACCAATTTTTACAGCATGGTGTGTAAGCTCCTGGATATACACAAGATTGTAGGTACATTATGTACAACTGGTATTTTCATTTTTATTTTAAAATATACTCCTATCGGGAAAGATAAAAATAAGGGCATATATGGTATCTCAAAGCATTTTGTATTTTTATTTTCCAAAGAATAATTATTAACTTCTTTATTTCTTAACATATGTTTCTTATATGAATTCCGTACAAAGGATAGAGCTTCACAGCCTTGGAACTGTCTGAAACCTAATATGCACATTTTATTTTTATGCACATGAAAATTTGCAGAAAATGCTCTACCTTGGAGTTATGTAATTGTTCACAATATAGTTTGTATAAACTAATTTATGATGCCAGTACTGCATCTAGAATTATAAGGTTTGCCTATAAAGTCTTGGATACATTCACTTTTTAAGGTACTAAGAATTCAGTGCTTTCTACCTTCTGCTCAGGTAGACTTTGGAGTTTCATGAGGATGTGAAAGACACTTAGATTTTAATCTCCTAGGTGTTGTGGACTTCTATTTTTTTTTCCTGTGGGATAGTTCTCGTAATCTCCAAACTCTTATCACATCACCTAAAGCTTTTCTTTCAAATGTGCTGCTGTGTATTTTCGTGAAAACAGAGTTAACATATTTTTCAGTAACACGGAGCAACGTATCAGAGTACCGTGATTTGTTCTCCAACTGACATACTTACTTCAATGACAACTTCATATGCTTCATTCATAAGAATTCATAAAAAACACATGAACAGTCTGCCAACGTATTCTTCTCATATAATTAAAAAATACACATCTAGACTTAACTCCCTTCTGTCTACCCCTTATTTTTAAACCACAAAAGCATTTTCTTTCCATACCCATGCACATAGTCTGGTCTTGAGATGCCTTAAAACCATTGTGACATATGCATTGGTAACTGCCTTGCATGTCCACACATAAACCATGACTGCAAACATTAGGAATTTCCAGACATTCATTGCGATCTATAACAAAAATATAAAACAGATGGTACACATTATTGACTTTTATTATTCATTCATTTTACACAAACATATTCTTACAATCTGTTATTATAATTAAAAACAGATTCAAAATTATCCACAACTAAATCTGTATCATAACAAAAATTCATTTTATAAGAACATTTTGCCTATACACCTCAAGGTCAAAACTACTGTTACTATTTTGTCAATACATCAAAGAATGTTATTTAAAAATTTTACTGTCTTTTCTTACCTTGCACAGAGAAATTGAGCTATAAAACAAAAATTGGTACATAAAATACACATTAGAATACGCAAGACAACAGAAAATAAATGTTGCTTTTACCCTTCAAGAGAATCAAGTACAGACCCTCGATTAGGTACAAACAGATTCAAACTAGAGAAATCAATTGATTTCTTACCAACACAGGCACCGTTGGGTGAAAGTTTAAAACCAGCAGCACATTCACAGCGGTAACTACCAGGACTGTTGATACAGTCTGCATTTCTCTGACAGAGATTGTCTCCATTACTACATTCATCAATATCTGAAATAGCAAGAGTCAAAGTCAAAAACCACAAGATATTTGTTTCTGTCCTAGTATTTGGACTGTATTGTCAGTCACATGCAAGACTGATCTTGGTAGGCTGTCCTCAAACGAGTGTGAAGATGCTGACTTTCAGCTTCTTTTGCCATAAGTACAAATAAAAGGCAAAATTGATAGCACTTCATCAACAACACTCTCTGGATGAAGGAAAATCCTATGAATCCAACTCCCTACACACAGATGCAGTCATGCAATTTTAAAGGGGCATATAAATTAATTCTTCATATTAAGTTCCTTGGTGCCTTTGCATATGTTAAACAAGACGGTTTTTAGGTGAAAAATAAGTAGCATGGGACTAAGTAGAAACTTCAAATCACCTTCACAGACCAAGAGCAGGTCATTGTAGCTGAATCCAGTTGGGCATTCACAGCGGAAGCTGCCAATCTGATTGATGCAAACACCATTTGCACAGATTCCTGGAATTTCTTTACATTCATCGATGTCTGAAATTCAGATGAGCTAGTCAGTTATTGTGGCTTTACATACTGCATATATTTTCAATTTCACTGTTCTTTACATTGAGCTGGGAGGTTCCTTTTGATCTACTTAAGTTATATACAGGACATAAACTTAAGTATATGCCCAGTATGAGAAAAGATAAATTATGTGAAGTAAGTAATACAGAGAAATACTAAATATAAGACAAGATGTGGAACTGTTACAAATGTGCTGATAAGTCCATCAACATTTTTGAAGGCAAAACCCTTCATCTTAGCAACTATAACTCAGACCTGTGAAACAGAATGGAGAAGGAGCAAAAAATAACAAAAAGTAGGAATCAAAAAATAGAAAAATCAAACCACTATAATTTTGCTCTCATGGTGTGTCACTTTCAAGACTACATTACAAATAAGGATTTTATTTTATGAAATATTCATTTTAGTCCTACCCGCAGCAGCCTTAAACACTAACAATTGTTGGTTAAAATAATTCTACTCAAACTTACCAACAGCTTTTCCAGTATGAATGTCAAAAGTAAAGCCAGGAATATTACCACATATGTTCTTGAATTCAGCTAGAGCAAACGAGAGAAAAATGTATTTTTAGTATTTATGATCTCCCAGTTATTACCTGTAGTTTTCCCAGAGCTGATATAAGCCAAATGAAATTAGAAGAAGGAGCCACTACGTTCTGTACAAATACTGAAAACTCAAGTTGCCAATAAATGAAATCAAATGGAGCACTCATACCTGCCTTTTTTTGCAAATCTTTGCAGACTTTGGCACAAGAACAACTGTCTGACTTGAGCAAGCAGAGCTTCAGGTTTTGTTTTAAATAGAACTCTGTAACTTGCCATTTCAGGTTTGATTCTGCTTTCTAAAAACCTATAGAGAATCTGCAGCAACAGTTTCAGAAACAAGGCATAAAAAAGTAACTTACTTGTACTTAGCCTTCTGTGACAATACTGTCACTGACCTTTTTTGTAAAGACTACTGCAACTTAGTTCCACTGAACTGAGGAGCAAGATGGACACTCCACTTTGAAAAAGGCGCTTCAAAAAGAGCATTGTTTCATTATGCTCACTGTATACCCACTTCCCAAAGCATCCTGAGAACGGGGGTTGGTCTGGATGACCATTAAAGCTCCTTTCAAACTCAAATAACTCTATGGGAAATGCACACAAGTACAAAATCAGTAACTGCACACTATTCCAGGTAAGGTGCATGGAATTCAGTGGATTTCCAACAGAGAAAATTGGCTACCAGTGAACAAACACCTCTTTCTAGTTCTTATTTCTAGGTACCATGGAATCTAGTAATAATTGCAGGACGCAAGAAATATATGATTACATCTTCAAGAAAAGAAAAGGTGCTTCTCATAAAGCACCTATACTAGCGTTAAGATTTTACTGGTAAACAATGTTTCCATGAATAAATGTGCAAGACATGTACAATATATTAACTTTGATCTGGGTACAAATACCAAAAATAATATGACTGTAATTACTGTTTGCTATGTCATTTGTAGATACTGAGAGTACTGGTGTAATTCTATACTGAAATTCCACTTGTCTGAGGGAAGCAAAATATTTCTAGTGTGAAGACTGAAACAACTTATTTGCATTAGTAGCTTGCTTTAGGTTATGTACTTGCTAACAGTAAGCATCCAGCTCCTGTTTAAAATCTTAGATTATATGAACACTAAAATTCTCCATAAAAATAAGTATATTTTCTTAATGCTTTATACCTTCTTAATGAAAAAATCTAAGTAATGGGGTAGATATTTATACATATTGAGTGTTAAGACAAAGTAAAATTTTCTTCTAAAGAATATGGATAAAAGTTTTAAAATGTCCCACTTCATTCAAAGTGGTTCTGAAAGGATAACATCTAGAGACTTCCACAAGCCCACTATTCCACCCTGATGAGAACCCTACAGTAAGTCTGATGTCTGACAGCTGCTATTCAGTGAGAGTGAGCATATGAACTTAACTCAACTCTAAACCTATAATTTTGACAAATTATTATGGCATCTCTTCCACCACTGTAAGGAAAAAAGAAGAACCTTCTTTTTTTCCATAAGCAACTATCTCTCATCCAATGTAACAATATTTTACTTCTCTACTGGCTAAATTTCATGTCTCTCCATTTTAATGGTCACTTTTCATTAGCTTAAAATTTTATTTTATTGTCAGGAGTTAGAACTTGAATAGTTCTTGACTTCCTGAAACAAAATACAAATTAATTTCAGCAAATGTAGTTGACTGTTGATCAGAATATGATTTGGAAAAATAATTTTTTCACATTCAAATATTCAAATTTTCCTATCTGAGTAGGATCCAGCATCTGAACCTCTGCATTTTCTTCTATCTTCTGTTCCGCTCTGTAATGATGTTTAATGCCTGCTGAGATTTGTCTTGTACTACAGAATGGACTACAGAATTAGAGCTCACTATCACAGTGCTTCACTGTCCAGCAACTTTCTGCTTTAATATCAGCACACATACAATTTAAGTTTTTCTTTTTAAGTTATGTTCTACAGATATATTTATGCCATTTACTACTGTCAGTAATCAAAGTATTAATTGGTAAGAATTAATGTTTATTACCCTGTCCCTTTGTACGATGACAACTTATTCCTGTGATAATGCCTAACATTAGTTCTGGGACAATGAAGAAATGGCTTTGAAGGCTATAAGCCTTCTTTCCTACAAATTTTACACTTTATTTAATAGATTTTTTTTTCTTTTTTCAGTTGGCACTGTGTAGAAAAACAGCATGTAATACCTCAGGAAAGCAGCAAAATGCTTTCATAAAAGAGTGCCAAATTAGCAATGTACAATCACTCCAGAGATTAACTTCCTGAAAGCTTGACTTTGCAACTATTTTTTAAAGATTAATTCCAAGAAACACATACTTTTCATTGTATTACTTATCACCGGACAAAAAGTTCTAAAATATAATATGGAAAAAACCCTCTGAAGTCAAGCACTTCCAAAATTACCCAAACACAAAAACAAGTTCTGCAAATACCTGACAACATTGCAGCATTGAAGCAGTTTTTTGCACTTCTTTGGGTGGAAAATGCTCTCACAAAAACGATAAACTCAGTCAGACCTTTATGGTAATGTTTATGATCGGTATAACTAGTACTTGTAAGCAATATAATCTTTACTATCTGAAGGTATCAGAGATTGATTGTTATGCATGATGATTCCATAACATGAAATGGAAGAAAAAATTTCACAAAGAAAAAACTGGCATGTGAAGTTCATTTAGAGGAAAAATACAGTTCTCATCAGAGCAGAATAATGCTTTTAATGAGCTACTGAGCTCACTGGATAAGGTCACGCTGTATCTTAATCCCTGTCAGTGATGCTTAGCCCTCGCCCAGATTTCAGAACAACTGATTATATCCTGTAACTTCAACTATTCAACCATTTACTCTAGCAATTTGTGCTTGATCCTTCACACAACCTATTTTCCTGGTGAAAAGAGGTCAGTTGTGTTTCCTAATACGGGAAAAGCACTTAAAACAGCTAACAAGGCAATGCTAGAGTACTTCAGGAAACATTTTAACCCCACATCTCCTTGCAGACTGTCTCAGTAAAATTGTTTTAACAAAGCTTTAAGAAAGGCAGAAGTTTCTGAGACCCTGCCTTAGCCATTTAAAAGTAGAATTCTTTCCTCCACATGAGAACATTAATTGCACAAATCCCTGCAAGCACTTTGCTGCATTTTCTCATTGTGTTGTCATCATGTTGACAATTTTATGGTACAGAAACAAATGACTGCGGGAAATAATTTTATGAGCTCTCTGTGACAGCAAACATGCATTTGTCCTCTTATTTTCATCTCCCATTCCTGACTGCTAAGAGCACTCCTTCATTTTCCTTCTTCCTGCTTAAGAAAGGAATGGAAGAGGGCATTTTTCTTTCTAGTCCTATTTTCCTCTTCATTGCTTGTGGGAGAAAATCTTCACTAAATTATATGCTGTTTCCCTTATGTCACTATATAAACTATGTGGAATGAAAGGAATACATTCTTTACGCTAACACCACAAATTATGCACTCAAAAGAGTTATGGCTTTAGCAGCACTAGCTCAGTGCAGATTTGATTAAATAGTAAAATGTGTTTGTACAAAACAGGTGGTTTTTTGTTTGTTTGTTTGGTTGGTTGGTTGTTTTTTTTTAATTTTTTTTTCCAATCTAGGAGAGCTCTTTCTACAAAAATAAGAATCTTTTAATGAGCTCCAGGTGCTACCGTCAGGTTTCCAAGCTGGTAATTCTCTGACCAATAATTTTTCCTTGAAAACTGAGCTTTCAAGGGTGATTTGTTCCAGGCAAGAGACTCTGTTAAGAGTAACTGAAAAAGAACACAAAAAACATTATTTTCACCCCACTTGCAGAACAAAATTTTTACTTCCTCTTAGTATGCCCTGCTCATTAAACCTCTGCAAGCTGATCATCTTCAGTAGACATAGCGTAAAAGCAACTAAAGGATTAAGCTTAGACTTGAGACACAAATGAAAAATATGGAATGGTTAATACATTTAAGTAATGAAACACCGTCTTTCTCTTCTGACAGAGATTACAACTACTGGGATAAATGTATTCACCAGCAATGCAGTTACTGAATTATATTACCCTAAATTAATTATTTTGGAAGACTGACCAGAAAACAGACATCTTTACCCCAGTGTTACTGTCTGATGACTGCTTTTCCAGAAACCTCAAGTGGACAGCTGTAGAGATGGGAGTTTTGTAATCACATATTTAGAGGACTTGCTTATGCCTCATACGTCACTCTGGGGGTCTTACCTTCACAAACATAGATTTTTGACCTACAGCTGTGTCTGAATACAGTTTTACGTCCATACAAGACCTGTGAAAGCCTTCGTATTTGTTAGAAAGAAAGCTCAAGGTGACTGTACACATTCATTTTATAGAGCTATTTTATAAAATCCTGACTCTTCATGTCCCATCACAAAAAATAAAAAATAAAATAAAAATCAATCATTCAATCTAACTATAACAAACATATCTTAGTTACTGGGCTGACAAATTCCTGCTGATGACAGAAAGGTCAATCTGTATTTGCCAGGTCTTTTTATTTAACTCCATACAGGGAGACCTGATAATACCTTTTTCCCTTGTCCTTAACCTCAGAGGAAGCTTAGAGGGAAAAATCTGCATATTCTTCCTAGATATTTTATTCAACCTGTGTTTTACTCAAGCATTCAAGCTGTATCTTTCCACTCAATACGGAGTGATACTTCAAGAATGGAAGAAATATTTACTCCCTTTTAGCACAGCCAGACTTAATCCAGGCAGTGAGAAGATGACTAAGTACTGTCACTGTGCTTGGGAATGATGGCAAAGCTGTTATTTTTTTCTGGCTGAAATGTTAACTTCATCTAATACGTCAAATGAGCAGATGAGTAAAGTGAAAAAATAAAAAAGGATGATGATGGTAGTCTTCACCTGTTCCTGGGGTTGGGCATGGTTCACACGGTTTGTTCCAGGCTTTTCCAACATTGTATGTGCAGCAGCACATCCTCTTGGTTACATTGAAGGGCAGTTCATTCTCACAGGTGGTTCCATTATAACTTCTGTAGCAAAAGCTTTTCCTCATGTCTAGGTGTGAGAAAAGAATCATTTATAAAGTCAATGACAAACTGACTTAAATAAATACTAACGTCCCATGACCCAGTACAATGATTCATTAACTCTGGTTTCTGAACGCAATTCAAATGCATGCACAGATACATTTAAAAAGAATTTAAACATTACAGTTATCTGCTTTCTTTCTATTAGAAATACCTGAAATCTGGCATATTTTCAATACAAAGAGGGTAAAAGCAATATTCCCAAGGAATCAGAAATAAACTGTAGATGCTTAATGGACCTAATTATATATCAAATCCTTCTGTTGGAAATGGCTAGTAAAAATGAAAAAATATTTCTGAGTTCTATTAAATAAGACCGTAAGAACACTGCCAGTCATCTGGTTCTCTTTTCAGGCTATAAGACACTATATTCTGAGAGTTAAAGGTACAAAAAAGCAATATAAGAATTAAAGTTTATAAAAAACATGAATAACTGCAAGTCTATTGCTATGAAGTTTCAGTTTTCTGGCAAGACATTTCAAAGAGTTTAGAAACGACCGTATCAAATAGGAAATTACAGAGCAAAGAATCTCATTCTAAAACTAGCTGGTATCTAGACAGTTGTAATAAAGATAATATTCTACATACCCATACAGTTATGTCCACCATTGACCTGCATATATTCAGGAGGGCAAATGCAGGTGTAGTTTCCCAGGGTATTGTAGCAGGTGCCAGGACCACAGACACCAGGATGAGCAACACACTCATCAATATCTGCAGACAAATCGAAAACATTATGATTTACTAAGGGAAAGAGGACCAAGCCCTGGCAAGTATTTCTGATATCCATATATCCATAATAAACAATACTGATATAAAAAAATGTTGCATTTAAAGGACAGCTTAAAAAGCACCACTTAGATTTGGGTCAATACAAGGAACCTAATAGGCAATATAAAGTATCCAGAAATCATTAAAAGCCACCTTACCTGTATACTACATAGTGACTCTATTGAGTTGAGATCTAGTACGTAGACATACAAATTACTATAAGCAAACGTTGTATTTCAAGCTTTATATTATCCTATCAGTAACATCAAAGACAATGATTAAAGAGAAGATTTTAAGTAAGAGTGTGGACACTAAATCTAGTTATGAATTTAGGACTGAAAGCAATACTGTTTTTTGCTATAATTGAACTGTGAAAAAGAAGACGATTTCAAGGACTCAACCTTCACAGATCCTCGTCTCTTCACTGAGGTAGTAGCCTTTTGGACATTCACACTGGAAGCTGCCAAAAGTATTGATGCAATTTCCACCTTGGCAGAGACCTGGAAGCTCTTGACATTCATCAATGTCTAAAAACAAAGACAAAAATGTATTTTCAATCTATGATGAAAGGAAACAAGAGACTATGAGCACCCCCCTGAAATTTTACTAACTAGTAGATTTTAACTGCCATGTGGACTTTTTTTTTTTTTTTTGCTTCTAAATAGCACTTCATGAAAGCATGGATGCAATGCTCATTCTCTCCTATTTTAACTAGTTTTTTCTGGAGCACCTTTCAGCTTGATGAGCACATGGAATTCAACTTGCAGTACTGTCTACAGGAATTTGGCATCTAATTCTCATTCCTGCATGCTCACTGGAACTAGAGTTTTTTATCCAATTAATGTTTCCTGAAATTTATACCTTCCACAGATAAACTGTAATTTTCATGAAAGATTTATTCTTCAGGGGCCAATTTTTAAGTCCAATGCAAGTAAGGAGGCACACAAAAGGTATGCATCCACTTATTTTCCTAGAGAAATGCTGGGCTTCTTTAATCTTCTTTTACAGTGCTCCTTTTAATTTTTGTACAATTTATATTAATATTGGTTTGTTCTGTAATAAAAAAAGTAACAACTTCTTCAAGATATAGTTCCTGTATATAACTCTCTGAAGATGGCACGTTTTTACTATTTTCCTTCATAGGCATTTTGATGAACTCACCTTCTAAAATAATAGTGATGGGATTTGGTCTGAATCCTTCTCCTCCTGGACAAAGAGTATTGTATTCCGCTAAGCCATTGAAAGAGAGAGCATTTCAGTTCTAAGAAGTATAAAATGCTAACAATAGAAACATAGCATTTCATAAGTGTATTAATGCTTACTTTTCTCTACAGGCTTTTTCTACCCCCGTTGTCTACGCATGCAAACAAAGCAAGTTTAAAAAAATGAGATTGAAAAAACAAGGTAATATTGGCAACTCTGCTTTAAACATGGCCGTAACCTCAAATATTCTTATAGTCAAGTATGATGCTACCTGGGCCTGTATAAAGCATACATGCATCCTACTAAGTTTTTATTGGTTCCTTTAACAAAAAGTGGCACTATACAATAGATAAAACTATACATTAAAATTGGATTTCATACTATGATGAAACTGCTAAGAGTAACAAGCATGACTTTTCTTTTGCATTACCCATTGAAAGAACTTCACACATCTACAAAGTTGCTAGGTATTACCAACTAGCAGTTTGGAAATTACTGGAGTGACATAGAAATTGTTATGTAACAGTTACCAAAACTCTCACTTGAGAGTTACCACAGTTATCCAAATTTAAAGCATTAGACTTATTTTTTTTTCTTTTTTTCCCCTACCAGTGTGGAGTGGATAACTAAGAACTCCAAATAGGACCATGCAACATTTGGGTTCTTGAAGGATACCGGTTTCTTAACCAATAACCAAACAGTGATATAGCTGATTTCAGGTACACTTTATATTCCTTATTAGTATCTTTTATAATATGTGAGAACAGGAAAGTAAGAAAATTTCCATACTGCTATTAACAGGAGGACATGTTTCACAGGGGTTTCCCCAAGCCTTTCCCAGAGAGCAGCAGCATGAGGAACGACTGACTCCAACTCCAATTTCAGTATTGCAGGATAGGCTTCCATCTCCTCGTGGTCCATACTTCAGGTAGCAATTGCCAACACGATTATCTGCATATAAAGCACATAGAAGTACAGCTAAAGACAATGATCTGCGCAAAGCAACAGTAGGTATTCATTTTAACGTTGCATTTCTAGTAGTAAGAAGTCAAATAACACTTCTTTTAAAGTCACCAACAATCTGGAAACACTCAAGTGCAGTTCCTGACATTGAGACAGCATGGAGAAAGGGTAGCTTCAGCTTCCTGAACATCCAGAGAACATTTTTAAATGTCTGCCTTTCAAAAAGGCACGATTCCCTAATGTAGCATATCCACTATTCCCAGTCTTTCCATCCAAAAAATAACAGAAACCTTGCTGCAGTTTATTGATAATATTTCTTCTCTACTTCATGATTTTCACTAGACTTTATTTCATTTTCTGTGGAATTTAGAAGTAGTTATCTGTTCTTCTATGGAATTACAAAATGAAGTCTCATCCTCTGCAGAAGTTCTACTTGCAAATAAATTCTCCAACAAACGTTAGTATTGAAACAAATAATATAAATTTGCAGTTTGCTTACTCAAATTACAATTTTGTGATATAGACAACTGTTATCATTGACTGAATAAGCAGTGAACCTGTTAAAAGAAGTAAAGAAATGAGTTTTCTTTCTACTGCCAGTATTATCTTTGTGCCTCATAAGTGGATAGTAACAAACAGTGAGTCATAAATATGAGGAGCAGGCAGTCAGCTGACTATTATAGTATTTCTTATCACAGTCAAATAAGAGGAACATACTTTCCTCTTTTATAACATTAACTTTCCTCCAAGTTAAGGTTATAATTTTAACGATCAGAGCTAAAAACTAACTTGCTATCAAAAGTTACCTTTAAAGAAGCGTAGAAACACACTTGACAAGAAAAAGAAATATTTGTTGTATAAAGGTCATAGTATTGCATTTTTACAATTCTTGTTAGTCATATAACTAAGAAACATATAAATGAATTTTTCAATGGCTTCCTGAGTGCATATTTTACAAGTAAACACCATACTTTTAATTTGCTACTTGCAGCTAGTGCCTCATCCTATAGTCTTAGCATTCTTAGATGAAGTGAGATGAACAAAGCATGACAAAAGTGCATCATTCATCATTTCAAAACCTCCACAGTTTAACAAGTATCTTGATATGCCATGGCTGCTTAAACTACCCTGAAGTTTCATATATATCTATTAAAAAAATTGCAAAGGAAACTTCCTGAATTGCTAGCAATAAATTGATTTCAAGATCCTCAGATAATTGAAAAAAAAACAAAAAACAACACTACGTCACATTAACTTTGATCATGAATATTTCTTTCAAACACTATTTAAACCAACTAATAGATCTCCCAGCTTTCCAAATAATCTAAATTCAAGCATTAATAAACAAACTCAGGTGAATCTTATGGAAAACCTTAATTGCACATTGTAACAGATACAAATGTCAGTATCTAAGCATGAATGATCATTGCTGTAAAGCTGAAACAGTCAGTTATGGGTTGAGTAGTAGACACATACTTCTGGGCTTCCGATAGTAAGAGAAACGGGTTATCTTTTTCTCTTTAGGGGCAAGACACCAGACTTACCTGAAACCACTGATCAGAATATTAAGAGTAGAAGTACACTTTTACTTATTATAATTACATTTATTACCCTTCTTTTTTATTTAGTACCAGATTCCTTGTAATAAGTTTTACAATCTGATAATACTGAAAAAAGGAATATCCTCCTGTTGTCATTATGGACTTCACCTGAAACAATCCAAACACAATTATTCTCAGAATAACTACATCCTCACGCTCTCAGAGGAATTGCACACTCCTCTCCATTTGTGACACCACAAAATGTCTGCCTTCTTAAAAGAAGCAAAGAAGAGATTTCTCTTTATTCTTCTTTTGAGAAGTGTTAATAAAAAAAGAGCATTCTTGAACATGGCTCCAGCCAGTGGACCACAGGTTCACTATGAGAAAAAGGAGATGACAGTCCTTGGAAAGAGGGCAGACAGCAGAATTCTCTAGCAGAGAATCTACACTGAGTTTATAAAGGGTTTTACGTTTCAGTTTACTACTCATGTGAATTGCCTTGACAAGGCACCATGTTCTTTTTTTGCCAAGGATAATATTTCTGTTCCTTCCGAGAGGAAAAATTCCATTTTTGCTCAACCGTGCAAGAGATAGTTGTGATTGAAGAGAACCAGAAGTGCTATTCTTTCACAAGACATTTCTGGAACACTTCTTTTAGCATAGCTTTTGCATTTCTGAAGTAAGAAACCTTTTTTCTTGGTAATATCTGTTAGGGTCTCTATGTGTTTTTTTTTTTCCAAGTGACTGCAACCTTGGAGTGAAAACTGGGTAAGACTTGACAGTTGCCAATGAAACAAACTTCACTGTCAGTAATGTTGCAATTTGGACTTGCAGTTCTGAGACAACAAATAACCCCAGGTGAACTGAACTTTAGTCCTTCCCTCTTTGAACTGCCTAAGTCAGTAAAGCAGACACATCCAAAGCATACAACCTCTGGAACAAAAAGCAGCATAGCTGCATTGGAATGGCAAATGTCTTACTGTTTCTTTTTCCTGTGTTAATCTGTTTAACTCTCTAGAAATATTACTAGTAAGAACTGCTGATGAAAGAAAAAATATAAAAACCTAACAACATTTATAATTACATAAAACAGTATAAATAAGATGTCTCAATTTGCACTTGATGCCTTCATCTCTTAAGGAGCACTATTGTTTCATTTCATTCATGGAGAGGGACTTCTATTATATTACTCTGATGATATTTCAAGAGAACCAGAGGCTTTAGATGCCTGTATTAAAAACAAAATCTTCAGTGTTTTTTGCACTTAATCATAAAATCAGGCTGTAGAGTGATTGAAAATGTGCATCTGAGGGTTACAGCTCATTCTATATATATGCAAGAGAATTTCAGCTCTGTCACCATCTGAAACTGTACTTAAAAATGTGCTTGCTCAGCAAACTAAGACACAGGATCTAATCTCCTGTAAAGACAGTCACTGAGGAACTAAAGTTGGGGAAACTGAGGGAAAAGAGAGAGAGTAGAAGAGTCTTCGTGTACCACAGAGGGATGCCTCACGATAGTAAAAATGAAGGGACAGTATCTCTTTCACTTGGTTTTCAAACTTCTTTTCATCAGAGGGGTAGGGCTTGCTTTCTCACTTGAGATTTCACAGTTGCTAGATTTACCCTGAAAAAGGTTCCCTTCTACCTGTGGAATGCTGCCTTGTGGAAACATGGGACACCTACTGAAGATGACATTATGGTAACTGGTCGCAAAGCACAGTTACAAGTCCTTGTATTTTTAGCAAAACCCATGTTAGTTAGCAGTAGGATAATTCATTTTCATGAGTTTCTTCTGAGATTATTCAAATAATTTGATTATAATTCAGGGTTTGTGCACTGATTACACACAGTGTCAGGCTGTAAAAAAGAATAAGGATCTTAGTTAATTGCTGAAGAAGGGAGCCCAAGAGGCAGGATATCATTACTTCAACTGAATCAAGAGATGAGCAAAACTAAGCTTAAGTCAAAATGCAACTGAAGAAGAAAAATATTAAGGCAGGTATTTTAAAAAGAGTCTCTAGGAGACAGAAATGCAGATTTCTAGTTCAATGGGAATAGATTATAGAATCACAGAATTGTAGGGGTTGGAAGGGACCTCCAGAGATCATCGAGTTCAACCCCCTGCCAAAGCAGCTCCCAGCCCAGGTTGCACAGGTAGGTGTCCAGGCAGGTCTTGGATGTCTCCAGAGAAGGAGACTCCACCACCTCTGTGTGCAGCTCCAGTGCTCCGTCACTGCACTGTGAAGAAGTTCCCATGCACATCTGTGCAGAACTTCCTATGTTTCAGTCTGTGGCCATTTCATCTCATCCTATCAAATACATATTATATTATTAATTATATTGTTATTATGTTACATATATTGTCTTCCTCTCCAAATATTTCAGCTTAAATATTTTTTAAAAAATCGTAGAATCCTTAGAGTTGGAAGGGACCATTAAAGTCATCTTGTCGAACTCCTCTGCCATGCACAGGTACATCCACAGCTAGATCAGGTTGGTCAGGCCCTGATCCAGCTTCACCCTGAAAGTCTCCAGGGACAGAGGGATGGAGCATCTGCCTTATCTTTGGGCAACTTGTTTCAATATCTCATCATCCTCACTCTAAAATATTTTTTTCTTCTACCCTCATACCCTCTTTAAGCTTGAAACCATTTCCCCTTGTTTTTTCACCACAGACCCTGCAAAAGAATCTGTCCCCTTCTTTCCTGTAGCTCCCCTTCAGACATTTGAAAGGTGGCTCTCAGGCCACCTTGCAGCCTTCTCCTCTCCAGGCTGCACAGCACCAGCTCTCTTAGCTTGTCTTTGGATCCATCCCTTGGATCATTTTTGTGGCCCTCCTTTGGATGTACTCCAACAGCTCCATGTCTCTCCTGTACTGAGGACTCCACACCCGGACACAGTACACCCAGTGAGGCCTCACCAGCACAGAGCAGAGGGGCAGGATCATGTCTGTTGATCTGCTGGCCATGCTGCTTTTGATGCAGCCCAGGATACAGTTGGCTTTCAGGGCTGTGAGGGTATATGGGTAGCTCATGTTCAGTTTCCTATGCACCACTACCCCCTCGTCCTCTTCAGCAGGGCTGCATTTAATCATTACATCCCCCAGCTTGTTCTGATAGTGGGGGTTGCCCTGACCAAGGTGCAAAACTACACTTGGCTTTGTTGAACATAATTAGGTTAACCTGGGCCCACTGTTCAAACCTGTCTGGGTCCCTCTGGATGACATCCCATCTCTCTGATGTGTCAACCACATCTCACAGCTTGGTGTCTTCAGCAAACTTGCTGAGGGTACACTCGACCCCACTGTCAATGTCACTGATGAAAATGTTAAAAGAGTATTGGTCCCTGCACCTGGGGGAACAACACTCATTTACTGATCTCCACCCAGGCAGTGAGCTGTTGACCACTACTCTCTGCGTCAAAATTGGTCAGCACTGTGAACATCTCAAACAGGACTTAGCTCCAGGACACAGCAAAGCAACATATGGTGGTATTAGTGGCACCATAATGTGTTGACAAATAAATATTAATGTAAATTATCAGAAAATGGAAAATGTTCTGATTAACAATTTTAGCAAAAGTTAGCTCCCAAGGCATTAAAATAAAAAGGCTATTTTCCAAATAAAAAGCTAAAAGGCTCTCCCAGGATCACGCCTATATCAAACGGAAAACGTAACAAAAGTGGAAAATGTAATGAAAATTCACTTTATGTATGTACTAAGCCAGAGAGATCTACATAAACTACAGTGAAGCATGTCTTCTATTTTGTGTACAGCTAAATAGGTACCACAAGCTGTTTGTATTTCAGTATTGACTTAAGCTGAACAGTCAACCAAGCTTTGGCCATCTGTTTCAGACAACACATTAATCAGTTCCAAGACAAAGCTATGATTTAAAAATTCAGTTCTTAAAATGAGAATTGCTGACTCTCAGGAGAATGGAAATGGAAATAACAAATGTTTGGACAAATTGAATATGGTGTAAGAAAATGTTTGGACAAATTGAATATGGTGTAAGAATTTGCCAACAACGTCAGTTATTTACAATAACTTAGTCTCTAGAAAACTAAATAGAAGAATCAATTATTTTTCTGTCTTGCTATCATCATGTGCATTAAAACAGCCACCTTGCCTTAGAACAGAGGACAAAACTTCTGTTGTTTGATATATCCAGTATTCATACAACACCATTATTAAATTATTTCTATATTAATACTTCAAAGTAGCTTTTACTTACCCACACAACCCACTCCAGTAGGATTCAGCTGGAAATCTGGAGGACAATTACATTCATATCTCCCGGGAGTATTTACACAAAGACCATTAACACAGTTAATGGGATCAGCACATTCATCAATATCTGAAATAGGAAGGCTATGTTTATAAATCCATTCACTGGACGGAAAGGAAAAATCGTTTTGTTTTAAGACAAAATGAGCAAGAAAATTTCAAATACTGCTAAATTAAATTGAAGGAAAGAACTATCAATAATTCTTTGAACAAGTAAGAATTATTTTTGTGCAGCTGCATATGTTTTACTCCATTCTTAAATAATTTCATAGCATACAATTAGCAGGCAAAATATACACTTGTACTGTTACAAGTGAATACAATGGATGTTCTGTGGACCCTAGTTCTAATTAACTTGGTGCAATTAAAAAATATTTTAGCTTTAGCACATCTATGAACAGATGAAATATACCTGTACAGTTTCCCCCTGTTCTATCTAGTTCATAGCCATCATCACAGATGCAATGAAACATTCCTGGTAGATTATTACATGTACCAAACACACATATATTCTGGAAGGAGCATTCGTCGATATCTGAGGGAATATATTAAAAACAGAAAGTTACATAAAATTACCATATTAGTATTTACAATATTGTACTGTACTGCAAAATGTAAATGGAGACATGTAACTTCTGAGTTGAAAGCATGAAAAAAAAAGTCTGCAGCTACTGTCAGATAGCAAGATTCCTAAGCTGCCAAAGTCATGCAGCTGTGTGAAGGGCTCTAGCAGCTCTAGCATGACCTAGTGAGCTATTTTTAGCAAGGTCAGAGGAAAGCAGAACACACTGATACCAATTTGCAAAGCGTTGGTAAATCTGGGTACAGTACTCTGTTCGAAAGTGATGAGCTAAAATTGGAAGACGTGTAACAAAGGAATATTAAAATGATCACAGTAACAAAATGCCAGTGATGAACTTGGCATGCCTGCCTTAGCTGAAGGTTGAGAGGTGATGTAATGCCTCTTTACAAGACTATATGAGATAGAGTAACTTTCTGGGAGGGAGAAGAGAGAAAGAAACGATATATTTTTAAGGGAAAATGAAGTTTAAGATAAGTACAAAAAAACATCAGAGAATAGAAACTGAACTGGCTTAGGGAGAGAATAACTTCTGTGCTATAGATGATCTGCTACAATACTGAGAGTGAATGGATGACAATTAAAAAACCTCCCAGATACATTTTAAGGGGTGTTACAGACTTGTCAAATATGGTGGTAATTTGCCTACTCTAAATTTTCTAAAAAAAAATTTTAAAATGAAGTCACTTAATGAAGTTTGTATTTCCTATATAAATACAATAAAACAACAGTGATTAACGTAGGGCTTTCAACATACTATTCACTAGAAACAAAACAAAGAAAAATAGTCACAAATCCCCAGACTACAGAGCCAAACTCTACTCAGATTTTTGGACCACGATCAGGAAAACTTCCTTGCTTGAAGAAATCATTTTTATATGTCAAGTGTGTGCTGTGCATTCTGCTTCCAGGTAGAGGTCCTTCCAGCAATTCTTGTTGCTTTATAGCTGCCAATCCTAACTGCAAAAATAAATCTGATGTACGGGTAGCTTACCTTGGCATGACTTGCTGTCTGAGGCAGGAGTGAATCCCATCTCACACTCACAGCGGTATGCACCAGGGACATTCAAACACTGTCCATTTTCACAAAGATTAATATTTTCTGCACACTCATCAACATCTGTGGGAGAGATAAACTTTCTATGAGATGACATCCTTCAAAATACAAAGAATTTCATCCTACCACTCAAAGTTGCTCAGTACTGCTGATATAAAATATTTCAACCTGAAGATAAATTGGAAGAATAGAGAAAAGCAAATTTAATGTAATTTCTAAATTGACTTCTTCTACTCAGCTGATTTCCTTCATTATCAGAATTAAAATTTTTGTAATAATGCAATGTTATCAGTTCAGTACTATTAACTTTGATAAACATGCTTTGCCAATGAAGTCAAAACTTTTTTTTTGTTGTTTTATATTGATATATTAGTTTAACAGAAACATTTTTGTATTCATTACTTTGAGCATTTGCTCTTTAAAATGGTGTGACTCATCTACACTGTAAGATTTCCATCAGCTATAGAAAAGCACAATGGCAAAGAAAGCCATTCAACACTGCAGTCACTGTAAGTGCTCAACAATCTGGCAGAGATGCTTCTGATTGTTAAAACAAAATTATTAAGGTTTCTTCATTTTATTAATTTATATCTAGTATCCTATCAAATTTCCAAATAACAGATCTGACTTATACTGCATTATGGTTTGAAGTTAACCACAAACTAGAAACACATAAACAAACAAAATTTGAAGATTCAACTTCTGAAATCAAAAACTCGCAATGCCAATCAGAAGACCGTATTGAGTTTTGGTATAAAACTAGTTAGCAAATAACAAATGCATTCACATTAATTTCTTTGTATTTTACTATAGTTAGGATGCACCCCTTCAAACCTCCAAATTTGCAGACTACGAACAGAGCATATTAGAACTCTAGAGCATAGACATTATTGCATCTTCAACCTCAAGTGATAAAATCCAGTAACTCAATGCCCAGACACTTCTGTTTTACAAAAAAAAAAAAAAAAAAAAATCCTTACGTTTTATATAATTCTTTAAATTTTGGATTATTTGAAACACTGTGTGCCAAACAATGTTTGCTGTTAATAGCAAACAGCTACCAATTAATTTAAATGCAGAGATAACAAAAATTTTCAACCATATTTGGGAGAGCAGATGTGTATTTGCTGTGGAGAAAGGTGCACAGGAAGTTCACTCAACTAATGGTCTCAGTGGATTTAGTGGCATAAAAACCTAAAGAATAGTCAGCCACCTCTGTGAGCATTTCTTCAGGAGATAGGAAGAACACTGATTTTAAAAGATACTCTTACGTGTTTGGGCTTGGGTCTAACTTTGCAAAGCTTCCACACAACAGAACCAATGACAAATCAGCTTTCACAGAAACTACATACCTGAGCAAGTAAATCCATCCCCTGTGAATCCCTCAGCACAAGCACAGCGGTATGAGCCTGGGGTGTTCACACACTGGGCGTTCACACTGCACTGGTGTGTTCCATTAGAACATTCATCAAGATCTGCACATCGAGGCAAAAAAATGCAGAAGACAGAATACTTGACATGTAACTATCAAGCTGAAAAACCACAGAACATCCTAGCAATGCATGGAATTCAGTTAACTAAATAGTGAAAATGTTGGCACCATTACTTTAATGTTAATATCCTGTTCAAAAACATGGAATCAAGGTGAGTTAAAAAAATACGACAAAAAAACACAACATGATAAAACAAAGATGGTGAAGTCAAAATCTGACACCTGCTTGATGACTCTTCTTAATTATCAGAACACAAGAGCAGCCTAACCTATGAAAGTCAAGGCAAGGTTCCTTATCAATTTAAGTATCATTTCAGATTAAAAAAGAAGAAAGGGGGGGGGGAGGGAGGGGGGGAGAAGAAATAAAAAAGACAACTCTCATGATGCTAATGAGCAATCATGGCTTGATTTAATGATAGAGGCCATGAAGATGCATGACGTGCATCAGAAACAAGTATCACAGTGTAACAGGTGCTGTGGCATATCTGACCATTCTGTAGAGGGGTCTCCTGGAAGAACATTCTGTATTCAGCAGCTATTTTAACTACAAGGATGCTGTCAGAATTTTATTTTCTAAATCCCTTCAAGTAGGACTTTTTATTTGCATAGTAGAACTTCACAATTTTTTTATTATATGGTAACAATAAAATCATAGAGCATTTTTCTTCACAGACTTAACTTTAAAGTCCACTGTAAAATCTCATAATACAGCATTTTATCTTTCATATATTATAAAGTCTAATTCAGATGTGAAACTCTGATTCCACAGTTGTGCAAAAAAAAAAGGCAAATATTATTATCTCTTCTATACGAAAGATTAAAGCAAAGGCAAGGGGACATCACTGGCTGCAGTAGCCCAGCAGAAGTAGAACAGTTTCCAATCTGCTGAGTCTAATCTCTTTTATATTGGGCCTATTAACTACCTGTAGTATAGGATTATTATTAAAAAAGCATTAAGTAAGAGAAATAATATCTTACTAGCAGAAAAGCATAAAAAGAAGTCAATTATACTTTTGACTGAACTTTGTATTTTGCACACTTTAGATGTTTCATATTAACTTTATAAAATGTCTATTTAATTTAGTAGGGTGTTATACAGGCAGGCTTTTGAGAAGAAAAACAAAAAATTCCTCCAAAAACCCAAATCCCTGAAATGTAATAACCTTATATGCTCCTCTAATCACAGAGTGTAGCAGAGAGAAAAAGAATTATGTGCTTCTAATGGAGTACTCATAGTTCTCTTGCGTGCTTTATTAAAACAACAGGAAGGAAAGAAAACCTTAGTTTTCTTTATGCTTACCAATGCATTTAATGCCATTTCCAAACCATCCCTCTCTGCAAGTACATTTAAAACTTCCAGGTACGTTGACACATGAGGCATGCATGTCACAGTTGTGAGCACCAATTTCACACTCATCCACATCTATAAGCACAAAATAAACTATTAGTATTTACAGTCAGGAGCACCAGAATATTGCACAGGCGCTCTTACATGTTGTTCATTCCCAGTGTGCTGTGTTATAATCTTTTAAAAGACAAGAGTTCAAAACCACATAACAATTCAAGCAAACTGCTTTATATTATAACTTAATAACAGTGATAATTTTACTTTCAATTGTACTTACAATATGCCTTCAATACGTTCTTTTTTTTGTAAAATGATAAAATCAGTTTGATTTCCTACAGTTGCATTTTATTGTAAAATTAAAGCTGTCTTACAGATGTACTACAAATGCTGAAATGTCTAGGAGATTAGATTTTTGGGTGAGCAGGCATATTTTAGTTATAAAAATTAGTTTACTTGTTAAAATGATTCAAAATGAATTCCTAAACATAAAATTATAGGAGAAATTCTGTCAACTTTCTTGGAAAAGTAATTTTGGAAGAACTTATCCTGCCTCTACAGAGTCAACCCAGTCTGCAAAGGAAACTGTATTTATTACAGGAATTTGCACAGTTTGAAATCAAACTATTCTGATTCTTTAAAATTTGTTAGCATGGGTTAAAGGAGGTTATTTATTTTCCCTCTTACATAATCACATTCTTTTTCATACTTTTCTTCTACTGTTTTCCCTTTTGACCTTTTTCTTACACTCCTGGGTCATTTCCTGCAGTTGTAGTTGAAAAGATGAGCTCATACTTTAAGTATGCATGACAAATGGGTTCAGATAGAATACTTCCAACACAAATGCAGATGCACCTGGTCAACCTAAGTTTCATACCACAGATATTCCCCCTGTTTATATAAGAACAAGGCTTGCGTTTAAAACTGCAATTACCTATGAGGCCTCTTCAACTACGCTGACACTGGAGGTGGAGTATACCTTTTCCAGTTCCTAGGTACATGCTGACACATACAGCAGTTAGACTCCCACATTTATTTTTATGGAGAAACAACAACCTTGCTTGCATGTGAACATATTTTACCTTAAATCCAACTAAGATGCATACACACAAGAAACATATGCTGGAAATTTGCTTTACCTGTGCATCCAGTGGTTCCTTTCTTGACCGAATATCCTAGCTGGCAGTGACAAATGAAGGAACCTTTAGTGTTCTCACACTCCCCAAACATACAAATGTTGGAATTCAAATCACATTCATTCACATCTGTAAGTGAACATAAGTTTATTGTTAGTTAAATACTGCTGTCACCCAAGAGCATACTTTTCCATTTTGGAATGTCGTTGTTCAGGTAAAAATTTCAGAAGCATGCTAGAAGAACCTGCTAACCTCTTTGAGGGTAGACTGGCCTTGCAAAAAGATCTTTACAAATTTAAGGACTGGGTGTGAAGTTTAACAACAGCAACTGACAGATTCTACACCTATGACAGGTAATCTCTGGCTGTACATACAGATGGATGGGATAAGGTGAAGAGTAGCCCCCCAAAAAAGGGATCAGAGCTGAACATGAGGCAGCAGTGTGCTCTACAGCCCAAAGGGACAACTCTACCCTGGGGTGCAAGCAGGCCCAGTGCTGCCAATGGGCGAGGGGATGGACTGTGCCCTTGGCTCTGAGCTGCCTGTAGGCTGGCTGCCACAGTGGAGGAAAGGCTGTTAGACAGCACCGAAAGGAGGGCTACAATTACGGTGAAGGGTTTACAGGGCATGGTGTATGAGGAGCAGCTGAGGTCCCGTGGTGTGCTCAGTGCAGAACAGAGGAGCTGAGGGCAGCCCTCATGGCAGCACAGCTCCTCTCAGGGAGCACAGGACTACAACAGGCCTGAGGGATCAGCATGGAGCTGTGTCAGGGGAAGGGCAGCTGGAGGTCAGGGAAAGGCTCTGCATCTGAGGGTGGTAGCCCACAGATCAAAAAGCATTTGGACTCTGCTCTCAGACACAGGGTTTGGATTTGAGGTGGTGGTGTGTGGAGCCTGGTGTCAGACTCAATGACTCCTGTGAGTCCTTTTAACCTGTGATGCTTTGTAATCATAGGACAGCTTTGATCGGCATTAGATAGTACAACTTCTCCTCATTGTGCCTGTGTGTACACACGTGTGCACTTCTTAAAATGACTACTGAAAGGTTTACTGGACAGAGGTTCACAGAATACAATTTCAGCAACATAGCCCAGCACATCTTAAAATAAACGAAACATTAAATGTAAATGATGGTGGCTTCACATAAGCACCAAAACAAACTAAACATGTTAATTTAAACTAAAGAAATACTTTTATTTTGATTTCCTTTATAATCACTTGTGATAACTTTCTGTAGTTGCGAGCACAAACTAATATATTTAGAAGAGGTATAATAAAATTGTGGGGCTCCCAAACACTGTCTTCTCAGTAGTGATGCTCTAGAGAAATCCTACAATTATAATTAAATCAATATTATTATTGGATTTACAGGACTAGATTCATTCACTTGATTCAGCAGCAAGAAAGACCTACAGATCATTTGTCTTCTGCAACTTAGCTACACCGTTCCAATCTTTTTTCAAGGATTCAGCAGAAATTCCCAAAATGTTAGCTGTACACTTTTTAGACTTGTACTACTGTCAGTCCATACAGATACATACCAATACAAGTTTTCATGTCCATAGAAGCCATAAATCCATCATAACAGAGACAGCGATACTCCCCTGGAATATTAGTACATTGCCCTCCATCACATATATCTGGATTGTTTTCACATTCATCAATATCTGAAATAAAAGTAAAAAGTAAATCTCTCACACTGATGAAGACTTAGAAAGGATTATACTCAAATTGGCTCAAATGCTGTAATTTTCAATACATTTTTAATGAAATCCAATAAAGACATTAAAATATACCTGCACACGTCCTGACATCTGGCATTAGAGCATAGCCATCACTGCAGCTACATTCGTAGCTGCCTTCCGAGTTGGTGCAGTGGGTGTCACAGCCTCCATTCATTATCATGCATTCATCAATATCTGCGGAAGCAACATTAGTTACAATAAGTCCACATTTATAAGGAGAAATCATCTCCTCTTGCAATTTTAACTAGGAGAGGAATGACTTTGCCATTAATTTGCCACTCTCCTGATTTAGATTTTGCTCATCTTCATCTTTCAACTGCTTTTTCACATGTGAGAACACGTAGTTACTTTTAGTTGGGTTTTTTTTTGCTTATACTTACTACTAGGGATGTTAAAATAGGAGTAAAAGACAACATGTGGAAAGTAGGAAAGCCATATGAAATAATACACATGGCAGTAGAAATATATAGCTGAAGGTACATAGCACTTGCCTACGCAGCCTTGTCTGTCAGCCGTGGCTTGGTATCCAGAGTTGCAGGAACACTGATACGTTCCAACCATGTTCACACAGTTGCCATTTCTGCAGAGACTGTCACTTAGTGAGCATTCATTTACATCTGGAAAAGACGTATTCATATTGATTACTTACTAGCCAGAATGTAGACTGTAACTGCTGAAATGCCAGAGAAAGAGGATAAAAGAATAACATTTTAAACCAGAGGAATTCAAACATTTTCAGTTTCTTGCTCCTGGGATATTCCAGTTCAAGGTATAGACCTCAGTGTAGCAGGTCTAATGATCAAATATAGTATGTATAGTGATGAAATGTTTATTTTCTTCACCTCTTGTCTGTGAATATTAACTGCAGCATGTGCTGCATATTGACTCAGAAAGTGCACGGTACTGCAATTTGCTGGAGTTTAAGCCAACTTTTACAGTGAATGTGCATCACACACAGCAACCAAAGAGGTAACCTGCATTATAGCTTCTGCATCTTTTTTCCATCACTTTTAGTAAATTATGTGCAAAAAGCAGAGCTGTTATTTCACTATGGGACCAAAAAAAAGTTTTTGTTATTATAGGAACAAAATTCACTTTGTACTTCTATATTGTTTAATTGGAAGTTTCTAACATGAGCAGTACAGTCCTCTGAGCTGCTTAATAATCCCTAGAGGCCTCGTAAAATAATTCACTTTGAAGTCAACAGTGCCAATGGCACTGGAGATTTTATGGAGTCTGCTATAAGGTTCTAATTTGAAGGTATTCATTTTATTTGAAGATATTCCAAGGAAGAACATGGATCTGTGAACAATACTCCACAGTCACATCCTTACCAGTAACAAGAAGTTTTCATAGCACAAAATATTGCTCATTTTAGAAAGCTGAAGACTATCACTCTTGGTTGAAACTCACCAATGCATTCCTCACGTGATGATGACAGCTCATGTCCCACAGGACAGTCACACTGAAAACTCCCTTCTGTGTTCACACACATGCCACCTCTACAAAGCAGAGGGTTGCGTTCACATTCATCAATATCTGAAAATAAACCATGGTAAGTAAGCATAAATTCATTACTAAGGAGCAAAAAGGACAATGCAGTTGTCAGAGCCTGCAAGTGTCAAGTTCTGGAGTTCACAAATGAAACGACAGTTTAATTCAAGCAATGTGACTCCTTTTCATCATTCTGTGTAACACTGAAATTAAGGGGACATACATGCAAACTTTTAACTAAACTGCTGTTCAGTTTTAGAGCTACTGTTTATGTAGATAGGTGGCAGAGAAACATACTTTCTACAATGTACAATGCAAACTGAGCATCTGACTCTCAAATGTGATGAATACAGCTAAGGTTCAGATAGAAAGAATCACAAACAAAAGAATTCTATGACTGCAGGATGCAGTCATATTTTGGGACTCCCAGGAAGAACAACAACTAGCCTCCTTTGAAACGAGAGACTTTCATTCAAATACATAAACCAGACTTAGATTTTGTAAGCTGGATGCTAAAGCATCACAGGATTTTGCAACTTTGTCACATTAGGGGAGAAACTGACTCATGATAGAATCTAACTTCTTTGTTGATACAGTTCTGTTTGGATTATACTCAAAGCTCAAAGATGTTTTGATTCAGAATTACTTCTTGCTTTTCTTAGTTTCTGCAAAACATCCTCAAGAAAGTCATTTTTCTCTACTTTTTCCATTTTCTGTTTATTAATCTGACATTCTGGCTCCCTGCACCTGTCTTACAGTAAGCAAACAGTATTCACTCTCTGCATTTGTGCCTTGTCTCTCCGGAAACTTTCTATGGTTTAGCTTCCTTGTTATGTTAACCTCTGATTCAGGCAATGACTTTTTGGTAACTCTTGGTACCTTCAAGCATCAAACATCACACTGTAAAGAAAATCAATTACAGGTGACAGGAGGCCTGCACAGGGGCCATAGGACCACATATTTAAGTTCAGTCAGGACCACAAAAAACAAGGACAGGTGACCTACGAAGAATACTGAGGCCCTGCTTGAGAATGCAGGGATTTCATCACAGTTTGACCCTGTCAAGGGTCATTAAGAAAACAAAAAGGAAGTCTTCCACAAACATACCATTGGCAAAAGAAAGATGAGGGAGAATAGGATTCATGCTGAATGAGGAAAAGAAACAGTTGACACTAGACATTTGGCAGAAGATAAGGTATTCAATACTGTCTTTGCCTTCATCATTCCCAGTAAGTATTTGCTTTCAGGAATCTGAGACTTAAAATCAATGCTAAAGTCTGAAACAAGGAAGAATTACCATTGGTGGGATATTATCAAGTTAGGGAACATTTAAACAGACTAGACATTCACAGGCCCATGGAATCTTGTGAAATGTATTGACAATTGCTGATGAAATTGACCAATGCCACTGTGAGGATGGAGCATCTTTGAAAGGTTATGGCAATTAGAATATTTTGGATGGAAGGAAAGTAAGTATCAAACCATTCTACAAAAAGGGTAAGAAGATCCAGGGAACTACAGGTCATTTAACCTCATTTTAATCCTTGTGAAGGTGATGGAGTAGAGAACATTTTCATTTGGAATTCATTTCCAAACATACAAAAGACATGAAAACAATATGGTGTAGTTAGCAGAGACTTTTAGAATCGTAACTGACCAACTTGAAAGTTTTCACCAAAACAACATCTAGATTGGTGGATGAGAGAGCAGCAGATGCTTTTTATCTTGACTTCAGAGGGGCATTTGACACTGTGCTCCCAAAGACCCTTGCTGACAAACTGCTGAATTATGAGCTAGATAAGGGCATAGTGGAGTGGACTTAAAACTGTCTGAACCAAGAGCTTTGAAGAGCTGTGATCAGTGTCATGTAGCCCAGATGAAAACTGTCTGTTAGTGGTATATTTTGGCAGGCAATAATGGGGCTAAGACTATTTAAAAAGTCTATTAATGACATGGATGATGAGTCAGAGGGCACCCGTAAGAAGTCTGCAGGTGACAAAAAAAATGGGAAGAGTAGCTGACACATCAGATAATTGCACTGCCATTCTGAGTGAAATTGACAGGCAGGAGGAACAGGCAAAAAGAAAACTCAGAAAAAAAAAAAAAAAAAGCCCATGTTCTGCTCCTGGAAAGGAATAAACACACTCAGAAGTACATATCTTCATCAATGACATTGAAAGTGGGATTGAGTGCAGCATCAGCAAGTTTGATGATGGCACCAAGCTGTGGGGTGTGGTTGACACATCAAAGTTATAGCATGCCATCTAGAGGGCTAGAGGGACCAAGACAGGCTTGAGTAGTGGGCCCAGGTGAACCTCATGAGGTTCAACAAAGCCAATTGCAAAGTCTTGCACCTGGAACAAGGCAACCCCCACTATCAATACAAGCTGGGGGATGAAATGATTGAATGCAGCCCTGCTGATAAGGACCTGGGAATACTAGTGGATGGGAAACTGGACATAGAGCCCTCACAGCCTGTAAGAGGCTATTATTTTATACCATTGCCTCAAAGTTCGCTGATGAACATGTCCAAACATGTCCAACCAAGTCCTGGGCAAGGGTTGTGAAATCCTTTGTCTAAGAGACAAGCAGATGGGCATGTCCTGGGGCAACGAAAGAGAGATAAGCTGCAGCTCAATGGCTGCTTAACACTCTTATGTGTGGTACTCATCTCCGTGTAGAGACAGCCATCTCAGGAGACGCCTGCCTGGCACGCTAGCACAGGATTTGTCATGTAGGCAGGAAAAATGGAGGATAAAAGAGGGATCAACCACCATGAGATTGTTGGTGTTCTTCCATTGGAAACCTCATGAGCTGATCCCTGCTGCTGAACTCCCTCCTGGGCCTGCTGCCTGAGACATGCTGCTTTCTCCTGGACCTCGCCGCTCCTTCGAGGTGTTCTACCATCTGAACCCTCACGAGCTGATCACTGTTTGCTGCTTCTCCGGTGCTGACCCGGTGCCGCTTCTCCAGGACAGCTGCTTGCTGCTCAGGGCTGCCCGTTGCTGCTGCTGTTCTCCCCGCTTCTGCCACCCCTGCTCTTCTGCCTCGGACCCTCGGAGCTGCTGTAAACTGGACCACCCCTAGGATCCTGGCTGGTGGTTTTCCCTGTGCTGTACAAACCCTTGCTTCTTTCCTATCTTTCCTATTGCTTGCCTTCCCCTTCCCCATCACTCTGGTCAGTACTGGTAATAAACTGGTCTGACCAACATTTGAACTGTTGTTTCTTAATCTCATGCCGGGTAAATCTAAGAACCTTGTCTCCCTCCTTTATATTGGAGCGTGACACAGTCCAGAATGCCAGCCAAATCCTGGGCTAAACCAAAAGAAGCATGGGCAGCAGGGAGAGGAAGGTGATCCTGCCCTTCTGCTCTGTGCTGGTGAGGCCTTTTTCAATATTCAACTGCCTATGCCCCTTGCTCTAGTTTACCCTGCACTCAGCAGGGGTTGGACTGGACAATTTTCAAAGGTGATACTATTTTAGGAGACTTTGAAGAGAATTTGAATGATTTGTCTCTTTCATCAACAGTAAGTTAGGTCTTAAGTTCAATTTTATTGTGACTCTATCTAGTGAAAAGAGCATTCAACCAAGACAAAAATCTCAAAGTTACATTAACATAAAAAATTTTTAAGGTGGGTATCAGCGTTTGGTGTTTCAGTATCTATTGTTACAACTTTAGACCATTCAAAGATATGTGGGTTTTCAGGAAATACTCTCAGAATATCTTAAGTCCTAATAGTACAAAGGAAACATGAATTACATTACTTTTGAAACACCATTTATTCTTAGCTGTTTATTTAAATACTTCATTAGCCACTGCTGAAACTATATGAATAAACAGTCACTAACAATCTAAACTATCTATATAGAAATATGTAAATATCATCAGCAAAAGAACAACCAAAGCCGTATGAATAGTTCTGTTATCAGTCCTATTTATTGGACATCTCTCTCTTCTTTCTTTTTTTCAAGAAGTCACAGTAATTATGCATATGAAGCATTCAGTAGAAAGAGATAGTATAGTACAGAGTACACTAAATGGAAGGACTCCAGATCATCTTGGCAACACTTACCCATACAGTTCTTCATCATCATGAACCCACTTTCATAACCATCAAAGCACTCACACTCAAAGCTTCCAGGAGTGTTAACACAAGTACCACTTCCACATAAGTCTGGGGAGATCCGGCACTCATCAATATCTATTTAACAATAAATGAAAAGGTAGAAAAAACCAGACTTTATGGTGATCGTTCATTTCAAGGAAATTGGTCATTCTAAATGAATTCTATGAAAATCATATGTAGTACATAAATGAGTTTAGAAATGTAATTCATTTAATATTTAAAATAATCTGATTATGTGAAAAAGTATGTGGAAGACTCACAATGCAATGACTTTAGAGTTCTCAGCTATAGACTAAACTAAGTAACAATAAGGCTTCCATTAAGTGCAAGCTAAAAGTTATATTTCTAAGGAAGATAACTGTAATAAATTCTAAGTCACTATTACAGATGTACCATTTGACCCCAATAACACACTGTTATTGACACTTAATTACTTTTCACAAGGGCAGTTCTCAACTGCATTATAACAATACAAAAAGTTTTCCATTCCACTAAAAGCAAGAATTACTAGTTCACTAGTTTTTTGTAGCTTGTGTATTTTATTTAGTTTGAATAAAACTTTCTCTTGAAAACTGTATCAAGTTTGAAGAAGGTAAAAGAGACTCACTGTGTAACATACTGGTAGTAAGGCAGTAATCTGAACAAGAATTTGTAACATAAGATATGATCCAGAAACTGACTACTGTTGAAAAAGAGGTCTGGAAAGAACTGGACAGTGTATTATTCACCATCTCCTCACATCTTCTCAGACACACCTTATTCTCCTTAATTCCTCCTAATTCTACTGCCCATCCACTGTTTCTGAGGTGAACTGAGGTTCGATGCCTTTGCTTCATGCCCTCCACTCTACAACCTCCACCTTCAACTTCATTCACAATTTTGTCATTGATTTTTATCTATTAAGAAAACATTAAGTCTGTACAAGGAATAAAAACTGAAAAGTATTTGAAACAATGAAGATGCTAATCCAAGGGGACAGAGCATGGGATTGGTTCTGTCATCCAAAGAATCTGGGAAGCAAGGAATAAAATATCAGAGAAAGACATTAGCATGTCTGTTCTAAGATGTGACCTGGGCAATGGACTGAAGTAGATAAAGAAAAAAAAAAAGAAAAATCCAAGCTTAACTGAAGAAACAAAAGAAAGAACAAAAGAAAAAAAAAGAATCAAAGACTAAAATGGTTCATTTTTCACCACATGTAAAAATTTCATTTTCCTGTTACTCGCCACAAACTGTATTCTGTCAGTAGAAAATCAGTTCTCATACACATATGTGTAGAGGTGTGGAATGGTAATCCATGTGGTGGGCCTGGGATGTCATTAATTGCATGGCTTTATAAAATACTTTGTTGTTAATACAAAATAAACAAACAAAAAGCCTCCCACTTAATAAAATCTGTTCAGTGGAACATTTCAATCAGAACAAAATTTCTGTGAAAAACAGAACCAAACAAACCTTCTGTAGGGAGAAGTTTTTTGACCTATTCTTGTGAGATGAGAAATAAAGTTACTTAAATGCATTTCTCATCAGTGTAGTCACTATAAAAACAAGGAAATCACCAGTTAGGGCAACATTAACATCCAGACCAACCTCAGTTAATATGCCTTACCACCCACACTTCATATTACATATTACTCAAAGACTCCTGTGTGGTAAAAGAAAAAAATTCCTTCATTTTCAACACAGAGCCACCCACAATGCAGGCATCCAGGTTCTCATAATTGGGAAACTATCACACTTGTCTTCCATTTTTGCTTTCTAGGTAGCAACCAACAAAACACTAAACTTTTAAATAATATGTATGCCTCTTCTTGAGCTAACACACTGATGTCAGAATTGCACAGGTATTTCTGTATGTGCTTAGTTACCTTACCTAAATGAAAAACGATTAATAACAGGGTCTCTCAGATCATTTAATTTTTCAGTTTGTACTGACAGAGAACGACAAGCACTTTTAGCACCAATTTAACAGATTCCTAATGTCCATGTATGAAAAGAAATTCAAATTAATTAGAGAATTGCTTTCTAAAAGGAAAACAAGATGGTTGTCTACAATGACCACAGAGTAATCTCTTAGTAACTGAAGGATATAAATTGCATTAAGCTTCCAGATCACTAAGCTAGGTAACCATCACAAGTTCCTTTAAAAACCAGAGAAAATGCAAGACTTACCTGTACAATTTCTTTCCTCCATATCTAAAGCAAATCCACTGTTACACCTACATTTGAAACTTCCAATTGTATTCCTGCATTTACCATTCATGCACATTCCAGGGAATACTTTGCACTCATTGATATCTACAAGAAAACAACAAACAAAAAAAGTGCTTAAGCATTATGTATTTATTTACTTGTATTTGTATTTATATGTTTATATATTGAATGGAAATTTTCTTCTCCTTTTGTTCTTTTTATTGGCATAAAAGGATTAGTCTGGGTGGCAGAGTACACCCCTCAGGGCTGGGGAAGGGCAAATAAATGAGAAGGAAAACACAGCAAAATGAATGGCAGCAACAGAGAGTGGCAGAGAGAAACCATTCTGGGTTTCTGAGAATCCCAGCTCCTGGTATGGTGCTGAGTGCAACCTGAGTGCAGTAAAAACATGGTGGCAGAAACTATGAAGAGTGGAGGAAAGGCATCAGTCTGAAGCTGAGCATGGAGAAAATGGAAAAAAAGTGTTTATCTACTTCACTTTACAATACATAAATCAGTAGTCAAAAGTTTATATTTATCAGCCATCAACTAAGCTGAGTGATTCTCCACACTGTCTATAATTTGTGTTATGTCTATAACACAAATGTGTATGTGTTCTTCACTTGGCAGCAATGAATATTCACTGTGTTCCCAAACTTCCTCATAAAAGACGTAACTGTTGTCTGATTTTTCTTTTTAATTTAGTGGTATCTGAAGATCAGTTTAGGAATTAATTAACTGTTCTTTTGGAGAATATAAAAATATTTCACCTCTTCTAAAGGAGTTTTTTCTGGACACTGGAGTGAAATAGGCTGTTAAAAGAACTTGCAGTGATTATTCACATGTCAGCCTGTTTTATCCACTTGCCCAAGGGGATTTACACATTTGAAGAAGCTTTTCTTATACTCTCTAATTTGCTGGTGAATGTCCTTACTTGAGATTTATCATGCCTATTGCGATATGGCAATATTGTTATCTTGAAGGGCATTAGTGTGGATGTGAAATAAGTATGGTGCAAATAAAACGGAAACAAGCAGCAAAACCTTACAAAAGTCTTGGAATTGAGAAAATTCCTAACTTGTTTAGTAAATCACAATTGAATGTTCAGGCCTTTGCACAAGAATAGTAAAGTAACTCCTGAAAACTGGAGCTTATATATGGTGAAACTGTGGGCCAGCCTCTTACTGTTTTCTCAAATGTTTCAGGGATCATCTTAGCTTCTGAACACACAAAAATCTACTGCTCTTCTTCTCAGACCTCAATCATCTAAAATATCTCAGATCTGGCTTCTTAAAACTTCCCAGCCTCTTCAGTTTTGTTTGTGTTCTATGCATGGGAATTATTATTTTTTTTTCCTCCAGGAAAAAAATGTCCAAAATGTTTTCTACATACATTATGAGGCAATGGAGCTGCAGTGATACAGAATTGAAGTGTAATAACAAATACTCTTTCGTTTTGATCACTTGATTGGTTTAGACTCTGCAAACCAAAGGAAGAATTCATGCTTCTTCAGACTGTGCTTAAGAGACCCCCAGGCAAATCACAGTAATATTTTGTGTTTGCATTCTGACGTGTGGAATTCCACATCAGTCTTAGTTCAGTATTTGCAAAGTGCTACTTTCAAAAGGTGTATATTTTCTGCTAGTTTCATCATTTAGAGCTCCCCTCCTTTCAATTCTAGTCATAGTAATATCTTTTTTGTCCTTCCCAAATTCAAACTTTCCAATTTTTGTTGGTAGGCTTCTGTAACACTCTTGAACAACAGGCAAGCAGTAGGTTTTCCACCTGTACTGCCAGCTGTACGATGAAGATCTTTACAGCATCTCTCACCCCAGGTATGTAACAGATACAGACCCTGGCATTTCATTAGAATGGTCACCAAGATGTACATATAATTTTTACATCCGTTAGATAATAATGAAACTCTTGCCTTTATAAAATGGTCTGCCAGTTAGAATATCTCCTCTGTTGGAAAAGCCAGGACCTCTGGGGCACAGAGCCTCATACTCCTTTGTGCCAGGCTTAGGACACTCCTCGCAGTCCGAGCCCCAGGCAGCACCCACAGCACAACAGCAGGCATCCATTCGAAATTTGCCAGGTACAGACTGAATGCATTCATCTTCATCCCATTTCAGGTAACACTGCTCCATGCGAATATCTGCTCATTTTAAAACAAAAAAGAGAAATATTACACTTTGGTAAGATTTTATGTCTAGTAGAAGCAACTATTTCCAGGACATGGTTCAGTTTCTGCAAGATATATTTCTGCTCAAGTCTGAAGTTGCTGTTGGTAAGCTTACAGATCTCTGTCATGTCACTTAGCAGTAGAAAATTTTCTGTAAATGCTAATTTCTGCAACTTAGGAAGATTCCTCTAAATTTCAAAAACCTGAAAAAAGCTACAAATAACAGGAAACAGACAACAGCACTGTTAGAGAAGGTGTCCACGATTTCACATCCTCCTAGTATGACTGAAATGGACTGGAAGCCAAAATATTTGGTATGATACACTGAACTGGAAGTTAGGCTTTAGGAAACTATGCAGAACCTCTATATACTTAGCACAAAAAGCTTTGGAGAAAATGCATTGTTTTAAAAATAACATGAAAAAGCTACTGAACTATTTTCCACATACATCCTCTAACAAATTCACAATATAAATTACCTTATGCATACCCTAAGGTAAACAATTTAGAAGAAAGTATAAGAAATTGAAATTGTTTAAGGAATACTCATGGTTTCCTGAAGATTTCCTTATATCAAATTCATATCTATTTCCATTTCAACAGATTCAGCAAATATAATTCTTATAAATATTTGTTATTGCTAGAATCAGACCAATGGATCCTGCAGGAAATAAAAGCACTTGAGAAATATACGCCACAGTGCTTACATAGCACAGGAGAAAGCACATATCTTGTAATGTAAAATAATACTTTTTTTTATAAATTAGGGAAATAAAAATTGGATTTGAGGGTAAAAGAATTCTGTGTGTTGCTTGAAAGCAATATGGTTGTTGCAACCAACACTTCTTATGAAGTTTCTCACTAAGAAGTAATACAGAGTTGAAGGCCACAGATGACAGTGACTGGAAAGAGATTTGATGAGTATGGCGTATATAAAAAAAGAAGCAAACATAATAGGATAAACTACATATGCTATATACATGCATCTTGGCAGACTTTGTTTTGAATTATTTCTTTTTTTCTAAGAGAAATTTTATGCTGAGAATGTACATCTGTTTATTTACAAAACTGTAATTTTAAAAAGCATCTGTAGAATTACATTCATAATGTAAAATATCATCAACAAATACAAAACACAACCTGGTAGCTGTTTATATCAGCTACTGATAAACAATGGAGCAATTAAAGGAAAACTGACTGCTTAAACTCAAATCTTGAGGAATGAGATCACCGCTGAAATAGAAAATACTGGTTGGAACAGCCAAAATCTTGACTGATATGAAGCAAGGGCTGAAACAATGTACTTGTCCTGATCTGTTTTCTCAAAAGAAATCAAATGTTGTCAGTAATTACATTTTTATAGTCCTTAGAAGTGAAAAAAAATATTTAACAGAAATACCAGAATCTTTTAAGTATTCCATTCCCCAACTTCCATATTTTCATCTCTAACTGCTCATTTTTTAAGATTTCAAAAAGGCAAATTGGAAAGATGTACTGCAAAAAACTGAATCAATAAATGGAGAAGGTATGTGTGGCACTAATTTCAATTAAAACAGACATGCAATTTTATAGGATACATAATAGATATCACAATATATCTGTCACTGTTTTTTCCCAATTATCTTACAGATAAATATCATTCTAAATTACACAGTATAAGTTGTTTTAAACCATGAAAATATTTTGTGGTATCTGAACATGGATTTTACAGTTTATCAGATGTAAAAAAAAAAAAAGTTCTCTAAGAGAGTAGAATATCTAATAGAATATCTAATAGAATATGCAATTAAAAAGGAAAGAAAAAGAAGACCAAGTCAGGTAATGCTGTGTTATTAGGATAATCCAGACAGTACAGAAACATTTAGCAATGTGACATTTTATAAAACTTGTGACTGTAAAAAGCACTATCAGATTTAATTCATGTACTAGCAGACTAATAACATTAACTACTCTTGCTACAGTATATTTTTGCTTTCTTTAGCATACATAAGAGCTCAATACTTTTTATTCCTAAAGCCTTTCCTGTAGAGGACATTATGTCTTCACTGACATCATGTTCTGTCTGTGGAAGACACTGATGTACTGCACAACAAAGATGAAGTTTTATTTTAACCTACACCCATTGTGCTCACTTTCAAACAGATTGATTTCTGTCTGTGTATTTCTGCTACAGTATAGTACCTGAATTTCATAAAATGTGTAGATAGAAACAGAGAAAAGAACAAGTCATTATGTATTACAAGCACCTGGCTGTCCAGCAAAGTACTTATTGCCTTGCTCATAGTGAGTTAGACTGGGCGATGTGAATCACAGTAAGGGTAACACTAGTAAAACCTATTGCTTGCAGTGAGGGCAAAACCCATCGTAACACAAACATTCATATTCCTCAACTCTTCCCTGGAGTGAAGGCATCTGAAATCCAAGCAGACATAAATTAAAACGTAGACTTAACAAAGCCAGCAGTTCAGAAACAAACTGAATGTCCTTTCTTACTCATTTAAGAATTATTTTGGATAATTGTTTTACACAGTTAAAGGCTGCCAAAGATGACTGTACTCTTACCTAAACACACTCGCCCTGTTCCGTCCAATGTCAGTCCTTCAGGGCATTCACAGTGAAATGAGCCTCTACTGTTAACACAACGTCCATTGGGACAAACACCCGGAAAAACATCACATTCATTTACATCTGTTGGAAAACAAAGCAGTGAAAGAAGTTTCAGAATATATGCTAATTTCAGGAAGGAGGTAGTGACAACTTTACTGAGAACTTCAGCTGTACAAAAGCACAGCAGTTCCATTCATGCTGTATTAGGATCTGAACAAGCATCTAGCTCCCTCTATTCCTAGGGACCCTTGCAAGATGATAACACACAGGACATTAAGATGCCACATTCTCTAAGTAAGATAAAGTGATGTTTGTGGATGACAGAATGAAAAAGAATTAAATATATTTTGAAGGAGCCCTTCCATCCTTTTTGTACTATTTTGACATTCTCCAACAGAGTTAACTTCACAACAGACATTAATTGATAGCACCTCTAACATTAATAGGTCACAGCTTGCATGCACTTTTATTTTCTGACAGAGAAAAACAACAGCTAGTGAAAGGAAACACAAAAAACTTTACCTTCACAAGTAACACCCTTAACTCTGGCAAATCCTCTTGAGCAAGCTGTATCTGAAATCAAGCAAAAAAGATACATCACTGCTTCAGAATGATGTATGAGAGTGAGTAATATAAAAGTACCTTTGCAATTTCTCTACATTATATAAATTTGACTGTATAATGTAGTAAGTGATCTAGTCTCAGTGAAGAAAACTACCAAAAACCACTGTGTTACTTAGAAGAAATAATAGCTGAGGAAATTAAATGTTATGTAATTACTTCATTGCGCTTTCCATTAAAGGGGCCAGAGAGAGATGAATCTCAGCACTCAGATGTAACTTAAAGGTACACATTCTGTAAGGTTACTTGAAGATCTAAAGGTTTAGTGATGCCAGTTATCAAAAAGTGTTGTAGGGATTTTTTTGGTTTTATGTTTTTGTTCCTTATTTCCACTGCAGCTTTATATAGCATCTGAGTAAAGATGTGATATTTTAGGATATACACGTAAAATGTAGCATAATGTATAGATATGCAAGCTTGCTGAAATCTACAAAGCTAAAGAATAAGAAATTAAATGGCCAGATGTATTCCATCTGAGCTAATAAGCACTCTATATTAATTAGTCTTTGATTAGTCCTATAAGCTACCATGCTCTTCGCTACACAACATGTTCTTCACACTACCATGTTGCTTCTTGGATGTCAAAGTGGTATCTTTGCTTGATGCTCCACTGCACAGTTAAGAGCACTGCTGGATGTTGTTTGCACCACACTTATTAGATCAGACACATCTGCCCACAGTTATTGTTTCAATTAAGAACCACAGGCTAAAATGTCATGACACTGGTTCAGCCGCTTGAAGTATTATTCAAACCTTATGGCAAGAATGTGGCACAGCATATTCTCCACAAAACAGAGAATACATTTAGCACTCCTGCTTCCAATCTCTAGCCTTAACCTTGTGATCTAATACTAGAACTATTCTACGGACAATAATGATAGATGATATGTGTTTGAAAACAGCTGGGACGAGTGTTAACAGCCCTCAATGTTTTAACAAGTATTTCATTGTATTATTTTAGTCCTTACTTCAAGCTATCCCAGTGTATAACACTTGTGGAGAAGGAACATACGTAAGTACTCAATGATCCACTCAAATGTTATTTTTTCACAGCTTCAAAGTTAGAATGATACCTGATGGTGGAGATTACAAAAGATGCTATAGAAAACAGTCTAAATTTATAATGTTCTTGTTTGTTTTAATAGAAAAAAAGTGATAATTTTTTCTGGTGGTTCAATCATCTTTCTCCCAGAAGACACAGGATATGAAAGCATGGCATACCTAATTCACACCGCTCACATGGGCTGCCCCAGGCTGCTCCTAAAGTAGCACAACATTCAGATTTCAGTGTAGCACCATTGATGTTGACTTCACAGCGACTGTCCTGGATGTTAAGCCAGCAAGTCCCCTTCAGGCTATCTGCAGCACAACAGAAACAATATGGTACTGTCACAGCAGGAAGAACTGACAGCTCATCGTGCCACTGGCAGACACGGTACAAAGGGAGCACAGTCTGTCTTTTAGAGTAGGACCTTGCATCAGAGTCCCCTTGTACACTTTTTGTTTTAGAAGCAAAAGAAATAAATAGCACTGTCACCAAAAGTGAGCGATAGTGTTCCACTAGAGACATTCCATAGTCCAGGTCCTACAGGTAGTAAAGATCCTCTAGCAACAACAATCTAGTAGATATATTATCCAGTAGATATATTTGTTTGCTTAATCTAGTGATTGTTCAGGCTAAGATATACAAGTAGCAATAAAAACAGAGCTTGTAACCTGGGATTCCCCCTTGCCCTGGGTTCAGATCCAGTGGTTAAATTAAGTTATTAAATCCAGTTGCTTTTACCCCGCCTGAATCAGGGACTCTTCAAAGTTTTCAGAAAGAAAAGAAAAAATACTGGGGACAGAGATGTGGCATATTGCTTTAGGGGTCCAACTCTGCTGGTACATTAAGAGTGCTTTGAATATGTCTGTTAGTTTACACTCCAGGCTATGCTCCTGAGGATGCAACCACAGCACGCTCAGCTCCGGAATCACAAATTGGAGTGCTAGGCTGTTAATCCAAACCTGCCTTAGGGCAAATCCACTCCATTATGTGCACAGCTAAAGCAGCACCTCCTGCCTGCTCCCCACGCTAACCATCCACAGAGCAGAGAGGGATTTTCAGTCACCAGTGTCAACTCTGCTACTTGAAATTCTCTTTTAGGTACCCAAGTCTTCAATTAAAACAACCATGCCTTCAGTGCACAAGCCACTTTTCAAAATATGTTATATCCTAAATCAATTATGAGTTTTTGAAAGTACAGTACTCAATTCAGTATCTTTATGCTATTATATTTAAATGAGACCAGAATTTTTGAAGCAGATTACAACCTTTGTGATAGGAAAGCAAAAGCGGTCTGTAAAAATCTAACCCAGATTTGAAAGGCCAGCCTCAATAGAGTTTAACAAAGAGCACATACCCATACTTCAAAACTAAGCAAATGGCCCAAGTTGACTAACAAGACGATGAATGCAAGGTTAATAGGAATTGGTTTTAAAGGTTTAAGTACTATACATGTACAGAAAGTCAGACTATCTACTAGGTGCTGTAGACTGGTATTACTCATATCTCATACTTAGGAGCAATGTGCTCCAGATTTTTTTTCTTTAAAAAACTTGAACTTTTCTACAAAACTGTTATTAGAAAATTATGCAGAATGCTGAGAGCACAACCATTCTTTGGGCAGAAAAAAAAAAAAGCTGGTGGAAGAATGTTCCTGGAACCAGTTCTAGAAACTGGAAATCTACTTCATAAACGATTAATTATAAGAGTTACATTATTTAGATTACTATTGGTCTCAGAAATGTAGGGTACAAAGTTACAAATCAATGAAAAACAAAGGATCTTGGAAAAAATATTTTTTTCTAGTCCTTAATCAGCCTTTATCCAACAACCAAGACTAGGAATAACAGCACAAGATCAGACGAAGACATAACTTAGGAATTGGATCTGCTCTTGACCTTTTACGGGATGGGCATGTGCTATCTCATCAAACGTCCTCATCTCAGGGTCTTAATACAGGGAGACCGAAAGCAGCTTGCCCTATTGTACTACCTCATGCTACATCCAGCTTGCTGGCCAGACACTGATGTGTCTGCTTTATTTTGTTAAAATAAAGATGCTTCCATTGCTTCATTCACTAGCAGTTTTTTGAGTGTGATATTACTCATTTTTAGTAGACAGATTTACAGAATAAAAAAGTCAAAATATCTCAAAAATAATTTAAACTGCACTTATTAGCAGATGACTTTCTTTACACCAGCTGCATCTACATTATCCTGCCAAAGTCTGCTTGTCTTATCTTTTTTCTGGCTATGAGTTAATTTCCTTTATTTTACACAACCTCTCTTGTCCAGACAAAATTTACAAAGGGCAGCCACTCTGACTTCTGCTTTGGTGAAAAAAAGGTATTTATTATTCAGCATCAAAGCATTCCTTCTCCTGCTTGCATCTCTTTGATTCTGACTTGAAGAAGAATATATGCATACTACAGGCAGATGGCAGCCTACAGGCTGTTCACTATATGAATTCCAAAAATACTGACTAAATGTGAATTAAAATCATATATTAAATGTACATTTTGAACAGCGCAGATGGCAGTACCCCTACTATCCAAGCAATTCCCAAAACAGCAATGAAGCAGTGGTACAGCCAACAGATGAATTTCAAAACAGTTCGACTTCTTTAAGAGGAGTAGCCTTAGTACCACAGACACAGAGTTAAAAAGCAAAACAAATGCATACTAAATCACCTTTTTAAGTTAAAAGTTCTTTTTGTAAAGGCTAAACTAACAACCTTAATTTGCTGGAACTATGAGCCAAATGTTGTGCTTTGAATTCTTGCTCTAACTGGAGCAAGTCATTTTACCTCTTCACAGGGAATTTTACAGAAAGAGGCAAATAACTTATATCTTTGCTGAATTTCTAAAAGCAGTAAGGATGAAAACGGATAACAAAACCTGGTTCTTCAGCATTAAGGCTGAGCATACCAGGCAAAGGAACCAGAAGAGACAACAGACTTAAATTTTGCCTCCACAGATTGAGAAGAGAACGTGTGCCAGACACATAACTTCTAATTTTGATGTAATTTGTTTTTTACTGCAAATATGTCTGACAATTTAAGTTCAAACTTTCATAATTAACATGAAAGGAAGGAAGAAAGAAGAAATATTCTTACAACATAGGTGTGATTCTGGTTCTGACATGAAAGAAAATCTGAAATTAATGCAAAACCTCAGAATCAAACTGATGCTTCTCTTACTTTGATCATTCTTAAGAATACAACACATATCCAAACCAGAATGCCATTCTAGTCAAACACATCCATTCTGGAATATACTTTCTGTATCTGATGCAACAGTAATTAGTGCAAACTGGGGCAAACAGATAAAAAAAACTTTTCCTACTGTAGAAGTTTAAATCAGCTTCCTTTTGTTGAGTGTTTCATAAGTTTTTCACACCAAACACAACCTATAATCTCAAACTCTTACCTTCCAGTAATTTAGTCTACCCTTCTCCCATCAGTAAAAATTCCAGTGGAAGCCTTGTCAAGGTATGAAATCACAAATTCTAACTGTATAAAACTATATTTCTTACATGAGCTCAGCTGACACTTCTGTCTTAACATATTCTCACTTGTACTACAGAAAAGTCTTCCAGAGAGAATGCTGACCAAAAAGAATGAGTAACAATTAAACCTACAGGATAAGGTGGCTCCTATCCTTCCCTTTTTATTTGACTATTTAATTGTTTACATTATTTACAAATAGTACTCAGACCAAATAGGACCTCACTCTCTAGCCATCCCAATGGAAACAATTTGCAAAGTAAACCATTATAATCAAACTCTTAATGAACCTGTAATGCCTTTGGATGTCAAAACACAACAAAATTAAAATGAGGATAGAATAAGGTGGTCATGACAAGACATCAGCACAATGTGAAACAGAACAAGAAGAATACTAAACTGTACAGGACAGTGATGGTGGTAGTATCCCTAAAAAACCTAGGAGACGGCTTAGGTGCAAAAGTAATATTCATTAAGACACAGACAGATGCCTTCATTAAATAGAAACTGCAGTCTCTACATTTCCAATCTTAAGAAAGTCTTGGCAAGGCAAGAAAGCTGAATCAATAACACCAGAAGAAACATCTAAACTCAGTATCATCCCATTATTAATGACACTCCAATCCAAATTATTCAACATATCTTACAATGACTTCAATTATGTTACACAAATAAGATGAAACAATGGCAGCTTTTGAGCACCTGAGGAGAGCAGATGTCTCTAGCCCTTTGAATCTTCTTGGAAAGGCAAGAAAAAAAATAAAAAGCATGGCTTCCAGAGATAATGTGAATAACATCTTGCAGACAACTGTTGCTGCTTGCTCTGATAAAATCTGTGCTGTCCTCTGCTTTATTTCAATGCAATAGAAAATCTCAGAGGATGCTAACATTATTTATGTTACATCATTTTTCTGTAAATGTATGTCTTGTATATATACAAAAAACAATATTTATGTGTTTGCCCCAGGGACAAGGATCCTTCACAAACTTTGATATGTTTTACTCTCCTTTAGCAGTTTTCAACAAAAGAGGTAAGGTATGAAATTGCGCTGTAAGCTAAACACCACTACTATTTTTTGATAGATAGGAAAAGTAATTTTCACAGTTTACAAAGAATGCTAGATTTTATATCACTATTTGTTCCTCCAGTTTTACCTTCTTGTTTCAAATTTCAAGAGGACAAAAAATTGAACAGCTTTCTGCTTTACAATTTCTCAGCTATTAGACTTATTGTTTTACTCACATCTTGTCTGTTGGGAGAATGACATAATTCCTATTAATAACAATAACATCAATCAGCTTCAGCATAGCAGCACATATCATTGTATGGACATTCATGCACATTGCATCTCCTTTTAACATGCTTCTGCTTCCAAGAAATGATCATATTGGTATGGGTTTGTTTGATCTTACACAATTAAACAGGTAGTCCACTACAGGGGGAAAATGAGCAAAATACATAACTTTATTGCTGATTTAAATAATGCTATAAATGTTTGGGTTTTTGGTTTTGGGTGATTTTTTTTCTGTCTGGTTGGTTGTTGGATTTGTTTTTGGTTAGTTTTTTTTTTTTCTTAAGTTAGTAAGAAAAACAGATTAAAACAACAGCAACATCACAACAACAACAACAAAAAAAAACAGAAGAGAAGACCCACCAATGCAGATCAGTCCTGTAGAGTCCAGCTTGCTGCCAGGTGAACATTCACAACTGAAAGATCCAAGGTTGTTCCTGCAGGCACCATTGACACATGGGCTGCTTTCACATTCATTTATATCTATAATCCAGAAAGTAAAGACACTGTTAGGACTGTAATGTGCTTCTGGAAAAAAAATAATAATAATAATAAAAAAGAGTGTAAATGCTGCTGTGGACTACACTTTGCCAAGACAGTCTGGTATATCCATTTTTTTTGCCTCCTTTCTTTCTTCGTCTGACTGTCTGTCTTCCTGTCTGTCTGTCTTTTTGAAGCATGACATGCAAAAAATAAGGGACAGGCAGTTAGCATTTATATGCATGAGTATAGGAGTGTGTATTTTGAACATGTTAATTAAACAACTCTTTTATACAAAGACAGTCACTTCCAAGAACTTGGAATATGAAGTTTTCCAGCAGAAATCATAACAGCCTTGTGAGAAATCAGAACTCTTTCATCATGGAAAGCAATGTATTCCTAGCCACAACATGCTGTGCACAAAAAAAGTCTTATTGTTTCTGTCATTTATGGCTCCATAAGGCTTTGGAAGAATTAAGAAAACCCTGTTAGAATCAAAATATTCCAATTCTGGCTGCAATTCTCTAGTTCTGGAAAGTATTCAAGAAAGAGGAGTTGAAACTTCAGTAATGTAAATGGTACTTTCCTCTGCCCCTAACTCCCTCCGTTTATTGCCCATGAGTTTTTTAAGCTGGTTCATATAAAAGAATAGGATCCCTGTGGACAGTATTATTTGCTGCTTTTTTATTTAAAGTGAAATCAGTTTTAAGATCAAAACAATACCAGCAAATTCATTCAAAGAACAGTTGCAGATGCACATACACTACTTTTTCCTAAACTCAACTAGTTCAATTTTTTTTAATCTGGGTTCCAAATCAAGCCATACATTCTAATCTAACCAGACAGCTCCTTTGCCAGTCCAGAAATACTCTTAGTGCATACTCATATTTGCTAGCACTGACCAAGGAATAATGTCATATTGATACACAAAAAGAACATGATATAAATTAATTATAAATTAACACAGAATGTATTAAGCACCAGTAATATTAACAGTATCAACAGATCATTTTCAAAACAGACTGAAATACACTGCTCGTTGGTCAGAAATCAAGGTACCACTCGCTATTCGGTGTGCTATGAGGTATCAAGCTGTCATTTCATTAGACCTGAAGGAAGATTCCATGAACGAGTCTTGAGGGACTTATGGGGTCAGAGGCACAGTTTAGAATATCACCAAAGGATATATATGGGAGGAGGGGGAAAGAAACTGAGAAATGGAAAACAGTCAGAAAACACTATGCTTAGGAAACTGTGTCACCTCACTCTTCATATCCAAGGCAAGCACCTAACTGAAGGGCCAATTTTCACAGTTCCTTTACTTAATGGAATTACTTGCCTAAAAATAGCAAATAGACTTATCCTTGAATGCTAGCAAGTTTTTGAAAGCAAATGAGCTTATGTTAGCAAAATCTAAGCTCAATCTTGTGTGTTATTTAGCTTATGAAGACGCAGATATGAGATCCAGGAGGCTTTACCATATCAAGGCAATGTGTTCAAGGACTCCCTGTACAGGGCTAACTGCTGTACTAGTGCCTGAGCTGCTAAGTCCCATGCTACTGCTGGTCCTGCATTACTCCTCCAGAGCTGCTAGCCCCTATCAGGCATCTGCCAGATGCCACATCAGGCACAGCTTCCATGTCTCTTTGCAGACAGCCTGCCTAGATACAGTGGGTTGTGTTATCTCAGGTCTGATCTTAACAGATCACAGCCCACTCCAGCTTGCCAAAGAGCACAACAACACTGTAGGCAAGCACATGGAGCCAGGACAAATTTGGCACTGCTCATGTATCAACACAGCATGGAGGTAATCATATAGATCTACAGAAGACAGTTTGTACAGAGCAAGTGCTAAGAACCTCTTCACCCCAGTAGGCAATATGGAAAATGTTTATCTGCTCTGCATCCCTTTCCCGCCCTGTAAATACATTTCACACTTTATTATCTCAAGTTTTACAATCCAGGTTATGTTCCCTGCCTCCCTAGTCTACCTGTCTTTCCCTAGCCATCAATAGCTGGTAGCAGAGAGTAATACATGCTGCTTTCACAGAGAAGTCAAGTATTCTGCTCCCACGATTAGAAACAGATCACACTGAGGCATAGAGGCTATCTTAAAGTGCACTACACATTGAATAGCTCTCAATACAGGGGGAGAAAGGAAGAGAAAGTGGACTATGTAAAAGATAATCATGGTTACTCCCTTTCAAAAACATCAACCTCTCACCATCTCTTGCACTGCAAGAACAAATACAATGAAGCCAGCTGGGAGCCAAACAACTAAGGAAACAATCACTTAGACAGTAAGTTCAGAAACTGGAAACCCTCTCCTTAGGAGAGATTCATGAAAGCTTTTGTGAAAAGCAATTTGGACAACTTATTGAAGAGTATGTTTCTTCTGGGTACATGCAAAATTAGGCTTCCAACTTCATCAAATTTATGTACAATTTCAGAGTAAAAAGTAAAAACTGCTGAACAACAGCAAGCTGCAGTAGCATAGAGGAGTAACAGCTATTCAAAGAAGAGGTCACAATGTTTACACATTTCTAAATACACAGATCAACATTTTATTACTGGCTAATCATTCTTGGAAAAAAAAAAAGTGTTTTGTCTGATATTTTTAAAGGTAAAATTAAAATATCAGACTGAGTCAGAGGCCCAGCAAGGAAAATTGCAGTTAGAATGCTTGATGTCCGCCTAAAAATTTTGCTGATGAAAGCAGGAGATTTTCATGGAAAGTGTAACATGGTTTTCTCAGTTTTCAGCCCCACCACACACACATCTTTATAGACAGCATCACTGTGTAAGACAAAACACTATATTGAGCAGAAAGAAGTGCTACTTCTATCCAAGACACTACTTTAATTATATTCAAAATATAACAAAGGCACAAGACTTTAAATAATTTGCATTTATAAGTGAAAAATGTATCAGGTTAGTATGCCTAATTCTGAGAATTAAAAAGTTATGTTTATAATTAATTTTCTTCTAGGAAAGTCTCTGCTTTTGGTTTTCACACTTAATAAGAAACCCAAATCTTGGAAAAAAATGGCTGAGGACCATACATGAAAGTCAGCATCCCCAGAACAAGAAGATCCAAGAATGGAGATGGTGGGGGGGGGGGAGAGAAAAGCACCTATGGGTTTATTTATGGGTTATGTTCTTCACTCTCTGGCAAAGGACAAAAAAAAAAAAAAAAAAAAAGAAAAGGAATCAAACTGAACAGCCAACTGATCAAAAACATGGAATAGGAACAACTACACCTCCCTACTGCCAGTGCCAGCCAATCACTGATTCCACAGACAATTGTTCACTTTCCTCTCTGGCATGAAAATGGCAAAAGCACATAACCAAGATCAGGTGTGAGGGAATCTGTCTCACAGAGCCATGCTTTTCTTTATTTTACTTTGCCCTGATGGAGATGAAGGAATTCTCATCCCATGCCATTTCTCTCCATGGGTTAGAAATAGGGAGAACAGATTTCTGTGAGAATGAGGTTATGCATTTCTGGAGGCATGAACTTCTAGTTGTTTCCAAAATGAACTTGTGACTGTGCTTTGGGCCCTAAAGCTTGAAAAAATGGTTTGTTAACGTTCTGCATGTGATACGCTTCAGCTCTATATTAGCAAAAACCAACCAACGAAATGGAACAGAAAGAAACAAAAACCAAACCAGCAACTCCCCAAAAGAGGCTTATAATATTTCACTGACTATTCCTTATAACCACCATTCAGAAAAAAAAAAAAAAAAAAAAAAAGGATGAACATACTTCACCAATAATGCTCTGCTGAATCAGGACAAAAAAGTATTATATGCACAATGTAAACAAACTCCTAAAATCGTTTCCATAAACCTTCTTTTAACAGTATTATATGGTAATTAAAAAAAAAAAGCCAGAAAAATATTTGATTTTAAAAACAGCTCTATCTTTTAAAATAAAAAACAAATGTACAAAAATATTTACCAAGGATTTTTTTTTAAGAGTTTTTTCTTTAGTGGAGCGAGTGTACATTGTAAATGTCACAGAAACAAAAATTGAAACAGTTTGCTATACATTCCTGGAAACAAACTTCAAAGCACATCTGGTTTATGTTTAACTAGTTATGTCACTGGAAACACAGCCTAAACCACAGAGCTTGTTGTAAAAATCTCAACTTTCACAGACTCTGAAGGCTCAAACAACTCCCATACTCTCTGCAACAAATTTATAAAAATTTTCAGCTACAAATGAAAACAGTGAATGGTTTTGTTGTTTCATCACAGTTACTGATGACAGTTATATTAATTAAAAATATACTGGTGAGTAATAAGCATCAGAGCATCTTCAGAGCACAACACAAAGCTTCAGACTTTTTTCTACAACTAGGGAACCTGTAACTCCAAATTGGATGACTTTATGTCCCTTTGGAAACAGTATTTAGACAAAAAGAGATGAATTTATTCCTTAAATTTGCCAAGCAACTCAACGCTAGGATACATTTAACAGGTTTTATAGAGAGTTCTATGCCAAACCACTACTGAATCCTTTTTTTTTTTTTCTTTTTTTTTTTTTTTGGCTGATCAGCGAAATCTAAACTTCATTTACTAAACTATAAATCTAAACTTAATTTACTTCCACTCCATCCAAGATGGAGATGATAGATCCTTCACAACCTGTGTAAGTGATTTTATATATACAAATATACAGAAAGAAACTGAATATCCTTCCAAATCTTCCACAGAGACAATAAAACATTACAAGTATTTCAGAGTTGATTACACTAGAATAACTGTCAAAAAAGAAAATATTATTACAAATCTTAAGTTGCTGTTAATGGTTAAATCTTTGGTCTTCTTTTTTTTTTAAATTTCTAATGATACTTTTTTACATTAATAAAATATTCTATTATTTTAAATATCACTGCATTTGTGCTCAATCATGCAATCGTTTATCAGAATTCACCAGATATATAGGGTTATGAAAAAGAGCAAAGAGCAACTGTCACTTTATGAAGGAGATAAACTCATTTATAAATAACCAAAAATGTACTATAAACATTTCCAGGTAAAAAAGGAAAACAAGTGATTAAGTGCATTAATCATTTTTATGATAATTAATCATAATTAATATTTGAAGATAGATTACTATCTTCAAACCCAGAAAATAAAAAACACACCAAAGAGAAACCTGGACAGTTGCATTTCATGAGTTCAAATGATCAACCCAGTCATTCCTCCTTCACAGCAGAGAGCAGACTTTAATTCATGTATCAACCTCAGAGTAAGGTGTTTGCATTTTCTACTTTCAGGTTGGCTTGAACTATGAAATGCCTTAGTTCCTATATTACTAAATGACTGTCACCAAGTACTGTATTGTATTGTTATGAACGTAACACGAGTTACCTATTCCTATTTTTAGACATAATCCATAAATAGTTAATTTGGGAAGTGCACATACATCCTATGGATTAAATCCGAAAGAGGTCTCATATTCTTTAAAAAAGTAATACAAGTTACTATTAAGAGGGAAGATATCAGCCATTTATTTTTCTGCTAGAATCTTGTTTTCATAAAACTTGCTTTGAACTCTATCTTATCTTAAATGTAACTCTTTTAGACAGTATGATTTTGCAGTCAAAATCTGCTGGCAATGCTATCCAAAGAACTTGTCCATCCCTCAGTGAACTGAAAAAAATGTCCAGCATAAGACTAGTGAAAGACATGATGACACTGGTAAACAATTAATTTGCTCATGACTTGGGCTCAGAGTGGTTTGGTAAATGTGGTTACATTAAGTTCGCAGACAGACAATAGTGGGGTTTCATGGGACTCCTGTTAGGGGCAGTTCTCCATATTTTCATCAATGACGTGGATGGAAGACTTGAAGATATGCCACATGTTTGCTGATGACACCAAATTGGGATGAGCTTCACTCCCTTGAGAGTAGACAGGCCTTGCAAAAAAATCTTGACCAAGTAAAGGGCTGGGCATGAGATTTACTAACACCAACTGAGATTCTGCACCTGTGACAGGTAAATTCTATCATCTTGGGTCAAGGAAGGGCTCTGCACCAAACAGTGGTGGGCATGGAATGAGCTGCCAGAGTTCAAGAAGCATTTGGTCAATGCTCTCAGACAGAGGGTTTGCATTTTGGGTGGTCCTGTGTGGAGCCAGGAGTGGGACCTGATGATCCTCGTGTGTCCGTTCTAACTCGGGATAATCTGATTCTATGATTTTATGAACTCTGAAGTTTTATGATCCCCAAAACCTGTGCTAGGAGAAGATCTAATGCAAGAATGTGATGGAATAGTCATGAGGATGCTCAGAACACAAGAAGGATCACTTTTCCCTGCAGATTTTGTTATGATACCACACACCTCTTTTGTTCAAAACCCTAAACCCTTTACTACTATTTCTGATAACATCTATTTCTGTTAAAATACATACTGAGTTTTACATTTGAAAATTTGGATATACTACCAATTCAATAAAGCTATTTCCATTCTGGTATCTCACTGGTCTGTCTTTTGGTCAGTGCTATGCTTTGAAGTTGCTGGCTGTTCCATCTTGATAATTAAAAGCAGATGGTAAGCAATTTTCACTGCTAGAAATGTTTTTAGGCATGGAAACACAACATATAGACAGACTCTGTAGGCAATATCTCACCCAAACACTGTGGTTAGATACTAGGCATTAAGACAATTTAGGACAGAGTATGCTGTAAATCCATGGGAGTATGATAAAAAGAAAATGCCTAACCTGAGCAAGTGCTGCTAATTTGTAACATATAAGAAGAGAAGAGATTTCACTTCTCAAAATTGGCCTCTGAAACACACATGTACTGAAATATAAAGAAACATAATTCCTTTTGAATAGAAGGGGTGAAGAGGTGAATGATTTGATACTGTCAGAATTTAAACCATTTCATGAGATGTTTTGAGTGTAAACACATGTTCACTTTCTGAACAGTTGGAGACATTCAAAATGCTATTGGCCCCATGCTGCTTGCTTCTACTGCTCTAGAGAAAACTGGCAGAGAGCACGAGCCTTCCTCAGTGCTGCACTGCTAAGTTAGCCCATTCAGCATATGTTGCAAATGAAATGTTTTAAGTTAACCTGACTGATCTTACACAGCAAGAATAGTTTAAAGAGTGCTTCCACTTTCCATTCTGTATGTTTGCTTAGCTGTATAGAAGTAACTTTGGCTGATCTGTAATAACAAGCAGCTGAGGATAGTAGTGTCTTTGCACTGCTTCAGACAAATTTAGAAGATTATATTGGTTTATACTGTAAGTATTCTAAAAGAATTGTACCTTCATAATCACTGTACAACTATTTAATATAAAAACTTCCTAATCATAATGAGATGTATGGTTATGAAACCAAGTAAAAAATAATGTAAAAAAATCTAGTAATATATTACTGCTCTGAATATTAATTAAAAATGAGACAAAAGCTAACAGTTTCATTTCAACTCCCTTATTGCATAGCTTTGCTTAAAATTGATTTAAAACTAAAAGTTCCCCTTAAAATTCACTTGTCTTTACTAGAAAGACCAGTCTTCAAGAATCCCAGTACCCACAAATCAGAGGGAAAGGCTGGAACACACAAGATTTATTCCTCTGGACTAGAATCACTTCAGGGAATACTTAGCAAACTGGACATTCATTAAGTCCATGTGTCCAGATGGGATGCATTTGCAAGCACTGAGGTTACTGGCAAACGTCATTGTGAGGATACTTCATATAATCTCTGCTTGATCACAGACATGGGTAGAAATGCCTAAAGACCAGAGGAAAGCACATGTCACTCGTATGCTCAAGAAGTGCAAGAAGGAGGACCTGGTCAGTCTCACCTTCATTCCTGAAAAGCTGATGGAGTAGCTATCCCTGGAAACCATTTCCAGGAGTACGGCAGAGTTGAAAATCATCAGCAGTAGTCAGCATGGATTCAACAAAGGGAAATCATGCTTGACCAACCTTGTAAGCTTTACTAATTAAATCATCAGTATGAGTAATATTGTCAACCTGGACTTAAGAAAGGCCTTTGACACTGTCACCAGAAGATCCTCATGGAGAAGCTTCTAATGTATATAGTCTGAGTGGGCAGACAGTGAAGTGGATTGAAAAGGGTCAGAATTGACAAACCCAGAGGGTGGTGAACAGTAAAGCAAAGCCTAGATGGAGGCCAGTAACTCGTGGTGTATCCTAGGGATCAATACTGAGTGCATTCTTGTTTAGTATTTTAATTAACAGTTTGGCTGTTGAAGGAGTATGTACCCTCAGCAAGTTTGCAGATGACACCAATTAGGAGGAGGAATTGATAAACCAGAGACACATGCTGCTATCCAGAGGGAGTTCTACAGGCTGAAGAAATTCACCAGCAGGAAACCCATTAAGCTCAACAAGAAGTTCAAAGCCCTGGGGGGGCTTCAAACGTGGGGAGGAACAGACCCAGGCAACAATCCATGCTGGGGACAACCCAGCTGAAAAGCAGCTTTGCAGAAAATGCCCTGTGGGTCCTAGTGGACACCAAGTAGAACAAGATCCAGCAATGCACCCTTGCTGCTAAGAAAACTAATGGCAATTGCAGCTACACTGGCCAATGAATTGCTAACAGGCAGAGGAAGGTGCTCCTTTCTACCCAGCACTGCTGCAGTCACAGGAAGGCTGTGTCCAGGTCTGAGCCTCCACCAGTACATGACAGACAAAGGTATACTAAAGAGAGTCTAACTAAGCACCACCAGGATGACGAAGAAACTGAAGCACATCTTCTGTGAGGAAAGGCTGAGAGAAATGGGACTGTTCAGCCCAGAGAAGAGAAGGTTCAGGTGGGATGTTATCAGTGTATATTCTCAAAAGTAGGGTGCAAAGAGGACAGAGACAAGCTCTTTTCAGTACTGCTCTATGACAGGATAAGAGCCAATGGGCACAAACTGGTGTAGCAGCAAGCAATCCCTTACTCTGTTGCTGACTGAGTACTAGAACAAATTTCCCAAAGTTCTTGAGCCCCCTTCCTTGAAGATGTTTCAAAGCCATCCAGACATGGCTAAGGGCAACTTGCTCAAGATGGCCCTGATTAAGTCAAGGAGTTGGACAAGACAACCTTCATCAGCAGTTCCTTGTAGTCACAACAGTTTTGTGATTCTGTGTTCAGTTTCTGCAGAGTTGAACTTTCATTGCTCTAGCATCTCCATCCATTAGTAATAAACAAAAGCAATCTTGACTATAAAATATGAATTGCGAAGAAATAAAATGGCAGTTTTTTATAACTAGGCAGGAACATACAGATCCAGGAACTCAAATGTCACAGGCATACCAGAAGTGTGATCTACAATTAAAAATCACCACAGACTGATTGGAAAAAAATGGAGAGTCTCTTGTGATCAAAACATAAGGTTTTCCCTAAATTATAAATTTTATGTCATCACTGTATAATCAAGGGCAAGCGTATATCTGCTTCTATTTCATCTTTGGTATATCTTGTCTAAAGAAAGGAGAACTTTTTCATATAACAATGAACTGATTACTTTGAAAGAAATTCACTGGCAAGACCCAACACACTAGAAGTACTGCAGAGAAATTATTAGAGGAATGCTTTATGCTATATCTTAGTTCTCTCTTTTTCTCTCACTCTTGTCACCAGTCTGAATGGTTTTTAATCATTTAGCTTTAATGTTATGTAATCAAATAAAAAAAAAGCAATAATATTAACAATTTGAAGATTTCTCACCTTCACAGGTGTCTGTCTCAGTGCTGAACACATAACCTTTTGGACAAGTGCAGCTGTAACTTCCAGGAGTGTTTCGGCAGAGCCCATTATCGCAAAGCAGCCCATTCACTGAACATTCATCAATGTCTGTAACAGATGAGTTAATATCAGTAAGACCAAAGGTCTCTCTAACAAGCCTCTCTTGCATTATTAGGCTACCAGATGTGCTGTCTTCTACAATGACTATGCATTGCAAAATGCCAGTTCTTGTTTTCAAAAATCGAAACCATTTTCAGATTCCTTTTTTTTACCAAAAATCCTATTCTTCTTTTAAAGCTTTTCAATAGCAGTTTTAAAAACAAGTTGATGGGTAGTCTTAAAATATTATTCAGTTGTTTCTGGAATAAGCTTGACCTCTTTGTCAATCGTATAACTATATCATCTTTACGTGATCTTCACCGGCTTTTTTTTTTTTCTTAGATTACTTATGTATATACCACTAATGCAGGTGTGTATCATATTATCAGAAAATAAAAGCTACAATTTAGACTAGGATAGGAAGCATACTGAATAAGAAAAACCCATCAATTAACATCACTGCCTGAGCACCCTTTAGATTAAGTATAGCTATCAAAAAGCAATCAAACTTCCTCGTGTCTGAACTATTTCTCAAATAAAAAAGTAAAAAATCATAATCTTAAATGTCTTTCTTTTAATTCCCAACACATTTCACAAGAGAAGGATAAACAGTGGTAAGTCTGACATTTTCTGCTTCAGAGTGTTTCTTAAATTCTGACTGCTTCTTTTCCTACAGTTAAAATTGCAGCTGAAATTGTTCCCTTCAATTAACTCACTTTTTTAGAGAGTTTAAGTTTAAAATAAAGACAAAAACCAAGAAAGCACTATAATTACAATCTCAAGGCTTTTGATTTGCCAGCAACATTAGATTTTGCAACCTATTCCTCCTATGAATTCCATTAGGCTTCAGGCAACAGAGTCTTAAATTTCCCAAATATCTATGAAATTCAAGCTTTGCAGCCACAAGGAAGCTCCTCATTTTACTGGTCCTTAATCTGACCTCACATGATTTTAACTAATTAGAGGAGGATGGATTTGGAATTGAAGTTTAGCAAGGAAATAGACTAATTAATTTTGAATTTGTTGTCATATGTCCTTTAACTTAAAACTATCTCTGTAACAAAAGTATTATTTCTTAGGATGTTGCTGTTAAACTTCAGATTTAGACTTCCATCTATTGTTACATGCAATATAAAAACACAGAATAATGTGGCTCCTGACTACTTCTATTTATAAGCTTATCTCGATTCATTAGATTGATTCACTAGACTTTCTAGTGGTTTCAGGTGGATTTCCATAAGCTATTAAAGAAAACTTAAGTTTTGTGTTAAGAATTGCAGGGCTATAATAGGACTATAAGCCCTATTACTGCACAATGTACTTGTGGTATATACTTTTTTATATAAGAATTCCTCAAATAAATGAAAAAAATCATGATCATATAGAAACATGAGAAGTAATACCAATTATCCAGACTGTCATATATAATGTTAGATCTTTTCTGGTGGGTACTGCCAAACACTTAAAGAAAATGCTCTATTATAAATCTAAACCAACCTACAAACCAATCTACAAGTAACCTGACAACTGAAAGTCTTTTAATTAAAAAAATCTCACTCCTGAGATCCTGGTGGTGACCTGAAACAATAATGGGGATTGCTCCAAAAGTAATGCCTCCTACTTTATTATGTTGGCCCACAACATCAGAGGCAGATCTTGGTGATATGGCAGCAGGGGTTGAACCTTCCCAACAATGTTGTTGCCATGTAACAGTCTGATAGAATGGCATCCAACGTGGATGTACAGATGAAGCAGAAGTGTGTCACTGAATTCCTATGTGTGGGAAAAAATGGCACCGGCTACTGTGTTTCAACAGTGATAGCTGATGCAGATTTTTATGAGTATGGCATGCAAGCTTTTTTTCCTCAATAGCAAAAATGCACAGCCAACGATGGTGAAAATAGTGTTCTGTAGCTGAGAATTTCCTCTGTCAAATAGTGTTATTTTCTCTTTGTATCTGTTGTGGCCTCCATGGAAACACATAGCAGGCATTATGTTCAAGACAATCAATATATTTTGAGAAACAGAAGACTAGCTGTTAAACTTGGGCTCAGTATCCAGTTATGACCTGGGAAATTGCAGGAGTGGTTTATTTCTCTCTTCTGAAAGCTTTCACAAATTTGAGGACTCACCATGCAGTAATTAATCCTAATGTACCTGTTAACACAGGGACATCATAAACTACTGTACGGATTGTGCACATAGGCCAGCAGATACTGTTCATTTTTGTAACAGTAGCTATCTGTTAACATTTCATTATGAAAAACCATGACCTCCAGTTCTAGGGAACTTACCATCCCTCCTTGAAAATGTCACATTTTAGGTGCTCTTGTATAACAGAATATAATACTAACTGATCCATGCTTTTGAGAAAAACAAATCCTGCAATGATATCTCCTGCCCACACATCCCAGACAAATACTATTTAAAACAAAAAACAAAAACACAAAACACCTCCACCAAATAACATAAAAATAAAGCAGTAAAAATATTAGCTATGCTGTTACCAAGGAAGGCTGAATCAATAGATAGATAGATAGATAGATATTTTTTTTTTTTGTAAAAAAAGTATCTCTCCCTTGCAACACATGTTCTTTCATTTCAAATTTTTGTCAATGTGGTAACGAATTATTCCACCATTTAACAAAATAGAGCAACTTACCCACACAGTTCCTTCCAGAAGGATCAGGCTCATAGCCACTGTTACAGTTACAACGATAGCTACCACGTAAGTTTTCACAAATCCCATTTGAGCAAATGTCAGGATCCAGTGCACACTCATTGATATCTATATTAACAGAAGATAAATAGACACTGAAAGGTATGAAAAATCCAACCAAGTAATGCAGATAGTATCAAATTAGTCGGAGCACCTGACCCATTGGAGGTTGGGGCTGTTGGAACAAGAGTAAAACAAGGAAGCTGAAGGAAGTGATTATTCCCCTTTATTTGGCACAGATGACACTACATCTGGAATTCTATGATCAGTTTAGGCCCTTTCAATCCAAGAAAGATATCAGCAGATTGGGGAGAATCCCTCAAAGTGTTGCAAAGATTGTTAGAGGGGTGGAGCATATGAAACATGAAAAGAGGCTGAGTTAACTGGGTTTCTTTAGCAAGCAAGAGACATGATGAGAGGGAAATCTGATAGCAGTTCTCTCATAATTAAGATAGTTCCAGATAAGATAGAGCAAGTCTCTTCTTTGAGTTATACAATAAAAGGGCAAGAGACAAGAATTAGATGCTACAGCTGGAGAAATTTTAACTGAATGCTAGGGAAAGAATTCTTCCCCGTGAGAGTGGTTAAGCACTAGAGTAAGGCACTCAGAGAGGCTGTGGGAATTCCATCCTTGGACATCTTCCAAATACAACCCGGCAAGTCCTTGAGAAACCTGATTCAGCTTTGAAGCTAGTTCTGCTCTGAGCACAAGGCTACACTGGATGACCTCCAGGCATTCTCTCAAGCCTAAATCAATAGAATGACTATGTGTTTGTAAGAATACCTTGATGCAAAATACCAAGCCTGAGCACTCAGCGCCTGTGGCTTAAGGATCTAGGTAATGAGATATAATTTATTAGGTGATCCAAATACCTTTCCTAATACAGAACTAATGCATACATCAATACCACAGCATATTTAGACTTAGAGAAATCACAGTATTTATTGGAAATTTAGAATTTCTCTTGGATGGACAGAATAGGATGATTAATGAGATATATTCCCTAAATGAACAATCCCATATAGAATTTCTGCTGTAGTTGGAGAGTTCCAGAATATTCATATGAACTTATAAGAGCAGGAATGGGCTATTTTTATTTTATTTTTATTTTTTTTGCCTCTGAGGAAAAGAGGGGTATTCACTACTAAGTTATTTCTTCCCATATGGTAAGCCCACTACTTGAATAGCTCTCTTTCCAAACACTGGAAATAACCATAAGGGTGCTGGTCTAGCTGTGACTTCATAAAAAGATTGTTTAATACTTTTACAGTTTAATTTTTTACAAAGGACATTTCCTCTCAAACCATACTGTAGTTTAGATAAGGATATCCCCATAACTTACACATACTCTGAAATGTATTTGGAAAATACTGTTCAGTCCAGAGACAAGAAGGCTCCAGAAAGACCTGATAGCAACTTTTCAGTATTTGAAGGGGGGCTATCAAAAAGAAGGGGACAGACTCTTCAGCAGGGGCTGTTGTGATTAGAACAAGGGGATATGGTTTAAAACTAAAAGAGGAGAGATTTACACTGGATGTAAGGAAAGAGGTTTTTACAATAAGGGTGGTGAGGCAGGTTGCTCAGAGATGTAGTGGTGTTCCAACTCTGGAAAGGTCAGGCTGGATGGGGCACTGAGTAACCTGACTGAGCTGTAGGTGACCCTGTTTGTTGCAGAGGAGTTTGGCTATATGATCTTTAAAGGTCCCTTCAAACAATTCTATAATTCTAAAAGTTATGCTATGACTGGATTAAAATCATAGCTCTGAGACATCTGAACATTTCTTAAGAAAGTTTAAAGAAATGTGATATTTCAGCTTTATGCTGTCCTTAAATCAGTAATTTTTCTGTATTTTACTGTCCTTGTTTGTATCTTGCAGGAAAACCACATTTCACGATTCCATCTCTCCTTATGAAGTTAAGAATAGAATAAGAGAATACCCTGAGTTGGACGTGACCCACAAGGATTGCTGAGTCCAACTCCTCAAAGTTAATGCATTTAGAAGGTCCAGTCCCTCCCTCTGCTTTTTCTAATTGAACCTGACAGTAAAATCTCTGCCCTCATCAGTGGGTCCAGATTTCCCCCAAAGGAAGAATTGGAGGTTCTGGGATTCTTAACCACAAGCTGAATGCAAGGATTAAGTATGTGGTGATGGATAGCAGCTTAATTAACAAGCTATGAATCAACAGAAAGCCAATCTATATGACAAGACCTTCACTGTTAAAATGTATTCCCAGTCACTCTTGATAAAATTCTCACTCCTGTTGATGAGGGAAACAACAGAAATTAGTGAGCAGATGCAGGATCAGTATTCCCCTCCCTAGGGAAATAAAACTGACAAACAAGCTCCCTTGGTATAAATAGCAGTAGAAATAGCACCAAGGAAACTGTCTGCAAGGCTCATGTGCAAGAAAAAAATACTACTGTTTTCTTAAGAAACATAAAAAAATAATGGTTATAATGAGCCAAGGTCCTCCTAATGATTATGGTATTTATCTTCCAGTTGGTGGACAGCTTAACTGGCTTTACATTTTTAGTGAGAAATTTCATTTTCCATGTATCCAAAAGAATGTAAAGCCTCCTACATGCAAATTTTAACAGTAAGATAATATTTGTACAAAATCAAGATGCAATGCTATTATTTCTCTGTGAGATGTACAAACTATGTATTTCTGCCAAGACATTAAGGAATGATCTCATACAAAAGATAAAACTATATGTATGTAATTACAATACTGAACTCTTCTAATATAATGCTGGTTTTTAAGAATTAATTTAGACTGTTACTAGGCATAATATTCCATGGGTCTCATTCCGTTCCTGTTGAACTGAGTAGGAGCTTTAATGCTGACAAGGAGAAAAGCTGTACAGATTAAATGCGTGGAAATATTACATGTACTGTATAAGGCTGCAACTTTATTAGACTCATCAGGGAACCACCTAGTAACAAAACCATAAAACCGTCTTTCACCACTCTTTCAGAGCACTGGCACAGGCTGCCTGGAGAGGTGGTGGAGACTCCTTCTCTGGAGATCTTCAAGACCTACCTGGACACCTATCTGCACAACCTGGGTTAGGGAGCTGCTTTGGCAGGGGGTTTGGAATTGATGATCTCATGAGGTCCTTTCCAACCCCTAAAACTATGTGATACTGTGATTTTTCAACCTGTCCTATTTAATTGGAAGCTAAAGCATGTCTTGTCCTTCCTTCAGTTTTGGCTCAACTACTGTTTGTAAAATTCCCCTCACTGGTGACAGAAAAAAGAGCTAGAACCAAATACAGCCTCTCACTTTCAGGATTGACATAGGAGGACCTTTTTTTAGTAACCTCCCTTCCAAGTAACTCATCAGAGAAATTATCTCTTAGTGGAAGGGGTCTATGTAACAAAAACACTGGATCTGGAGTGAACAACTGTTCTGTTATTATCCTATCTGACAGAAAATCAGCTGAAAATGCAAGTGACTCCTGTCAATACACAAGTGAGGGGAACTTGTCTCCTATATATTCTAAAATACACATAATGTCAAAATTTAGAATGGACATGACTATTTATTTCTTGCTGGGTTAACATCTATGGCTGTAGGGAACTAATTCTGGCCTTTTCTTTAGATGCTATTTAGTTAGTCTGTTCTAATAAAGAAAATTATAAAAGTAAACTATTAGTTATATTACATTATACTTTTAAGCATACAGTTTTTTCCCACCTCCAATCACATATATATTAAATGAAATGTACAACATACCTCGTCCATCCACAGTAATACCTATTCCACTGCTACACAGGCCATGAAACTCTGCTACTCATTGACGCAAGAGTTGTTGGAGGAAATAAAATAAAAAAAAAGGCATTTGCAGTGTTTCACTTTTTAAATTCTAAAATAAATCAATTAGATTCTTTTTCAAAATAATTTTCTACAATTTAAGTAATAAAATGTCAGTTTTCACATGAGATAACTTTAGGTACCTTAGCTAAACATGACAGTAACATTCCACCCTGAACTTTTGCACACCTTCAAAAACAGAATTTGATTACAAGAATGAAATGCTAGAGTGGTTTCATTATAGTCCTCACAGTACTGACTCCCTCTGATATTACTTTCAATCATTATATGAATTTCTCTTTACGTCTTCTAAAATTTATGCTGTCACAGAAAACATGTGATGGAACTACGATACAAGACTTCTCATCTCAATTCTGTTTGAAAGACACTTTTTTAAAGCAGTCTCCATGTTTTTTCAGAGAACTAATTCCAATACAAGATAGATTTCTAAAGACATTCTCTTACACTAGGTTTATCTAACTAGGAAATGTACATATTTATCAGAGACATCTGCTTATTCTCTTCACCTAATCATTATTTAGAGCCAACACTTAATTCAAAAATCCAGTTTCATTCATAGCATATTCATGTCCCTTCAGCTTCAATTTTGTCACTGTCTGGTCAGCTCAGGAACTTGGTTTGCCTCAAACGTTACGTTGTAGAAATACACAAAACACTCAACACAGAATACCAGAGTTTGTTTTTCTTTAAAGGAGAAACCACTTTCAGTGTACAATTCTACTAAGTAAACTGTTATTTCTCATAAATGTATGATGTAAATGAGCTCTTGATCTGAATAAGATTTATTTTTTTTTAACATCAGTATTTGAAGAAATATAACATTTTACCTGAGTTTTTAGCAGGGCAGGGTTGACATGGCTCTCCAAAACCATAGTCAGGATTGGCACAGCAACATTCAGATTTCGTCACAGCACCAGGGAAAGGACGAATGCATGTTCCTTTTTTGATGCCTCCATAGCATGTGCTACGCATATGAGTATCTAATAAAGGGAAGGCAAATAAATATTTTATTTATTTAGACTCCAAGTGAAATGGGGAAATGAGGAATTCACTATCTGTGAAAGAGACCCGCTGGTATTGGTGACAGAATGGTCAGCACTAGTCAGAACTTTAGGAAATCCTCTTAGACAGCTTTCAACATGTTTTGCTATTGTTGTTGTTCAAGTTATTCTTTTTTTTTTATCCGCCATTTCAGTGTCAGATGCCTTTTGTATAATTGTTTATAGGATAATATTGGCTATCTTCCAGCAAGAACGTGAGTGGACAGTCAACCCAAATGTGCAACTGAGAACAGCAGGATATAGAGTACGTACTCTTCAGTTTCCACTTCTACACTTCTATAGACCCTTGCTAGTACTTCAAGGTATTTACAGACTAGGCCAGAACATGGCCTTAACTATATTACTTGTTGAACTCCCAGTAAAAATATGATACACTGTGGTCTAATATGCACTTAAACGAAAGAGAATCTGAGGGAATCCAGATAGATGCCTGCTTAAACATGTCCCAAAAACAACATAAGAAATCTGCACGAAAAATATTACAGAGCCAATTCCAATGAGAACTGGCAATTCTTCATGTGTCCTGCCTGCTCTTTGCTGTAAACTGGCTCCTGCAAAATGGCATAGCCTGTACATAAAATGTTGTCCATGGTCTCCCATGGAACAAGCAGTTCTGGAGCACAACTAAATGCAGCCCAGATTTCAGCACTTGTTATTTGCCAAGAGCCTAGGTGAAGCCAGTACAAATCACTTGCACTTGACAGCAGGAAAAGATTTTTATGCTTGACAACAATGAAGTATTACTGCACAAGGAAAGTCTGCTTATGTACCCTGCAAAATAGTTGCACCACGTCCTTTTCCTCCGTGTCTAGAAAGTCCAGATGTCAATCTGTCACACTCTGTTATGAATAAAAGGGCTTTGATCACTGTCCTCTCAAAGAAGAGAAGGTCTGGGAGAGAATGAGACAATTCAAGAGACGGAAATGTCTTAAAGGGAAATTTGCAGGGGGAGAAAAGATTGGAAACCATGGAGGAAGTACTCTATAGGAATATCTTCAAAGATGTGAAGGTGGAAAGCAGCTGGAGGAAGCTACAGATACCACATACTAGAAGGGCTCAAGTGCTTTTTCACACAAAACGAAGTTTTTATAAAATAAGAACAGGCAACATGGTGGAGAATTTCCTCACTAATTATAGGAATAGTCTAATTTACACTGACAGCGATTCACAAAGACCACAAAGGAGGAGTAACTAATCTGATGCCTGGAGAAGCTAAAAAGCAATACTATGACAGGAAAAATGTTCTCCCAGGGCTGTGCTTCTCATGCTCTGATTGTACATCACCTGCTTGAGGCACCCTGCCAAGCTGAAGTTTGCCATGTCACAATAGCTCTGACCACACGCTTCACTCATGAGCCTGCTCAGTTTCCTAAGTAATTCAATGAGCCCTGGACTACATTTTATGCCCTGAACCAGATCCAAGCATTGGTGCTTTTGTAATCATGTGTATTGTCTCTAGGATTTTATTCCATAGTTTTCTGGAGGATGGTCTTGGAAGACCATTTCTAGACTCTTAAATTGTGTAGTGAAGTACTTGAGCACCTGTAAATATTATCGCCACTGTGTTTGTGGTCAGGGCCTGGAGACCAGTGGTTGACCTATTCTTAGTGAAACCCTCTGAACTTCTCCAGACATCTTAGAAGGCCAAATCACACAATGGTTATGACAGGCACTGCAAAATAACCAAACAGACTAAAACTAAACTGAGCTGTTTTGTTCTGGATGGTTGTATTTGGCCAGAGAGGTGAAATGCAGACTGAATCATAACTAACAGTACCTCAGCAGAGAACAAACAACACTGTGCAAAGCTACAGCTACAGGTCAGTGCAAGTTCTGAGATGACACACATACACATAGAGCCAGCAGAGGTATCTTAGCATGAAGTTGCAGTTAGAAGTATAGCCAAACCCAAGATGTGTGCAAATACTACTTTGGCTCTGAGTAGTTATCTAACTGTTCCTTTTCCAATTATTTGTTCTCCTTTGCTGTACTTTTTTTTTTTCCTAAACTTGTGTAACATTTTGTGGTTGACACTATCATACTTATTAACATTAAATAGAAGTGCACTATATTCTATGAATAATCCCATCAGGATCAATGTTACTATTCAAAAGGGAAATAGTGCTTAAGTTAAAAGTTAGACTGTAGTCTCTCTCTATTTTAAAATTATTGTTTTTGGTAATTGCCTAGCATATTCCTATGCCTAGCATAGGATCACTGCTAGAAGAATGCTCCATGTAACTTACTAAATTTCAAATTATACGAATACTTTTTTAGGAGCCAGGTTGTCTTGCAAAACAAAAGACAGAATAGCCAGACAGAGAACTCCTGTAGCTAATACAGCATGTGTAAATATATATGTACACATAAAATACTGACCAGCAAATTGGCTCTGACATTCCATTCTGAAGGTCATGTATAAGGACATTTTTATTATGCACTATTGCAAGTTTCCTATTTTACCTTATACCTGGAATAATTACATCATCTTTTTAAAGAGAATTTTCCAAATAAATCGTGATTCTCTGTTACATTTTTTGTCATATTAAGAATATTTCCTGTTGAAAACCTAAGCTTTTCTGGTAAACCTTAAAGCTATGTGACACGTGGAACTGGACGTTTTTAAATAAAACATACTGTTCACAGGTGACAGCCAATTTGTGAAGCATTTCACTGCTAGAACTGTGGCAACATTAGGTAAATGGGAACACAGAAAACTGAGCAGTGGACTGATTCTTTGCAGCTGTATCACTGACAAGGGTGAAGATGAGGCCAACTTGGACCATGAAAAAGGTACTGAACAGCTTGTACTCAAATCTGGTTGTGCTGCTGTGTCACTATGCAGTGAAATTCCTATATTAAAAACAGTACATCAAGCTTTTTCCCATTCTTATATCTTTTCACTGTCTTTCTCCAAGCATTTAATAAACTAGAAGAAAACAAATAACCTGACCAGAGAACAATCATTGTTTTTGTTGGTTCAACTTTTAGTACAGTTCTGCTTACCAAAAAATCTCATTTGTTTAAAATAACAAATATTTGCATTCCAACTGAGTCTAAGAAACTGCTTTTTATTAAGATTATTTTTAAGCCATTCTGAGCTTTTAACATGCACTTCTTAAACTGAATTGCCTATTTTGCACAGGTACTTGATAAGAAATCTTGTACTAGATTTTTCTATCAAGAATGATGAAATTCTGCATAATACAGAATTTTAAACTTTGGACTTCTTAAATTTTTAAGCTTGGACTAAATGGAGCGATAATAGCAACACGAGCATGCAGTATCTCACATATGTTTGTTGTGAAATAACCTTAAAATTCTGTGATCAAGTTAGACATTTTACCCAGACATGCAGATTAGACACATACATGAATCCACGAGCAGGAGTATTCATAGTTCTGGTTAATATTTGCAACTATTACAGAGCTAATCCAGTGGTTTGCTCTCTGCCTCCATTGCTCCATTAATCTGTTATATATCGTGGCATAAATCATAAAAACTGATAAAATCCGAGCTCCAATGCCAGTCTAGTAGCCAGCAGCAAAAAAAAAAAAAAAAAAGTTGTTGTTGCACTGTGCTGTTAAGAGTTGTACTTTTCACTCCTGGAGGCTCCATTACAGGCACATTTCTCTGCTAAAACGTCAAAGTACACACTACCAACTGACCTTTGGGTTGCCAATATGTCCAATGATAACTATGTTCATGAGAGAATTGGTTTAGGAAACACAATAGAAGTAATGTTCTGATAAGCAGAAGAAGGAAAAAAATGTTATTTCCTTTGGCTTGGCCAAAGCTGATTTAAGAAACCCAGCAGTATCTTTCCACCTAGTGCATGTCAAGTGCACCTCAGAGATTTGGAAAAACGGTGCATTCCTCTCCAATCTTCATCAGTGATTAGGATGAAAGCAAAATTCCCGTTGCTTTTCAATTAAAAAAAAATCTCACTCACCTACACAGACACGACCATCAACTCCAACAGCCAAGCCAGGAGGACATTCACATCGAAATGATCCTTCTGTATTTATACAGTGACCATTCATGCAAATTCCTGATGTTTGACATTCATCAATATCTATTAGGAAGAAACACAATTTAACAATATGTTTGCTGCTTCAGCTAGTTTACAGTTAGTATTTGAACATCACCTATTCACTATATGATTGCAGATGAATCATTAACACATCCTTGTTTTGTTTCTAATAAAGTCTCACCTCAGAATCACACTAAGTAATCAGAATTTCAGCTGTGCATTAAAAAGTAAGAAAAACTTTATGGAGTGGCAAGGTACTTCAAATAAAACAAAATAAGTGATAAATGATGTTGCCCTTTGCTCATCTTGTTTAATATCTTTATTGATGACCTAGATGAGGGAATTGAGTGTACCCTCAGTAAGTTTGCAGATGACACCAAGTTGGGAGGATGTGTCAAACTGCCTGAGGGTAGGGAGGCCCTTCAGAGGGATTTGGATAGGCTGAACAGCTGGGCTGAGCTCAATGGGATGAGGTTCAATAAGACCAAGTGCCAGGTCCTGCACTTTGGCCACAATAACCCCATGCAATGCTATAGGCTTGGGGCAGAATGGCTTGAAGAATGTAGAGAGGAAAAGGACCTGGGGGTGTTGGTTGATGCTCGGCTTAACATGAGCCGGCAGTGTGCCCAGGTGGCCAAGAAGGCCAACGGCATCCTGGCCTGTATTAGAAATAGTGTAGCCAGCAGGAGCAGGGAGGTGATCCCCCTGTACTCAGCTCTGGTACAGCCGCACCTCGAGTACTGTGTTCAGTTTTGGGCCCCTCACTACAAGAAGGACATTGAGGCCCTGGAGCGTGTTCAGAGAAGGGCAACAAAACTGGTGAGGGGTCTGGAGCACAAGTCTTATGAGGAGCAGCTCAGGGAGCTGGGATTGTTTAGTCTGGAGAAGAGGAGGCTCAGAGGAGACCTTATTGCACACTACCACTTCCTGAAGGGGGGTTGTGGTGAGGAGGGGGTGGGCCTCTTCTCCCTGAAAATAACGACAGGACGAGAGGGAATGGCCAGAAGTTGCGCTGGGGAAGATTTAGATTAGACCTGAGGAATTTTTTTTCTGAAAGAGTGGTCAGGCACTGGAATGTCCTGCCTAGGGAGGTGGTTGAGGCACCATCCCTAGTGCTGTTCAAGAAGCGTTTAGATGAGGTGCTAAGGGATTTGATTTAGTAGTAGTTGGGTAGGGATAGTGATAGGAGGATGGTTGGACTAGATGATCTTGTAGGTCCTTTCTAACCTTATGAACCTATGAACCTATGAATCTTCTGATATTGTAAAGGAAATGCCTATCACAGAGTATCCCTATCATAGAGTGCTGAGGGAGTTGGCAGATGTGGTTGCCAAGCCACTCTCTATCATCTTTCAACAGTCCTGGCTAAGTAGGGACATCTCAGTGGACTGGAGATTGGCAAGTGTGATGCCCATCTTCAAAAAGAGCCATAAAGATGACACTGGTAGCTATGGACCTATCAGTCTCATCTCAGTGCCAGGGAAGGTTACAGAACAGCTAATCTCAGGAGACATCATGGATCAATGAAGGTCAACCAGGGGATTAGGCCCAGCCAGTTTATGAATGGTAGATCCTGTCTGACAAACCTGATTTCGTTTTATGACAAGGTGACCCGCTTCGTGGATGAAGGTAATGCTGTCGACGTGGTCTACCTGGTCTTCAGTAAAGCCTTTGACACTGTCCTCCACAGCATTCTCATGGAGAAGCTGGCTGCATGGTTTGCATGGGCAGACACTCCACTGGGTTAAACACTGGCTGGATGGCTGGACCCAGAGAGCTGTGGTCAGTGGAGGTAAATCCAGCTGGCAGCCAGTCACAAGTGGTGTCTTCCAGGGCTCAGTACTGGGGCCACTCCTATTCAACACCGCTATCAATTATATTGATGAGGGGATAGAGTGCACCCTCAGTCAGTTTGCAGACAACACCAAGTTGGGAGGGAGCGTTGATCTGCTGGAGGGTAGAAAGGTGCTACAGAGGACCTGAACAGACTGGATTGATGGGCCTATATAAATGGTATGAGTTTCAACAGGGCCAAGTGTTGGGTCATGCATTGTGGTCACAACAACCCCAGGCAACCCTACAGGCCTGGGGAGGAGTTGCTGGAAAGCTGCCTGACAGAAAAGAACCTTGGTGTGCTGATGGACAGTTGGCTGAACCACAAGTGTTCCCAGGTGGCCAAGAAGGCCAGTGGCATCCTGGCCTGGATCAGGAATGGTGTGGTGAACAGCATTAGGGAAGTAATCCTCCCCTGTACTTGGCACTGGTGAGGCCCCATCTCGAGTACTGTGTTCAGTTTTAGGCACCTTAATACAGAAAGGACACTGAGGTGCTGGATCAGGTCCAAAGAAGGGCAACAAGGCTCGTGAATGGCTTGGAGAATACGCCCTGTGAAGAATAACTGAAGGAACTGGGGCTGTTTAGACTGGGGAAGAGGAAGCTGAGGGGAAACATTATTGCCCTTTTCAAATAACTAAAAGGTGATTGCAGCAAGAGTGGAGTTGGTCTGGTGACAGGTAACAAGGCAAGAGGAAATGGCCTCAAGTTGTGCCACGGGAGGTTTAGGCTGGATATAAGGAAGAACTTCTTTACAGATAGGGTTATTAAGCACTGGAATAATCTCCCCAGGGAGGTGGTTGAGTCAACATCCCTGAATGTGTTTAAAATCCATTTGGATGTGGTGCTCAGGGACACAATTTAGCGGTGGATTGTCAGAGTTAGGGTAGTATGGTTTGGTTGTGGTTGGATTTGATGATCTTGAAGATCTTTTCCAATCTGAACGATTCAATGATTCTACAATTCTGGTGTCTTAAATTCTGTATTGCTAGAAGAGTGGTATAGAAGGAATATTCGTGTATGTTCAAAATAAAAAAAAATAACTTTGTTAAACTTCCCATATTGCTACTCATTTTATGATTTTGTGAAGGGTCTGCATATTTTGCTGCATTTAAAATGATTCCAAGGTGTTTCAACGTAATTTACCACCTGCTGTAGTGTTATGTAATAGTACTAAACAATTAAGTTATTTCAAAAGAAAATTTAAAAATGTAATATAAAGAACTATTTTCAGGAAGCTTAATACATCTACAGTAGCAAATTATACTAGTATGATGTCAAATTCATCTAATCAGATTGCCATTCTTGCATGAACAAATAGACAGGAAAAGCTGCTTCAGTCCAAGTTGTCTTAATGTGTTACTCCACAATTGTACATACCGGTACAGTAGCGCCCATTTGGAGCCAGAACAAATCCTGGTTTGCAGATGCATTTAAAACTCCCATCCTCGTTTATGCACATCCCATTTAAACACATGTTCGTAGTCATACACTCATCATGATCTGAAAGCATTTCAAAGAGAACTGTTTATACCACTTCACCTCCAAAAAATGACACAGTGTAAATAACCACTCAGGAGAGATGTGACAGACTCCTCTTGAAGACTGAATTATTCTCACAACTGATGAAGCACCTGAATTTTTCAATCCATAGACAAAGTAGCAAATGTATATACCACCATAATCAGTTGTTTTGTATGTTTCAGATGACTGTACGGAATAACCATGTGCATCATCCTTTATTATGTGAAAGGATAAAAAGCTTCAGTCACCCATCCTAATTAAGAGCTTGTTGCAAAATGCTTTTTATCTTGGAAGATTTTTTTGACACAGTACAGCCAAAATAATAACAATTACTTCTTCAGCTATACTGATATAGGAAACAATAAGAAGCTTTAAGAAAAGATGCCATTCTTGGCACTGAGCTACCTGTGTCTCCTGAGATGTAGCTTCAAAAACAAAAACCACATCAACTGTTATTTGAAAGCACACTGCTTCATTTAATACCTATTTGACTGCAGAGGCTTAAGTTCACCTCAGGTCATGCCTTATTTCACAAAAGTTAAAGAGCACTATGAAGCTTATTTTCTAGAATAACCAGACCAGTGCAGGCCACATATGAAGAAGAGTTCTTACCCACACAGTTTTTTCCATCTGTAGTCAGTTCAAATCCAGCATTGCAAATACACTGAAAACTTCCATCAGTGTTTACACATCGTCCGTTTTTACAAAGGACACCATTCTGGATGCACTCATCTATATCTAAGGCAAAAAAAAATCAGATAAAAAGTTTTTAGAAAATACAAGTGCATATAGGAACAGAAATTGCTTTGAAAAATACAGTGATGTTGATTGAATATTACTTTTACTGAATTTACTGAAATAGCACTTATAACTACTTTGAACATGATGTGATAGGAGTCAGAACATCTGCAATATTTGTAGACATGAAGCCAATTTTCTTACCAATGCAAGCTTGCTTGGTAGGAGTTCTCTGGAAACCTGCATGGCACTTGCAGTAATAGGAACCAGGTGTGTTGACACAGTCTCCATTAGAGCATGGGTTTGATGTGCATTCATCAACATCTGTTGGCAGCACAGCGGAACATTAGTCAATACACCATGCATACATCTTACTTTTCAAGTCTATAAGCTTCTAAGTGAAAAAGACAGTAACTGTCAAATCCAGAAAATTAAAACTTGTTCATGATTCAAAATGATTACTTTCCTAGGAACAAAGAATTCTCAGTGCAACTAGCTTGATATTTTCAAGAAACAAAGTATCACTGCATGATTTGTATGCCTCTTGAAGGAAAAAAAAAGAATGATTAAGTATGAGGATTTGGGGACATGGTATCTGAGGTAGCTTGGTAAAACTCACTTAAAAAAGTCTCACTTAGCTGAACGACCACTTGTTCTTCTTTAGAGTAAAACCAGTACTAATCAAAATCTGCATTTTAAAACCAGAACAGATTTTGGCATCTAAAAACTGTGATTATTTTACAGGTTTGTTGTAGAAGTGTGAGGAAGGGCCACGCAGCAGCAAGAGGGATTCTTAATGAGACTGCAGTCTGTACATTACATGTCAATTACTTAAGTTCCACTGCAACCTCAGCCCCAGCCTGTTTTTACATTTCAGTAGTGCTGCATTTTATCTATTTCTTCTCTGCAATGAATCTTATTTTTTCAAAAGTTTTTTTTTTTTTTTTTGGATCAACCAAATGCACTTCAATCAGTATAGATTTGAACTAACTGATTGGAGATAACTCCCATTTGACACAGGGCTCTGAAAACTTACCGCCTTTCAAGAACCCTTCTCAGATGTATTTCCCAATGGCTTCCTATGAGTTAATTGTGACTTTGGACTGAGAAAGATATTCCTAGTTCCAAAATTACACTGATTGTTCCTCCTCATGTTCTCTGAAGCCCTCCACAAGCTCCCACCTTTATCAGGTCTAAGACTTAGTAACTTATTTCACTGCATCTTGAAAATAATGGCACTGAATCAGAGATTAAAATTATAGTTTTGTTGGTTTTTTTTTTTGGTTTTTTTTTTCCAACTCAGGCCACTCTATATTTTCACTTATTGTTAAATAAATGCATACTTCTTTAAAGTGCTGTGACATGAATTACTAGATTATATATGTGTCAATTAAATCATAAAGAACACCATATATTTTACAGGATTTTGTGTATACACAGTTAAAATGAATAGCATCAATATACACATCAGTAAGATCTGGGATTACCCAAATCTATGATTTGTAAGCTGGCTGACAATGTTCCTGGTGCTTATAAGGAACATCTTATCTTAACTGCTTATCTGGATAAGCAGTTAAGTAAATGAAGGTAAAACAAATGGAAGTATCAAATACCTTCTCTTACAATATTTAGCTTATTCCTTTTTGCATTGGCACCGCACCAGTAAAACCACAAGAATAAAGAAAGGTAAAGAAAAGAGAAATTCAGACTGTTAAATACAATTAAGAAAATAATGCATATCAGGTTTTTACACAGAAAAAAAAAAAAAAAAAAGAAAGTCTGAGTAGTTATAGCAGCTTCCTGCCCTCATGCTTCTCTACAGTGCCTGTTTGTTGCGATGCTCTTCCTCCTGAGTAGGTATTTTTCCTCAGTGCTCAGCTAGTTTGGGAACAAAGGAGACCCAGACATGATTCCATCAGAACAAAGTTCTCAGCTACCAAAAACATGTCAAAATCTCAATCACATTTTCACATTAATGTTTTGCCAAATAGTGTAATTCAAATGAGTTTACTGTAAATTTATATTGCATTAAGATAGAGGACAGGGGAAACTTACAAATGATAAGGTATTCCCTTATACTGTTTAGTTTTCCTACAGTAAATGACATTTATGGAATTATTATAGGTCAATTAGCTTCATCTGTTAAAGAAATGTCCAAATTATAATTTACAGCACCTCGCTGTAAATTAATTTATAAATTCTACTGCAAGAATGCAAATTTCCTCTTTGAAATAGCTGCCATAAGCCTAGAAAATCCCTGCAAAGCCTTGTGCATGAGATGATCTCCCTATAAAATATGCATCTTAAGTTCCACTTATTTTTATAAGCTGTTGGTGAAAAAGGGAAATGGCAAGTATATGTTAATATAAAGAATTGCTGGCTTTGAGTTTGCATTGCAAACATGCATATCCAAGCAGTGTAAACAGGAAACATATGAGACAGATATTTAACTCATTTCATTCTATCTCCCAGCACGCTCCTTTTCAGTGACAAATATTTCTTTTCATCGCTTACATCACATTTATATCCCTGTCTCAGTGTTTCATTTGTAACACTTGTCAAAGAAATTGAATTTCCAAAACCTTCTTAAGACCAGTATGAAGATGTATAACAAAATTTTAAAAACAGAATTCTACTTGTTTGGTAATACAAATTTCAGCACAGTGCAGCTATGGGGTTACTGTCACTTTCAATGTATTTACAGTTTTATGCAGAGTTTTTATAAACAAAATTAATTAAAGAAAGATAGTAGCATTTACAACCATTATCAGTTTGGGAGAATTATTGACTTTATGTGTGAGATCACTTAGGACTGCTATTGGGTTTTAAACCTCATCAGGTAACATTCCATCATGAGAGATGCATAACGCAAGTTCAGGTCAGAATGCAGTACGTAAACTCCAGTACCTAAAGAGATCGTATAAATAAATAGCAAGTTGATTTTTATATGATCTCATAGTGGTAGGAGAACTGGGAGTGGTTTTAACATAAAGGAAGGTTGATTTAAGTTAATCATTAGAACAAAATTCTTTAATCAGAGAGTGGTGAGGCACTGGCACAGCTGCCCAGAGAAGCTGTGGGTGCCCCATCCTGCAGGCACCCAAGACCAGGTTGGATGAGGCCCTCGGCAGCTTCAGCTGGTGGGGAGCACCCTGTCCACGGCGCAGGGTTTGAAATTTCAAGACAACTTTGTGTGATTCACAGCAACTAACATTCACAAATCAGCACTTCAATGTGGCACTTAAGACTTACTACTACTCTGGAATACAATTAAAAAGTAACAGTGAAACAAAGCTATGTTATCAACATAAATATTCATAAAGTTTACCGTCTCATAAAAGGTCTCCCAAACACAAGCTGTTCCTTAAAATAAAAACCACTGAGGAGTCAAAATAATTAGTAATGATTAGTTCAGATTAGTTCATTGTGCCAGATTTCAGGAGATGCTCAGAGCCTTCGAAGCAGCTTCCCAAGATTCAAAGTTCACCACAGTTCAGAGATATTGATCTCAGTGGCACAAAATTAACTACTGCTAACAAATTGCCAGGGAACACATTCCATTGCATCACCTGCCTTTGAGTAAAGAATTTCTCCACATCTAATCTAGATTTCTCCTTTTTTAGGGTTCCATCACTATGAGACCATGTAAAATATCCATCTCCTTCTACGTTATAAGCTACCCTCAAGTACTGGATAGACACAATGAGGTTTCCCTGAAGCCTTCTCTTTTCCAACCTAATCAAACCTGATTTCCTCAACCTCTTTTCATAAGAGAAGTGCCTCATAAGAGAGGTTCCAGCCCTCTGATGATCTTTGTGGCACTCCTCTGGACACACTCCAGTAGCTCCTTGTCTTCTTGTGCTGGGGGCCTTCAGATACATATTTCTCCATTTTAAAGATAAGGATGTGGCGTGGGACCATGTCGAAGAACTTGTCCAAGTCCAAGCAGAAGGCATCAGTTGCCCTTTCTTTGTCCATCAGTGCCATCACTCCATCTCAGATAGCTCCCAGACTGACCAGGTACGATCTGTCCTTGGTGAAGCCATGCTGGCTGTCTCAGACCACCTGCTCATCCCCCATGTGCACTGACAAGTGTTTTAAGAGGATATTCCCAGGCACAGAGGTGAGGCTCACCAGCCTATAGTTTCCTAGGTTCTCCTTTCTCCCTTTCTTAAAAATAGGAATGATGTTTCCATTTTTCCAGTAACCAAAGACTTCCTGAGATCCATGACTTTTCAAATATAATAGACAGAGGCTTGGCAACCACATCAGCCAGATCCTGAAATTCATGTGATTTAGCCTCATAGACTTGTATACAATCACTTTTGTGAGGTGGTCTCAGACTCATTTTGCTCTAACAGCGGAGGGGATTTTGGTTCCCCTACTCCTACCCAGGGGTTCAGGGACATGAGAGGTGTGGGAAGCCTGACTGCCAGCAAAAACTGAAGCAAAGAACCCACTGAGTACCTCAGCTTCCCCATGTCTGTTGTTTCCAGCTCTGACTGATCATCTGCCAGGGGGGAATACTCCTTGGCATGTCTCTTCTGACAAATGTACCAACAGAATCCTTTCTTACACCCCTTGCCAAGTTCAATTTTGTCTCTGCCTGTTGAAGAGCCCCAGCACCAGACATCTTTTTTGGTCCCTAATTTTAACACACAAGCTCTCAACCTGTTTGTGTCTGTTTCTGAGAGGCAGCTCTCTGTATTCTATCCACTTCTTAACACAGAGGACAACTCTTCCACCCCTCTCACCAAGCCTATCCCATTTTCAAAAGCTTGTAGCCCTCAACTGTAGTATTCCACTTCTGAAATTTGTCCCTTCATGTTTCTGTGACAGCAATTATGTCACAGTTTTCTAACTGCACTACAGTTTCTATGTCCTCCTGGATACTTCCCATTCTGCATGCATTGGTGTACAACCACTTTAGCTGGGGTACCAGCAGCATTATCTTCTTGAAGAAAACTTCCCAAAATCCTGTAGGACAAATCTGAAATTTTCCCTGTCTGTTTCCTGTAGTGAAGTGTTCCATGGCTCTTCCTTTGACATTCAGCAGCAAAACCCTTTTCTCAGTCAAATCTAGTTTAAAGCCTTGCTGCTTAGACCAGCCAGCTTGCTGCCCAGTTTATTGTTGCCTCTCCTGTTCAGTTGTGTCCCGACTGATATCGACCTATCAATGATGCATCCAAAATCATAGTACCCAAAACCTTTAGTGTTCCCAGGACCTAGTTTCCAACAGGGATGATCGAGGAGAACACTACCTGTGTTCCTGATCCCTTCAGCATCTTCCCAAGGGACATATTAAATTTGTGTGAGAAAGGAAAGCAGCAACATCAGTAACAAAAAGGGGAATCCCACGTAAACTACTATTCAATTGTTGCCCTATTTTACTTCTCCAGAAGGCAGTGTGCCAAGCCAGACAGGTCCTGGTACTCAGTTTACAGTTCAGGGGGAATGGAAGAACATGCAATTCAAAGCTGCAGTAGTTCCCAGCTTTTAGTTGAAGGTCTTGGATTATAACATCATTTTAATGACTCTAGTACTAATTACATTTTTCTGTGATTCTTTGATTCTGCATTTTCACCTAATCCAAGACACAATGAAAAGTAATTCCAAAAGCACATTTTCAGTAACAGAATTCTATAGCATATATATAAACTCTTAAAAAGGTAACTAATGTATTCCATTACTGATTTAGTGTCTTTAAAAACTTGAATTCTGACCTTAATACCTTGAATGTCATTCAACATTAATTCTTCTACAAATAAAATGAAGAAGCATTATGAAAGAGTAAATGAGAAAAGAAGTTAATTTGCTGAATGTAAGGAGAAGAATATACTATAACCATCAAGTAGACTGATACTCAATAACCATATTTTTGAGTCAAGATTTTCTTTTAGGAAGCAGACAACTCTCATGAAGATTATAAATTATTCTGAGTAATATCAGAGTCCTTGCACTCTCTTTCACATAAGCAATAATAGTCACATAACAACATTTGTAGGAGAAAGACAGCATACATTGTTCTTGGAGGGAAAGAAAAAAAAAGTTGAAAAATGCTAGTGCTTTAAAAATTGAATAACACATATTTAAGAAAATTTTACTTACCAATACAATCACCATTTGAATCCTGCTTATACCCCATGTTGCACTCACAACGGTAACTAGAAATGGTTGGTATACAACGTCCATTTAAACAAAGGTTGGGATGATGCTTACAGATGTCTATTGTCTGATTGAGTATTGCTAATTTAAAAAACAAACAAACAAACAAAAAACAAAAAAACAGAACACAAGACAAACATTTGTATTTTCAAGTACAAGTAAAACTTACATACATGAGACTTCATTTTGGACCTTCAGTCAAGGAAGTACTTCTGAAGAATGAGTAAGTTTTACATTTGGGAAAACAACAAAAGAGAATCCTTTACTTTATGGAGTATCTTGGAAGTACTCTGGTGCTAAGTATTGCTAAGTATTTTGGAAGTACTCTGGAATTTTGAGTGTTATTAGTTTTGACCAAGACAGATCAGCAGGCACCAGCACAACTGGAAAATTCAAATGTTCATGGTAAAGTGGGAAGCCAACATGTGAACTGTATACAATCAGAAAATAAACTGGCAGAGTCAGTCAGGAGAACAGTCAGGAGACTGATACACAGAAAACTTAGTCATGCTAAGTCATGTGTTAAGTGAAAACAGCTTGTAAACACAAACCCAAAAGGTGGCTACGTGCTCAAGGACTCTGCAACTGAAGTGAAGGAAAAATATCCACTCATCTGAACTCCTACTGGAAAAGTAGTATACTCCAATATATCATTTATATTGGATATATCAATATATCAATATATCCTATACTCCAATATATCATTTAAGGTCTCCTGTATGTGGTTGCATGCTAAGAACATGTGTAAAGAACACAGTGTCTTTCAGAATAAAAACAAAGCAGAAGAACAGGAAAAAAAATAATGAAGGAATAAAAAAAGAGATTAATAAGTAATAAGAACACAAATACTTACTTAGCCCTGTAATTATTGGGCCATTTCCAGCAGGGGTCTGACTACCTGTTCCTACCCCTGCTCCACCTACACCGGGGGAGAAACCATTACTTCCAGGGATGGGAATGAATCCTGCTCCTCCTGGGCTGTAGCCATTGCCATTGCCACCGGGAAGGAATCCATTTCCTCCTGTTCCACCACCACCTCTGGAACCACCTCCAGCAGGCACACCATCCACACAAAGCCTGTGGTGTTCATCTATTGAACAGGAGCACAGAATGAGGCATACAGTAAATCAACTCTTCAAAATCAGCTTACCAGGAAGATACAGATCTTTGTGTGCTGCAGCAACCAGAACCACTGGCTCCTCATTGTCTTTAATCTTATGTGTTCCCTTTCGCATTTCTAACCTCAACAGAATTCCACAGTTGTGACAGGTGTTATTTAAGGAAGGACACGAAGAATACACAAAGGAAAAATCTTGATTTACAACTGTATGTTGAAACCATTTTGTTGATGTTTCCAACAGCACTAACTCCCTGATACCTCAAGAGATTCTGATATAGATAAACTGAAAACACATTTCATGAGGGATGTGGAATATTGTTCTGCAAGTATAGAGTTGAAAGAATAAATGAAATACTGATGCATTCCTAGTTCAAAGTAACATGAAATTTTATGGAAAGAGAGAGCAGCTGTTCCTTTAAATTGAAATGAACTATGGACCCTCAGAGTCATTTCCTCTTAGAGCTTGACCACAAAATCTTCCCCATTTCCCGAGAACTATTTCCAATGTCAACAAAAGGATGTTAAAGAAACTAGTCCCAAACAATAACGGTCCAGAAAAAAATGGCTCACAGATGGAAATATCATTATTAAAAACATAAGAATAAGAAATAATTTAAATCCTTTTCCTTTTAGCCTACATTTTAAAGTAGTTTAAAATGGTCTCCAGCTCAAGTAGAAAGGACAGCAAGGAGAAAACAAAACAAAACAACAACAGCAAAAAAAACCACCAGACCACTCACCAGATCCTCTAACAGGACACATCTCAGGAACAGATCCGATGGCCCAGCACCGGCCAGACTCACAGCAGCACTGTCTTTTGGTGAACCTACCAGGAAGTTCCTGGGCACAGCGGCCGTTCAGTAAGTTGGAGAAGCATGTACTTGCCCTTTGATCTGTAAGTCAATTTAGAAAGAAAACAAAGAATAGTAATATGAACTCTCACAGTTACTTTCCCTGATTCAATTCATGTAAGTGGTAAAATGTTTGAAGTGTTGTATTTAAAAAACAAAGTGAAATATTCAACAACTATCTCAAGTGATCAGCACCAATTTATTCTATGACTAATTTGCTTCCTGGTCATTTATTCTGAGTGATACCAGTCTTGCACTAACCTAACATCTAGCTGTCAAACTCGTCTTTCCTCCCAGTCATGACAAGTTCTCAGTTTCCTTCACAGACTACTTTGTGGAGAGGACTAGGTGCACTTTTTATATTGGCTTGGTCAACACTCAGTACAGATGTACTGGAAAGAATAAATATCCTATGGATGTTACATACAATTATTTCAGATATTGTTGGGTAAGTTTTTAGATTAAGGTAAATAGCATCTTCTTCAGATTCAGATCCCAGCCAAGGAATCTCCTGCATACAGAACATAAGGATCTTGATTACCCATTCTCTTTTACCTGCTTTTCTCCTTTTCTTGGTTTCAACAGGGCAAGCAACAACAGGCACAAACTTTAACACATGAGTGTCCTCCTGAACATCAGAGAACATGTTTTACTGCGTGGGGGACTGAGCCCTGGGAAAGGCTGCCCAATGCCTGTGGGGTCTCCTCCCCACCGATCTTTAAAGGTCACCTGGCCATGGTCCTTGACACCCTGATCTGCGTGTCTCTGTCAGAGCTGGGGTTGGACTGGATGGACTCATTTTTGATCATCATCCAATCCAATGACAAAATTGTCAGAGGTACTGACAATTTTGACCATTCCATGATTGTTACTGTAGTCTCAATCACATCTATCCTTATTCACTACTGATATTACTTACTAAGAGCATCACCGTTATAAAGCTTGTAAAATAACAAGGCTAAGTCAATAATCAAATCTGAAAAAATAGATGATCAGCAATTAAATGTTTTCTATCACAGCTTGCTCTACTATTGAACAATCAAAAATGGGAGAAAAGTGTATATTTCAATGTAGTCACTGTAAAACCCTTAGTACATTTATATGCCTTTGCTAAACAAGAGACTTGAAGAAACTCATGTTAGTTGCTGATCTTCTGCTGATTTACTTTAAGGAACAACACCTAGGTGATCAATTTGTTATCTTTACCCGTAATATAGTTTCAATATGACAAAGAATAGCTAAAGCACGTTTCCAGATATAGTCACTGGAAAAAATAAACCCACTCTATGTAAATATATTAATTTAAAAAAGCTTCTAACTTTGAACTGCTATGATAATCAGTAAGTATAAAAACCAGATATATACAAATAACTATAAACAACCATTTAAATAAAACCAGGAAATTCATTTTTGCAAAACTCCTACCAAGTGTAGCCTTGTGCAAATGTCATCATGCTCTGTAAGAACATAATATGACATTTTCTCTGGAATCATTTCATTGACAGTTTTTGAAGACAAAAAACATGCAAGAATAACAAAAGTCATCTATTCATTTTCATTCAAGTATTCTCCATCAATTAACACATGCAGTGAAACAGAACGCTATGCATGAGACAGAAGGTAATTGTCTCCCTCTACTCTGTCCCTGTAAGGTCCCATCTGCAGTAATTGCAGACTCAGGACCCACAGCACTGGAATGATGAGCAGCTGTTGAAGTAGGCCCAGAGCTATAAAGATGACCAAAGGGCTCTGGTCCTCCCCTATGAAGAGAGGCTAATGGAACTGAGCTTTCCTTTGACCTGGAGAAGAGAAGGCTCCTGTATTTGTGGTGAATTTATATCAGAATGGAACTGACTTTTTACACAATTTGATAGTGAAGAGACAGGGAGGAACAGCTTTAAACTAAAAGAAGAGAGATTTAGGCTAGATTTTACAAGGAAATTCTTCATGAGACAGCAGTGAGGCCATGGCACAGCTGCCCAGAGAAGCTGTGGTGCCCCAATTCTGGAGATGCACAAGGCCAGGTTGAATGGGGCCCTGGGCAGGCAAGAGGTTGGGACTGCATGGGCTTTAAAGTCCATACCAGCTTAAGCTGTTCTGCAATTCTAAGGTAACCCTAAAATACAATCTACATCTATATAAAATACAGACATAACAGTTACCAAGGTCAAAAACATTTATCTTAATGAGAAACATTTTTGAAATGACAGGTCAAAACTCCTAAAGCTGTATTTAAAAATCCTTTTGAACATTTAGTTGAACATCAGGAGATTTCATCCATTTTTTAAAAAAGAAAGGACAAAATATTTCAGAGAAATGCACTCTAGACTATAAAGCAAAGAGCCTGGCATTACAAAATACTTATGGTAGAAGGCTTGAGTGAGGAGGGACATCAAAGATTTCTTCTTTCCGCATGCTGAAGAACTGTTCACTCACACATTTTAAATATAAAGCATTACACTTCTCTATTCTCAAAAGCTGACAAAGATGCTGCAGCACTCAACATGACTGCAGAGCTGGGAAGAGCTGGCCCTGCACCTAGGAGCACCACTAGGCTTCCTCAAAGCAGCAGCCATCCCACCTCCCACATTACCAGCAAGATGCCTCCACTCCAGCTGCCTTCCCCTATTCAACTACTATTCAAATAGAGAGTGTAAAACAATTATTAAGTATACGTGGTAACTAAGGTAAGGATTTGTTATGACAGATGCTCCTGTTTGCATAAATTAAAGTTACAATTATAGTAAGCCAGAAATAACTTTGAGCACTTTCATTTCCTTTTGATCATTTTCAAACATGTTTAGTTTCAACTGAAACTGTGTATATGTTAAAGGTAGACTGAATGTACAACTGTATTTTCAGTACTGTCATGTGAAAAATACATAAACACATGTCAGTGCTTTTACATCTTACTTCTTTCAAGGACAAATCCTCTCTTTTATTGTCATACTTCCGAGTGCTAAATAGGATAAAAGCTGAATTAACTTGGAAGGATGTGGTATAAATTACAATAACTAAGTACATTCTGACATTTTTGTTAAAAGGAAGTATTTATTTTAATGTAGTAAAAATAATTTGTGTTAATGATTACATTCCTCCCTTTTCTCTAAAGCACCATTTTATCCAGCAGTGGAAACTCTGACAGTACAAGAACTTCTAGACAAATGGTCATTTAAGGGAAGGAGACTGACACAAGAGCTTGCCTTATCAGGTTAGGACACACACTCTGCATACATCCAGCTTTGGCTTTAAAAACTGAACAGTAAAAACATGCCCAAATCCATCAAAATGTTGATCACCTTGGAAATCATAGGTTCTTAGTACTCAAGACACCAAGCATACCATATTTAAAGCCTGGCACTCCTCAGACGGGCCTTGGTAATAATTACTGACTACACTGTGCAGAAAATTATTCATGTGAAATCCTTTGCAGGTCCTGTGCTGTTGCTTGCTTAAACCATGTATCTGTAATTCAGAACTCCCTTCGGAATTACCATCCTTTTCCAAACATGAGAACAAACTGCTCTGAGATATCCAAAATAAGAATTCCCACATGATAGCTAGAAAATATTATTATAGATGTATTTTTCATTAATTCATTAGTATAGCTTGGACTATATATTCAGCACATGTGCAGCTGTATAAAAGGAACCTAATAAGAAGATCCATGAAGTGCACTACCACCTGAGAAAATAAGGATACATCTATCTTACAAATATTGAAACAGATTTTTTAAATATTGCCTTGTGAAGGCTGCAGTCTAATGAAAGTTTATATTCAGTATGTTGGTGACAACTCAGTAAACTAGTGACAACTGAGCACACTACTTAATGCTTGACACTGGTTTCTTAAGTCCCAGACCCAAATCCAGATCCCTGTCAGGAGTTCCCTGCCTTTAGTAACATAGAGCAATCAACAATACTGATAAAGATTGCTGCTGAGGCAATCATCAGAAGAAGATAAGGTTATGTATTTTAAGTTGTTGGAAAAGAGCAAGGCTAGTCAGTGAGGACATCAAGGTCCTGGGAGAAAATGCTAGATGGTTGGGATAGACGTCCTGCTGCTGGGTATTAACTGCCTCAATAACCTGAAATGCTCTTCTAGTCTACAGGATGGAACACATACCGATGCAGCGGGAGCCATCTGTAGATGAAACATATCCCCGGGGGCAGAGGCAGAAATAACTTCCCACTGTGTTAGAACATTCACCACCTTCACAGACTCCTGGGATGATGCTGCATTCATCAATATCTATCCAAAAAGGAAAATAGATAAGATAATGAGCAATAACTTCCAGTTATTGTTTTAAAAAAGGAGGATAACCTCTCCGAAATTGTTATTAAGCTCAGATTAAATAATATACTGCAGGTGCTTATAAACTGCTGTGAAGGAAGCATGCACAAGTCACTTTGTTTGTCCTCTAATGCAGGCTTTCCTTACATGTTAAAAGTGTACAAGCCTCAGAGTGAGAGAGAGGCAGACCTGGACCTCTTCTAAATAACACATACTGAATGTCATCTCTGTGTAGTGGCTACTACAGTGAAGAAGAATACGTCCTGCTTCTGAGCTGAATGAAAGATGATGACAAGCATGACAGCTCTGGGCTTCTGTGACCACAAAAGTATTGTTCATCAGATCTAATAGCTTTCTCGCTTTCTTCTAATATTTCAGGTGTAATGAAGAATTCTGGACATAGTCTTCAAAAGTACAGATCAAATGTTGAATTTTCCCATTCTCTTCAAGTATTTTTAATCCACACAAACATTTCTGTTATCCAAAAGCAGTGATCTCATCCAAACACTGAAAAGTTTTGCGACCACACAGAAATTGAGATGGCATCAAGCTGATGAATTAGTTCTTGCAGATAATGAGGAGCTGTAGGGCACTGAGAGACAGGACTCCAGAACATGGAGCAGTGTCCCAGCACAAAATAAAATGAAGTGCTGAAGCAATGAGAAGCAATGGGAGGCAGCAACCTCTCTGTACTGTTGGAAAAGTGAAGCACAGCAGAGCAAGCTGGGATGGAGAAATACAATTAAGGAAAACAGCATGAGAATAAAGACTGTGTCATAATCATTTATACAAGTGAGCCACTTTATGAAAAAAGCGACTTCATTCCAAAACTGAAAAAATCTTAAGACATTTGAATATTTTAGGGTCTAAATAGTGAGATTCATTTTGGTTTGAACTGACTGTCAGCAAAGGTGAAGTGTGGCCAAGGTTCAAAAATGGAAAGCAAACATGTCAGAGCAAAACCAAGCTTCTAAATAGCTTGAGATGAGCTACATTTTCATGTTGAAATGATAAGATGCTACAGGTTTTGCATGGCTTCATGCCGAAGGTAGTCCTAAGTAAAGGGCTATGGCTTAACTTGTTAGCAAAGGTCTGGGTATAGTCTCTTTTACACTGGGAAGTGAGCTAACTTAATAAAGAAACCAGACAATTGAAACCGTCTCATGTCAAACAATGCCAGAGAAGCATTAGAAAAAGCACATGGCAGAAATAATCTTGTAGTGACACTGATTCTTCACATTCCTAGTAGTAAAGTCTTGTGACCCTGTTGCAGTATCATATAGACCATTATTTCCTCAACCCTGTCACTCTAGAAATTGCCTTGAGATTAATGAGTACCTGAGAAATAAACTTTATCCAGTGTTATTTTTTAGGAGGCTTTTATGTGTGCTTGTACTTCCTCCCGTTACATTCTCCACACTTAGAAGTCTGAGAAAATACAGTGTGCCAAAACTAGCACATACAAGTTCTTATCAGAAAGGTAAATTGCCAGAGTGGGAAGGTCCACACATAAAGAACTCCCATTAGATACGGAATAGGGGACATTCAAGAATTGCAAGGAAAATTAAGTTTTGCACAAAGACACTAAGAACGTGAGAACTGTTCCTTGTAAAGTAAATGTGAACAAAGCACCCTGACCATCCCTACGGTTACAATTTTTTGAGAGTGACTGTAGAAAAGACAATTTAGAGGCAACATCTCTACAAACTCTACACCTACAAGCATCCTAAGACCCTGTTTGTTTCACACAAAGGAAATAAAAGTGAAGATTCTGCCTGCTTAATGAGGCTATTTAAGCACTTCAAAGGATGTTAGAAGTTTAAATTTTACTTTAAAATAGTTACAAAATGGTAACAGCTACTCCCACATTTTAGACAACTGTTCAAGTACATACAAAATGAAATGTAATTCCTTCTAAATCAAAAGTCTTTTAAAAAATAGTATTTTCACTCAAGACTTCATAGTTGACTAACATAAAGATTCGAGAATGTGAAATGACAGTGTAAGTCAAAAGCAAATAATTCCACAGGAAATCTCTGAAATCTTGTATTACATTACAATATTGAAGACAATGTATATAATGCCGTGAGCTGCTTACCATATGGTTTAATCCAATGAAATGAACAACGTGTATAAATCAAAACAGGACTAGAACTGGCTGAATGCTTTGTTGGGATCTTTCATGCAAATGTCTCTCAAAGCCTGTTAAGTCCTCTAAAGCATAATACTGCCTTCTGTATGTGCACATAGAAACTAAAACATCACATCAGAAAAGCAGCAAACAGGACAGAAGGAGGAGTGTGCAGGAACAGCTTACTTCTGGAAAGTGACACATTTCTGATGGCAGAGTCATTCAGTAATCATGCAAGAAGACTCCCTTATTCTACAATCACTAGGAGAACACCTTCAACCCCAAGGAAATATTACAAGGACTGCTCTGAAAGTAATATCATTTATTTCATTATGTTGGCCTAAGATGTCAGATGCAAGAAGGTACAACCACTACTGCCAAACCACCAACATCTGCCTCTAAAATTGTGGGCCAGTATAATAAAATAGGAGGCAGCCCTCATAGAAACAAGTAGAAGTCCACCTTTTAATCTGGCAAGCACAACCAAAAGCTTAATTTCTCCCCTCTGTACCTTGAACCTTTCCATGAATTGCCTAATAGTGGAATAAACCTTACTAACTACTGTCAGAAGTCTATAAATCACTAATATAGATGAGCTTATAAATAGAAGCAGTAACACTGACCCCTGAAGTAAATGAATTTTAAAGATAATATTTTGCCAAATGGTCTAAGCTATCTAGTTTCACTTCTACATGTGAGGGCATACATGCACAGTTACTCATAGGAATTGTTCTTGTATACCTTGGAAGTCTTTTAAACCTACTTACTGTTGTAGAATTAATTTTGAAAGGTCAGTGTCACTAAATTATAATCTGAAGCTTCAAATAAATCTTACATAGTGAATATAAGCCTTCCTCGTGGTCATTTAAAAAAAGAAATAAATGCAGAAATATAATGCAAATATAATACAAACAAATACCAATGCAATATTGCCTAGCACAGTTCTAACAGTATGCATGATTGCACAAAAAACACATTAACATTCTCACTTAGACTTCACAATAGTTGCTATTTCCACAAGGAACAACAGGAGAGAAAACTCTAACCCACAAGTTTAAGGTCAAAGGACATAAAAGGGAACCCCAAACCCATCCCTATGAGGTGGAAGACTTGCTGCTAGATTAAAAAAAAAGGTCTGAACATTCAAAGTAAAATTTCAGCCTCTCACTTTGAACAGTCCAATTTCTACTAGATTATTTCTCTGCACATAGGTTCTAACTCACAGAAGACCAATACGTTATATTCTTCACAGTGCTTCAATTCACATTTATAAATCATGCAACTTCACTTATATCAACAGCCCCACTAACTTAAAGTGTAGTAATTTGAAGAACTATAGTTTTATGCTATAAATCTCACATGGAGAGATTATAAAGTCTTACAGCATTCACAAAAATAATAACAAAAAAGACAAATAAAGCTGTGGCTTCTCTCAGTCTCTGCTGCACTCTTGGCATTATGTAAACATAGTATTACCCTGGTATTATTTCAGCAGTGCCATCTTGGCTACGAAACAAGGTAAATAGAGAAGTAACAGTTTCACTAGTTTGTTAACCACAGAAAGAGATGATACAGACTGGACCCTTTGGTCCCTTCTACAGATAATTCCCTGTGAGGAAGCTGTGACCGTAAAATAATTAATACTTAGCTTCTGCCACAGAGGAAGTGGCAGGGTATTAGAAGGAACAAAGCCAGAGGCTATGATCTGTCCTGCCATAGGCTAACAACCAGGCTGGAAATGAAAACCCATTGACTACTGCAATATGACTATGAAACAATAAATGTTCCAGACCACAGATGATGTTTCTCTTCTCCCTGGTGCAGTCTTATAGGTACCGTGAACTTTTAAGCAGATATGTGTTAAAAATAAGTTCACCTCTTCTTGCGTATACCATATGGAGAACTGCTAAATACTATTTTTAACAATTAAGAAAAGCTTTAGATAAGTTAAAGAAGTAGACAACAAAGAATACTTTAATGACCCCTTTCAGAAGGAAGGAAACCTAACACTAAGTAAGTCTGGCATCAAAGGACAAATGCCAGAGAAAAATAACATACACAATTCAGATATACAATCAGCCAACAAAAATAAATTCAATTATTTGCAAACACTGTCATTCCAGAATACTGGTAACATGCCAACATCCTGTGACGCAGCAAACAAGGCTGAAAAGCCTGCCTATCTACAACAACTGGGAAAAAAAATAGCAGAAAAGATAAACTTAGGTATTTTCTTAAAAATAGTAATGAGTTCCTTATTTAGCCAGGCTGCTATCTAGTCAAGTCTCCTTGTCTTTGTGAGTACAGGGACACATACACTTGGCATAATTCTCAAAGAACAACCATCTCTCTTGAGCCCATTTGCAGCTTTTCTAGAGGATCCCTACTACCAATTCCATGAATAAATCAGTCTGTTCTTGTGAAGTCCAAGATCTGTAATCTGCTGCTCTCCTTCCTTACTCCCCTCAGAATCTTAAATTCTATTATTTCTTCTCCAAGGCTGTCACAGACTTTCATGTTCCCAGCTCATTTCTTCCTGTACGTGAACAGAAGCTCCACGAGACTGCAACACTTGAGAGACCGAAGAGATATTTGCATTAAGAAATTGGTCCTGATACCATCCATAACCCTCTTGGACAGCTTGTGTCCCACAGCATTGCCATTCCAGTAGATTTCAGATATTTTCCCAGAACAATCAGTAAGTGTTCTCCCTTGAATTGCTTTAAGAAAACTTCATCTGCTTTCCCATCCCCATCTGACAGCCTGTAAAAATAACCCTTACTGCAATATTACCTTTACTAACTCCCTCTCTGACTGAAAAGTTTGCAGTGAGTCTGACATTTGTTTCACAGAACTCTACATTCATAGAATCACAGAATCACAGAATTGTAGGGGGTGGAAAGGACCTCCAGAGATCATCGAGTCCAACTCCCTGTCAAAGCAGCTCCCAGCCCAGGTTGCACAGGTAGGCGTCCAGGTGGATCTTGGATGTCTCCAGAGGAGACTCCACCACCTCTCTGTGCAGTTCCAGTGCTCTATCACTGCACTGTGAATAAGTTCCCACACACATTTGTGCAGAACTTCCTGTCTATCAGTTTGTGACCATTACCACTCATCCTATAGCCACACATTGCTGAGAAGAGTCCAGCCTTGTCCCTCTGCCTCCCACACTTCAGATATTTATAGACATCGATATTTATGGACTCGATCAGCTCTTTGGCATGAAAGGCAATCTCCCTCCATTTCTCATGTATTCCCTAAAGAACCTATACCATCCCACTGTAAACTCCTGTCATACACACTTGTCAGTAATGCATCTCCTTACATCTCCTTTTGTCCAGTGGTATTACAGTTTCATAATAATATAGTACCTGCAGAAAAAGGTAGACAAAAATGTGTTCTGTTTTCTGGGTTTAGATGAAGAACACTGGTGTTTGGTGTAGATGTTCCTGACACTGAGGCAGTTTTTACTTCCTACTCTAGTTTTGAACTCTGACACCCTCAATGAATGGAAACAGAACAATAAGATTTTGTGGTTTTCAGATTAATTATCTTATTAGAGATTTACGCACTTCAGCAAATATTCAATACTTACATGTACAATTTATTTTAATGCTAATTTCTTTTGCAGAAGTCCATTTTTAGTATAATACTAAATTATAAGTAAAATATATTTATTTTATTTTTATTTATTTATTCATTTATAAATAAAAATAAATTTATTTATTTTATTATAAATTTATTTATTAATAAATTTATTTATTAAAAATATATTTATTTTATTTTAGTATTTTACTTATATTATAAGTAAAATACTAAATTATAAGTAAAAATATAAATATTTAGGATCCAACTGGCACATCACAGTACGGTTAGCATTTTATAATATTGTCTGGACTTGACAAGTACGAATGACCTGCCTTTTCTGAATCTCTGTGAAAGTATATCCTTGTCTGAGAGATTACAGGCATCCTCCACATGGAAATCTTTTAGAGCTAGCAGCAGTAAAGCATGAGCACTACCACAGGCAGATTAGAGACATCATCTGAACAGGGATTTAATCTATTAAACAGAGACATAGCAGTAGATCATTTCAGATGTTCACAGGCTGTTTTTGCTCTGGTCATGTATTTACAACATTAGTGACGTAGATTTCTTTTTTTAAGACTCAGTACAGCAGTTGACTTGGTCATAAATTACTACTGCCCTACTCCTGCTCCACAAGTTTCACTAACAATAAATATACAATGACTGAGAGAATTTTAAGAAGTACATTACTAATTAAAAAGAAACCAGTAAGTATTAATAAAAAAGAGCAAAATGTACTCTCTAACATAATTATAATCATTATATTTCATGCTACAATAAATTCTAAACATTTTCAAACTAAAAGACTGCTGTCAAAATAAACAGCTGTAATTCAATGAATACCATTTTGAATGAAAGCCTTCCATTGAAAAGCTTTCCAGCTGAAACCATGCATCTGAATATCAGCAACAAAACACACTGTTCTAACCAATTTATTGCCCACGTAATCAAATACATCAAATGTTTCTTTTGTCAGTTACAGCTGACCTTCCTTCAGTTTTGAAATGGTGAGTAGATCATAGCTCTAACATTTTCAATTCCACTCTTCTGAGAGAGACGCCACAGTTGCACTCCAGAAAACATTCAAGACTTGTCTTTTTTTTTTTTCATAGTTGTTCACACTCGGTGGCATTATTAAAAATGTTTCCGAATTTGGGCAGTTCATGTTCTGATGATAAGTAAACTTAAACTTGAATTCCGCTGAAATACAGTGTTGCCAGAAATTTTCATAAGTAGTAATACTGTAGTTTCATGGTAACTATAGTTCTTGGTATCCCATGGAACACTGTGACAGTAAAAATGGCCTTTTAATCAAAGAAATTGGAAGCAGCAGATAATAAAATAATCATTGTCACAGAAGTGCATTGCATTAGAACTAATGACATGATTAGGATAGTAAACAAAATTAATCATGTCAAATAGATGTCAGAATTAAGGTGAGTCTAGGTGGCCATTCAGTTCACTGTGTCAATGCTCTGAGCTGGTGGGGATCAAGTTCACAGAATCACAGAACTGAGGCTGGCAGGAACTCTGGAGGCCATCTGATCCAATGTCTGCTCAACCAAGGACATACACAAGTTGCCCATGACCAAGTCAAGAAAGATTTGTGAATAAACTTCACAACCTCTCAGGCACCTTATTCCTTGTGCTCTGGCACCCATAAGATAAAGAAGTACTCCCCAACCTTCAGGCAGAATCTCTTGTGTTCCAGCTAGTGTTCACTGCCACTTGTACACTGGGCACAACTAAAAAGAGCCTGACTCACTGCACATATATACACAAATTATATGCACATATATACACAAAAGATTCCCCATAAGACTTCTCTAGGCTGCAAACTCTCTCAGTCTCTCCTCACATTACAGGAGCTCCAGTTCCTTAATCACCTTAGTGGTGCTTAGTTCAACTCTCTCCCATATACCCATGCCTTTCTTGTACTGGAGAGCCCAGAAAAGAACACTATATCCCTGGTGCATCCTCATCAATGCTGAGTAGAGGGGAAGGACCACCACACTTGACCGGCTATTGATACTTTGACTAATCCAGCTACAAATACCATCAGCCTTCTTAGGAGCAAGGGCACACTGCTGTGTCATGTTCAACATGGTGTCCAGAAGGATGCTCAGGGCTCTTAATGCAAAGCTGCTTTACAGCTGGGCAGTCCCTCAACATCAATAGGTACCTACATTCTACTCTACCTCTCATACTCAGCACACGTATTCAGTCGAATCAAAACCTGTGTATTACATGTTAATTGTACTTAGGACATTTCTTGAGTTAACACTGTTTTGGCAAAGGTTAAAATGACAAAAACTAACTGATCGATATGACTTCTAACTGCAGACAAAGTATCTATTGTAGACATTTTATGAACTGTCTCACCCATTTTCTACATCAGATCATTAATTAAGATGTTTGTTAAACAAGACTAGACCCATCAGGTACTGACCTCCAACTAGAATTTGCATTACTGATCCTCACCCTCTGGGCTTGGCAATTCACCCACATTTTAAGCCACCTCACTGTCTGCACATTCAGCCCAGCTTTTTAAAGTCATAAACTAAGCTGTGTGTATTCTTGAATGATAGCTGCCAACTGCCTTTTCAAATGACTAACACTTATTATCAGTAGAAAAAGCAAGAAGGAACAAATGTTGGACTATGACTATGTGGCTTCATCATTATACTTTGTGTTGGCATTCATCTGTCGTGCTTTCTTTTATATACCATATTATTTATTTTACCATAGTTTTACAACATCTTCAGCACTGTCTTAAAAACATCACTACTTTATGAAGAAGGAGAATTTGCCAAGTTGTTCTACTTGAGCTCCTGTGGTGATAAGACATTTTCTCACATTTTGATATGCTTTTAAAGATGCTCTGGTCTGATTACTGAAGCTGGAAAAAGACAATACAAAGCAACTAATGGCACAAACAAAGAGCTCCTTTAGTTGAAGAGCAGGTAACAATTCCTCAAAGACAGTGGTTCTTTCCGATTTCCAAATAGCATATAAGACTGCTAATTACTGTGTTCTGCTTCCTCATTTGTAATTCACCAGAAATTCTTCCAAGTTAGACATGTTATGGGGGTAATGATGACAGATACAAAGCCACAGAAATATCAGCTGCTTCTCCTGCCACTATTAACCCAATACAGAAATAAATGGGAAATTACATGTTTTAAGAGTCAGTGACACAGATTCAACTAATTACAACAGCAGCATTTTTCCTCTGCCTCAGTAAAGCTCTTGGTATTCCCTTACTTCCAACATGGTTCAAATGGAGCTGCTTTCACTGCAAACTTTTTTGCTTCCTGAAGAGTGCTAATGTCTCTGTGCACTCCCTGCTATCTATCAGCACACTCTTGCATATAGCTAAGTATACATACACATATACATACACGGACACATACTCAGTCTGCTTTTATATATTCATCAAACATGGCAAGAAAAGCCTTCAGCACTTATTTCTGAGGTTGCAGCATTATGCATTACCAGCTGTTTCTTGTGGCACTTTGAAAAGATATACACAGCTTTCCTAAAACAGCACAGGATGGGAATATCACTGTGCATAGAGCAGAAATTGAAACCAGCCAACATCAAAGAAGAAAATGACTGAAAGGTGGGACAAGGGCAGAATCAGAGAAAAATATCTGTGGTCATGTATTTTATCTGCTCTTCAGTATTACTTACAATAACACCAGCTGCAACCTTTTCACATTAAAAATACGCTTTTCAAACTGATTATATTACTTAATGTTTCTGTGAATCCTGCTGCACAGGAAAAACAACAGAAAACTCTGACTTCAGATATAGGCTACAAAGCATACTTGAATTGCCTCCCAGCCACAAACCAACATCTTGAAAAAGCAGTCCTCCTATCACTGTAACTTAAATCCGATTATATATTTACCAAATTGGTTGAGATCAATGACTAAAATTTAAGATTACTAGTTTATTTATCAGTAAACTCTTCTTCAAACTCAAAAATACTCAGCATTTTTCTATTATATTACTTTAAACTACATAGAATATCTGCTTCCAATTGTATCAGTATGTTTACTGAGTAAAAATGGTGTACTATGTTTATTAAATATGGCCCATTTGATTTCTCTCCTGCAAAGAATTTTCTTAATATTTTTCACTTACCCAGGCTCTTCAAAACAAACTATACACAGAAGAAATTTCTTACACACATTACCACATCTGCTTTTCATGACATAATTGGTAGGTTGACAATTACTCGCACTGAAGTATTTTGGGCAATTTTGAGAATACAAACAAAATCCTAATAACTCAGCTACTGCAACTGAGTGCTCACAGATTCACTTTTTATAAACACTTGCCAAGTTTTCAGACATCATGAACACTGCTGTTACCCACACAAGTCTGACAGAAATAACGTTTAATGCAAAATATGAACAGCAAAGTAGAAACAAAGTTGTGGCCCAAGAAGAAACACAAGGCCTTTACAGTGTCTTATTTGAATAGGCATATTCAGTATGTCTCTTTTCTTCTGTTACCAAAGAGCTCTGATGCTTCATTTAACTACTTTTTAGGTTTGCTGTCTCACATCACTTACCATCACATTTTTGAGTTGCCTCATTCTGCCTGTGACCAGCAGGACACTTGCATTCGTAGGAACCTACAGTATTAATGCAGTTTCCTCCCTGGCAGACTCCAGGGATAGCCTGACATTCATCAACATCTACAAAAACAAACAAAAAAAAAAAAAAGGGGAAAGAATATTTAATGTAAGATTAAAAAATTCATCATGATAGACACCTCTGAAATTACTCTCAATAATAACCAGAACAAAGCACAGTATATTTCTTCTCATCAGCACCACCACAGGGTAAGGCAAAAACTAAAATACTATGCTTCTCACCTTCATGCATGTTGGTTTTGATTCCATTAAACTCAAAACTTTCCATGTATTGACTTGACTTACTGAGCTTTTAAATAATATATAACTTTGAGTTGGTATCCCATGACTTAAGATTGTTCCTTACACTGGCCATTACAATAGATGCTTATTTTTATAAGACATGTACACATGGACTAACTCGTTGCCCACTTTAACTAGATGTGAGAATTCCTGCAGGACATTCCTATTAGACAGGAATCAAACTGCTGATGTTGATAGAAAATAGGTGCTATTTAGCCAGGACAAGCAGCACTGCAGATGATCTACATAGTCTCCATTTACTAACATAAGGCTAGAATTTCAGTTTTCTTTAAGCTGAACTTCCAACATTAAATAAATGTTCTTAGAAAATGTTTCACCACATTGATTTTACAGCTTAATTCTAGTAATTTCCTGTTGTGTTTTAGCATGATGTATTTCCCATTCAAATAGTACTTTTCCCCCTACTCTCTTTTGTTTATATATAAAACATTCTGCATATTTTGTAAGTATTTTTATACAAAACTATCACAAGAATCACGTTTAAGAAGTGCTAATGGGTTGTTAATATAACATGGAAGATACTAAAGGCTGCTATGAAATAACCAGTGCTAAAGCAGACTGTGTAATTCTCTGGACACAAAGGAAGAACTGACTCCAGTCTAATGTTCAATATTTATATGTGTAAATTTAGCTTCTCGGTAGTTCTTGCTTGTTAAAAGTTGAGATAGCCTATAGCTATCAAAGTTCAGAATTAATTAACTGCAGCAATTCCTTCATAATAAAATTTAACATGAATCCAAATGTTTACAGAGGAGAGAAGATTTGAAACATTTGCTCCAAAACCCACAGAAACAATTCTGTGAAGCTGATTTCAGGTAACCTTTCTCTTAAGCTTGTTCTTTGATAGAAGAGATAAAAATCAATGGATCTCAGTGATTTTCCACAGAGCAAAATAAAGGTAAGTGTCCTTTGCGGGTCACAGAGAAGAGAGACACTTGGCTTTCAAAGGGCCTCTTCTAGCCAAGTATATACTACTTTCTCATTTAACAATCCAGTTTTTGTTACTTCTGGATTTGTTTTCAAGTAAAAATGCAGGAAAAGTTTGCACTTTGTTTCTTAATCTGTGCTGATTTAGTACAGTACAGAGTCCAAACACGGCAGGGATTGTGAATAGATTAAAGACTTCACTGGAGGAATTATCTCTGTGGAAGTTTTTATTTAAAAATAACTAGTGCATGGGTGCAATTTAATTTGCACAGAAAGCAAACTTTTCCCCTCTAAAATACTTCAAAGAATTTGAATGTGATTTAGCAATGTCTAGACAGAATGGGAGTTTTATTATTTGATAGCACCCATCCCACTCAGTAGCTCCAATCAGAGTATAAACTAATATAGTGTTTGTCTTTTCACCTTTGGGGCTCAAAATGAATTCAAGACGTTATACGCGTACCTTGTGTCAATTATTAATGTTTACTTAAATTAATCCAACTGTGTCAGCAGATCGGTGATTAAAAATAATCACTGTGTATCTTCTACTGTTTTGTGAATCAAAAATGTCAAGTAATAATAAATTAATGGTAGTAACAGCAGGAAATGAATCATTTCCCAGAAGAGAAATGCATCAACGAAACCTTGAATAGAACAACATTTTAAGATTTAGTGATCCCATTTATTTCTTTCTTTCAGTACTAACCATATAGTGCTACAAGAACAAACAAACATCAAGTTCTACAGAGGTCTGAATAGCCAGTCTGAATTATGCTACAATGCATAACGTTTGTCCATTAAAAAACACAAGTGGTCTCATTACGTACGGTGAGAAGCTGAAAATCACTGAATCATATGAGCTATCTCGCCTCTCTACATTAATCTCAGTCTTAATCTTTCAGGGTTTATATGTTAACTATTTTAACATATGTTTAATGTAAAGACAATGAGTACACTCAGCTTTTGTCAGTGAAATGTGGTGTGATGATTCCTATGACTGCAGTGTGGCTACTGACAGCTACAAGCTGTTCAGAAGGGACAGGTGATGAAGGAAAGGAGGCACTGCCCCCTACATCAAGGAAGGAATAGATAGGAGTGTGAAGAGCTGTCACTGAATAATATCCACAAGCAGTTTGAAAGCCTATGGATGAGGGTTAGTGAACGAAACAATAAATTGTGCCTCATGGTTAGGATCTACTGCAGGCCAACTGATCAAGGAGAGCCTGCTGATGAAGCTTTCCTCTTGCAGCTCAACAAAGCTTTGCAATCTCAGGCTCTCATTCCTGCCGGGGACTTCAGCCCTTCTGACAACAGCTGGAAAAGCATCATGGCGAGCTGTGAGCAATCAATGAGGCTCCTGGAATGTATCAAGGATAACTTTCTGAGCCAGGTAATAAATAGTCAGCCCCACTAGGAGGATGCAGTGCTGGAACTGTTACTCTCCAATGTAAATGAACTGATTGGTGACATCAGGATTGGAGTCTGCCTGGAATGTAGCGGCCATGCAATGATACAGTCCAAACTCTTGACAGATATCAGACAGACAAAGAGTATCATCAGGAAGCTTAATTTTAGGAAAGCCAACTGCTAGCTATTCAGGGAGTTCATCAATAAAACCACCTGAAAATCTGTCCTAAAGGACAATGGAGCAGAGCAGAGTCGGAAGAACTCTAAAGAAACTGTCTTTAGTGCACAAGAACTCTCCATCCTCAGGTGTAGGAAATTAAGAAAGAAAGTAAGAGACATGGATGACTTGAAACCTGCTGGTCAAATTAGAGAGTAAGGAAAAAAACACACAGGCAGTGTAAGCAGGGACAGGTATCCTAGGAAGATCACAAGGATGCTGCTAGGCTGCAGAGTCAGGAAGGAAAAGGCCCAAGTGGAACTGAACTAGGCAAGAGATGCCAAGAATAATAAATTATTCTATACATACACCAACTGGAAAATAAAAGTCCAGGAGGATGTACCTCCCCTCGTGAGCAACACAGGCAAACTAGTAACACTGGACAAGAAGGAGGCTGAAGTATTCAACAACAACTTTTGTCTCACATTTCATTAGTGATTGCTCTTCACACAGCAGTCAAACAGGTGGTTCGGAAATTGAGAACTGGGGAGTGATGCCATTCCTGCTGTAAGAGAAGATAAGGTTCACAACCACCTAAAGAACCTGAATATTCATAATTCTACAGATCCTGATGAAATGCATCTCTGAGTCCTGAGGGAACTGGGCTGACATAGTTGCCAAGCCACTCTCAATGATATATGTTCAGCCATGGTGGTCTGGTGAAGTCCTTAATGGCTGGAAAAAAAGCAATATCCCATCCATTTTTAAGAAGGGTAAAAGGGATAATGCAGGGAACTACAAACCTGTTAACCTCACCTCTGTGCCAGGGAAGATCATAGAGCAGATCCTCCTGGAAGCTGTGCTAAGACACATGGAAGAGAGGGAGATTATGTGGGATAACCAGCGTGGCTTCACCAAGAGCAGGTCCTGCCTGACCAAACCAGTGGATTTTAATGATTGTTTAACTGCATTTGCATACAAGAGAAGAGTCTCTGATGTCATCTACCCTTGACACTGCCCCCAGCACGTTCTTCTCTCCCAAACTGGAAAGATACAGATTTGATGGGTGGACTGCTCAATGGACAAGGAACTGGTTGAGAGATTGTACCTAGAGTGTGCTGGTCAATGTCTCAGTGTCCAGACTGAAATCAATGGCAAGTGATTTCCCTCAGAGGACAGTCGTCATCAGTGACATTGACAAACTGCACATTCAGCAGTCTGCATATGACCACCAAGCTGTGTGGTGTGGTTGACAAGCCCAAGGTATTAGATGACACCCAGAGAGATCCAGACACGTTTGAGCAGTGGGAGCTGGTGAACGTCATGAAGTTCCACAAATCCAAGGTTTTGCACCTGGGTTCTGGAAACCCCTGCAATCAATATAAGCTGGCAGATGAAAAGATTGAGCACAGCCCTGATGAAAGGATTTGGGGGAACTGATGGATGATAGCTGGACATGAACCAGCAAGCAGGGCAAGGGAAGTGATCCTGCCACTCTGTTCTGCCCTTGTGAAAGCTCAGCTGGAGTACTGCATCCAGACGTGGAGTCCTATGTACAGCAGAGACTTCCACCTACTGGAGTGCATCCAAAACATGGAGGAGGGCTGCAAAAATGATCCAAGGGATGGAACACCTCCCCTTTGAGGACAGTCTGAGAGAACTGGGGCTGTTCAGCCTTGAGAAGAGAAGGCTTCAAAGTGACCTGATAGCAACATTTCAGTATCCAAAGGAGGGCTTTACTCTTTATCAGTGCCTGTTGTGACAGAAGAATGGGAAATGTTTTCAAACTAAAAAATGGGGAGATTCAGACTGGACATAAGGAAGAGGTTTTGTACAATAAAGGTGGAGAGGCATTGGCACAGGTTGTTCAGAGAGGTGGTGGATGTCCCGTCCCTGGAGTCACTCAAGGTCAGGCTGGATGGGGCTCGAAGCAGCTTGATCTAACTGTAGATGTCCCTGTTCATTACAGGAAAGTTGAAGACTAGATGATTTTAAGAGTTCCTTCTAACTGAATTTTATGATTCTACAACATCACTGGTAGCCTAAAAACTATAACAAATATAGGTACATACGCCCTAACTTGCTAACAGATAATATTACTGATGTTAATCCATCAGTATTTTAGAAGTGAGAAAAACCTGAAAGGACAAATTACTTGCTTAAAAGAACCTATTTTATAAACTGCTTTCTAAATGCCATTTGCAGATGCAAGAATTTCTTTTCTGACAATACAAGAAATCTGAAATCATGAAAAATTTTATTCTTTTATTTCCGACAAAAAAGATAAGCCACACATGACTTTCTGCATTATTAACTAACCCCTTACTCATACTTTTAAACCCCTAAAATAATAAAGCGATAACCTTTTTGCCATAAATGCTAAATAAGATTTATAACTCTTCAGATGTAGTTCTGTACACAGAGGTTCAATATGCCACAGATAAGGCAGAACTTTCCATGTCTTCATAGGCTTGATCACATTTGACAAATGAAAACAGGTGCTTCACTTTTGCAAAGAGTTTTCTCAGTAAATGGTAACTGCCTGGAGGATTTGCATAGCGAATTTTAAACAAGCACCTTTGAAAACACAGGCCAGTTCAGCTTTCCTTTCTGATAAATCAACTGTTTTACTGTTTCTCAGAAAACTCTCAACAAAAAAGTTCAGGAAAATTAAACCCTATCAGGTTTTATATATAGAACCTCAGGAAAGAGTTCACGCTATATTAGATGGCAGTTACAATAATTATGCAAAAATTCATATTTCAATTATTATTAAGTTTTAATACTCATTTTGAAGGCAGGAAAATGACCCTGCAAACAAAATCAGTATATCTGACACATTTTAGCATCCAACACTCCTCGCTGTTAATTTAATATTTAGCTACCTACTCACTTTTGTACAAAATCAATATCTATGATGTTCAGTAAACGTAAATTTAAAAAAAAATAATCAGTTTTGTATTACAAATATTACTCATGTAATCATTACATATACTTAATATTATCAGCAATGGGAGCAGGAGGAAGAACCTTGGTATTTCCAAAGCAGTTCTGCCATGGACTATTTTTCCCTTCTAAGCGCAAGAAAAATTAACTGTCTGAAGGGAAAGGGTGTAACTGAGAAATGGATTGCTAAAGAATGCAAGGAGGAACTGAAAAAACATCCAACAGAGGATTTCTGCCGTTATGCTGTTCCTAAGGCTGCATAGCAGTAGCAATAAGATTTTTCAAGTGGAACACTCAGAGCTGTTCTTTCCTGAATTCCTGGGAAAGGGGATCTCTTAACAGCTACAATTACCAATTTTAAGCAGAGGCTGAACAGAAACTATTAAAAATTAAATTAAAAAAAAGCACTTTGATTCACTTGTTTTGTTTCTTTAACTTAGTCATTTATGGTAATAATGATACTACCATAATGCTATATACAAGTGCATAACTATTCGAACACAATTAATCCCAAAAAGCCTTATTCAATCAGGAAGACTTACATACTAACTTATGTATGAGTAAGATGGAGACAAAATGAATGAAAAGGCATGCTGTTTTACCATTCATCTGTTCAAGTTTGCTCAAGCAAAAGGGCTACCGGATATACACTAACATAGCAACATGTAATGTGCATGTTCTATACATGATTGGATCAACTTCAACAGTTAAAACTTGTTCGATTGCTAATAAATGACTACTGAAATTGTGATCTAAGGATTGTCAGTTCTACTGATTTTGAATTGTTCATACCAGCAATTATTGAATTATTGAATTATTGAATTGTTCAGACAGCAAACATAAAAGCAATTATCAAAACTCAAAGCTTGCAACACACTGTCTTAACAGTTGGATAAACAACGTAATGATTTTGTTGATCAAATAATCCTTTGTCCTTCTTTTTCCATACAGAAAACTTAACTTTTGATCATGTCTTTGTGCCTTACCCTTATCTTGTAACATCACGTACTAACTTCTGCTGACTTAAATACAATGAGATCTCCCTGTACGGTAGTAATACACCAAAAATGTAGCAAAAACGGTTGTTCAAACTCCCTTTGTTAATTCATCACACAGTAGATTACCACATTGTTTTTACACTTCCCAGTGGAATTCAGCAATTACGTTAACTGAATAAGTTAAACATTTCTGCCACACACAATAAACTGGCAGAAAAAGAAAACACACTCTTGCAGACAAGGGTGCTGAAGAACTCTACTGATCTCTCACATAATTTAAATGAAGTCCCAGAATCCATGCCAGGCTTAGTTTGGCACAAAAGTTTTAAGTGTTTGTTATATCTGGCCAGTATATTCATCACACAATGGAGTTTGACTTTGAGGTAGCAACCAACATGCATGCCTTCAGTACAATGTTTCTGTTTATGACATTATTATGAAAAGAATATCTAAAATATACTAATCAATTCAAGATGAGGAACATGGCATAAGCTGTTAAAAGCAAACTGAGACCTATTTATGACATTTATGGAAAAGTGCAATGGAGTATTTATCTTCCTTTGTGTAATTTGGATGCTTTAAGCAGTGTAAATACAGAACACAAAAAACACATTTGAAATGAAGAAAAATGAAGGTATTTATTGTTGTTTAAAAGTAATCTTAGTATTTTAAATAAAATAGATGTCTTTTTCAAAGACAGTGCTGAAGAATTTCCACGAAGGAATTTAAGCAAGTAGCCTAAACTGTAGTTTCAGATCAATCGTAACTCTCTGTGAAGAAAAATTTAATTAAAAAAAAAAGATGCTTTATCTAGTTTTAATCTGAAGTAATTAAAAATCTTACATCTCTACTTCATCTTTAACTTCAGAGAACTCTTACCAAGAGTGACTATGCAAGAGCCAAAATGTACATAATTTAGACTTCTGAAATTTTAAGCCACTGAACTATGATACAACATAGAGGAAAGAACAGCAAAATCAACATTACAATTCAAAACACAGGGAAATAAAAGTGGTAAAAGGGGAAGAATATCTAGTCTTTCCTGAAGCAGCAGAATCACCATTTTCCTAAAAATGGATTTTCCTTTTTACTTTTCTGAGCATCAGAATATGCATGAATCGGTATGTTTCTTCTGAATTTTGTAACAGAAATTCTTGCATGTGTATTATACAATCAAATCTTGATACTGTATGCTTTCTGCTATTTTAATAGCAAATAAAAATAGAAAGTATTATAGCACTACAAGGTTTGTACTACCTGCATAAATCTTAGAACAGATCATTCTAGTCATCATCACTTTGCTAAAAAGAATCTCAGCTGAGCCACAAGAATCTACTGATGTAAAACTGACAGTATCACAGATGCACTTTCTCATGTAGATTTCAGAAGCCATAATACATGCATAGGCAGACCTTACATATATATATGTACATCTCTTGAAGTCAGAAAACAACCAAAAAAAACACCTGTCATAAAAAATACCAGAATTGTTGGTTTATCACCAGACTATCACCCTTCTGACTGGAGACTGATAAACTAAACAGAATTTTGTCTTCTTTGTACCTTCATTTCACTGTATAGAGTACAATCAGAATTCAATAAAGCTGATTTACAGCATGTGACTTCAGTCTAAATGCTAAACTTAATCTCCACTACTAATAGACAGAACACTCATGAAGTGTCCTGAGGAAAAAGAACTCAACAAAGCAAGTGATTGTTGATGGTGTCTCAGGTCCAAGTTATACAAAAAGGAAATATATTCAATATATTCAAATGTCTCTGCACACATGGTTTCCACTGCTCCTCAGGAAGGTTCTAAGACAATACTGTCCATAAAGAGACTGTGTGCAACAAACATTATTTAATACAAGAACAGTATATTCTCCTTATTACTGCATTGTTTTCACAGTTAGTTCTATAATCCATCGACAGAAACAGAGGAATAGATTGTTATTTTTCAGGATAGCTGTTTTACAGTGAATATCTACAAGAAGGAGTAACCAGTTTCTTACCATCACAGAAAGAGATACTGGATAAGTTATGGAACTTTTCCTGTTTCTCAGACTATATTTCATTAAGTTGAAAACAGAAGACTGAAGTCTTTCCTTATTAGTGCATTTTTCTAGCATGAACAAATAACAAAAGAATCACATAGAATTATGTAAGGGCTTGAGTTGGAGGGAACCTTCAGCCCACACAGTTCCAGCTCTACCTCCAACAGCTGAGGCTGCCCAGGGACCAACCTAGCCCTGAGTGCTTCCAGGGATGCATGTCTGAGCAGCTGTACCAGGGCCTCACCATCCTCTGAGAAAAGAATTTTGGCTAACATCTAACTTAAACCTCCTCTCTTTTAGTTTAAAGCCATTTCCCCATGTCCTAACTCTATACTCCCTGATAAAGTATTTATCTCTAACCTTTCTCCAGGCACCACAGATGATTAATCTATATAGAGTATCTAACAGGAGTATTTATATAAATGCTGTGATTAAAAAAGTCCTACGTAATAACTGTCAACACTTTTCAAAAAGAAAAATATTCAGTAGCAAGAAGGAGTGAATGTTTCAGTAGACGAACGATGTATACATTATTTAAGGGCCAAAGCAACTCCTGTTTCCTAATTGGTGCACTACTGCAGTAGCTGATTGCTGCATTCAACAGACATTCTGACCTTCTCAGGCTCTACATTAATGGCTCCTTGACTGGTATTCATTTTTTTTCCAGGCATGTAAGATCTGTTCTAAATGAATACTCAATAAACTCTAGAAGAAAGAGACTGTATCAGGATCTTGTTAAGAGTAAGATTCAGAACACACACAGAGGGAAAACAGGAATCTCATTTAAGTGGATGCAGAGCTTTTCTGATGCATATCAGCAGCACAATAGTCATGTACAGTTTATACCAAAAGGCTTACCTTGACATGCTCCAGTGCGAATATTAGGGATGAAACCACGACGACATGGCTGAGGCTGAGCAGGACACATTTCACAGGGGTGACCCCATGCACGCCCAATGGTTGCACAGCAGAGGGTTTTTGTGCAAACAATTCCAGTTAGCTGGCCTTGACACATCTGGTTATTAACTTGTGTGAAACAAGGGCCTGTTCTATAATCTGGAAAAGAGGAAACATCACTGTGTTACATGAGGCAGCGTATTAGTAAATAAAGTAGGAATCAGTTTTTGACCAAGTAAACACCTATAGTAAGAAATAGCAGGAGGATCTGGAAATTTATGTCAGTTTATTGCTCACAGAAGTAGCATGACCCATCATTTTTGGAATGTTATCTTACCTTTCAACGTCTTTCTTTCTGATAAGTGTGACTAATGAAAGGCAGCTTAATCATTAAAATCATCAAACTCCATAATAACTTAAAGGGATTTTAAAACAAACAAGCAAATGAGAATATATAAGTCAAACAAGGACTTACTCCTAAGTAAATTCATGGTGGTTGATGGAAGAAGCTCCAGACCACAGAAGCTACACATTTGTTCACTCTACTTTGATCAAGGCTGTGCCAAATTCTGCCACACAATCTATGTTCCTTAATGTAACGAAGTGCAACATGCATAGCACTAATTAGAGTACCACTAAATTTCAGAGGAATAATGCAAACTAACACAGCCTATGCAAGCAACATTCAGCTCACTGAACACAGTATATAAACAGTATGAAAATATACTCCAGATCAAATTCCTGTAAATGATTTAGTTATTTGGGTTCAACCTGTATAAAAAGAAAGATTTTTTTGACCTTATGAGGAAACACAAAATGGGAACAATTAGTTCGAATTCTCTAGGAACAAATGAGAAACAGATGGTTGCTCTGACTCAGATTTCATATCCTTATGGAAACTTTACGGGCGGGGGGAGGGAAGGGGACAAGAAAGTGCAGAGCTTCCACAGGAGATGGTCACGTGAAAAATGGCATAGCAGTGGGGTTATGGCTGCTTTCTGTGTTATCCTGTCCTGTTCTCATGCTTCTTTCCTACTAAAAAGAGATTCCAAATCTGATGTGTAAGTCACATACTGCCATCTGCTCTTTGGAGTGCAACTGTGCTCAGAAGCAAGCTATAGTTGATGCCTTCTAGATTCATTCTAAGTAATGAAAATCAGAGCTTCTACACGTTTGCAAAAGAAGAAAATAGTCCTCCCAAGATACTCCATATTAAATTTTCCCTGTGCTAAGAAATAAGTCTTTTAAATTAAAGGCTAGCTTAAAGAGAAATAGATGTTATGCTCTCTGTCTTTGACAACGTTCCTTCAGATATCCCTTTGGAAAAGACTTTGTGATAGTTATTTATGCACAGTGGAAAATACTTTCAACTAGGTTCTTCACATTAACAAAGTTAAGGAAGCATGTAAGTACCTCTAAGAAAAATGTATAATAACAGACATTGTATGTGTTCCAAACATTATTAAAATAAATATCCTGTAGAGACTGTGAATTTTAATGTTTCTTGACCTTCCTTAGAATATTACTGTCAAACTTGTGCAGTTGAACAACACCACCTGTCCATCAAGTATCCAAAACAGTACTTAAATAAAATCATAGAATGTTTTGGGTTGGATGGGACTATTAAGACTAACAATTTCCAACCCCTCTACCATTGACAGGGACACCTCCTGCTAGACCAGATTGCCCAAAGTCCCATCCAGACTGGCCTTGAATGCTAACACAGAGGGGGTACCCACAAAAAAATGTTCACTACAGAAAGAAAATCCTGTTCTTTAAAGTTTGGTTCCAGAGATCAGTCTTTCAGCATACTGGAAGACAGGCTGCTTGATGACAATCTCAGCTTGATTAACTCCCTGCCAAATGAGAGAGAGCTAAATCAGACCTTGATGGCTGAAAGAAAAACGCATCAAGCATCAGCCTCATATGAGAATGACAAATATCTGAAACACAAACTCACAGTAATCTTGTCTGGATTTCATTTAAGAGGTAAGTTCAAGGAAGAACCTATCACAGACTATGACTGTATATTTCTTTCACATGAAGTTTATTCAGGTTTCATAAAGATTGAAGAAATATGTGGTAAGACCGTATTTAACCTGCAAATCGTCAGCAATAGACAGACTGCTATCAGAAGAAAAACAGAACTGTTGAGAATTCAAGATCTGAAATAAAAGGAATTAAATCCTGGCCCCAGTGGAAGAAAATGGGAGTTCAGCTATTGAACTCAATGACAACACTATTTCATTCTTGGAAAACAGTACTGTGTTCTTTAGCAATTGGCTGTATTATAATTTATGGCCCAATATCATCTGTAAAAGCATTCCCTATGTCACACAGAGAAAGTAATGAGCTTCATATGTGTAGAAAAAGCTTTTACTACTAACCGTTCAGCAAGCAGACTCTCACTCTAATGTCAAGCAAGTTATATACACTGTGAATATGGCTGTAATACGAATGATTAAAAAGACTGAATTCATTTTATCTTCTCGTTAATGACTGAAGTACAAATAAAAGTCAGACTCTGGGAATGTCCATGGCCTACCCTATGTACTGAGATGACTACAGGACCATAACCAGAACATTACAGAATTTTTGTCCACATGTGACATGAATAAAGATTGAAACTTTCCTCAAAGTGCAGATTAATTTTGGGCTCCTCATGAATGAGTTTTTCCTAATGATGAAGCTGAAGAAGATAAAATAGACGCATAAGGAAACCTTGAAAGATCACTTATGAGCCATTGGCATAATGCTAATATACAATCATTATCTAAAGTAAGGCTTTCAGTAACGTGATTTCTGGAGGCACACTGATCTGTATGGTAACAACAAATGTCCTACTTTCAGGTGGAATTCTATACAAGCCCAGATAGGTGTGGATATACTCTCAGATGGCAACTCAGTGCACAATTTCTCAGCAAAATTTCAGCATAACAGTTGCTCAATTTCTTAATTCACTCAAATGGTGTTGAAGACTTGAATTTTCTTAATCTTGACATCCAAGCATATTTCAGAATTCCTACTCAGATGTAATGCTGCTCTATACCAGCTGTTCTTCAAATTATGCTGCATTTTTACTATTACAGATTGGTGATCCTGCCCCAAAATCATCCATGCTACATCTGTAATCCATTCAGACATGATTAAACTCTGAGCTTTAACTTGAGGTGTCAAGTGCACTTCACTGAATCAGAGAATGTCTTGGGCTGGGCAGGACTGCACACCCACCCCTCCATCCCCCCAAACTGAGGCTGCCCAGGGCCCTATCCAAGAATGTGTTCTTATTCATCCCTGGTGAAAATGCATAAGCTAATGATGGTGACTGTGTTGAGAAGTAGTGTTCTGTAGCTAAGAATTTTCTCTGTCACTTGGTATTATTGTGATCTTTGCAGTAGTTTCCACAGAAATAAATAGGAGGCATTATTTTCAGAGTGACCTATGTATTATGCAATGAGTCAGAAGGTAATAAGTTTCAGAAGTGCGGCATATATTAATACCAATGTATAAAAATAATGTAGTTTGTATCCACTAAAAATGTATTAATTTTAAAAATCTTAACGCATTCAGATTATCCAAAACAAAGTCCAAGGATCCTTAGCAAGATCTGAGCAATGGCTGGCCCTCTAACCTAGGAAGAACACAGACATAAGGTTTCACAATAAAAGGGGAAGGAAAGAATGTTTGGATTGAGAGTAATGTACAGCTGTTTATATAAGGATACTTAGTAACATAGCATATACTTAAGTGAAGCAAATAGATTCAGATAAGAGGCAAGTCTGAAGATGCTTGGGAGTTCCAAAGGAAGCTGTGGATTTGATTCACGATTAATCCAGCAATAGGTTACAGTCTTCCTCACACGGCCAATCAGACAGATTATTTTAATGGTTCATCTGATCTTCAAATTCCTGAATTTATAAATCAAACATCCGTCTCCTATTGTTTTATTTTTAGGTGTTTCTTCATTTGCTCTTTCCCCAACATTGTTGCTGGAATAGCTTTGCCAGAAAGAACATATGTTAGAACATATGTTACAAATCATTTGTTGCTTAGGAAGGGTAACTGTCTTGGTGAAAGAAAGTGATTTTCAGCACATAAGTGTTACTCACTTTCTTTAACCTCAGAAAGTTGTATTCAGTATGCACCATGACTTGAAGAATGACAGTCTTTATCAACAATCAGAATTATTACTATCATTAAATTTAGTAAGACACACTTTTTCTTGGCATGAACATTATGGGAAAACAAAGAAGATCTAGAAATAGCATAGTGGACTTCTAAATTTAACTGTACCACAGCATATCTATGCTTTCATGGAAGTATATTCTCTGTATTCACACAAACTACATGGGACAATCAGTGTTCTTGAAATCTTTTTCCATCAATTCCATTTTGAAAATAATAATAATAATTAATAAATAGACAAAATCCAATACAAAACAGAAGTTATTTCTAATTCTATTCATAATTACAAAATAAAATAATAATAATAAAAAAATAAAAGCCATTTGGCAGCAACCTGTCACAAGGATTAGAAACATAATTTCAGTATAGGACTTGGCTCATTATCCATCTACTTGTTTTTCTTGCTCTACCTTCTGGACAGAAGCAGATGATTCAAGTGGAAGTGTAAAAGCTTGTCGTAAGTTGACATGGGATAATCTGTCTGCCACACAATGTTTTTTCCTGGTGCCTAATACCCAGCAGCTGGAGGCCTGTAACACAATGTTTAATATCCCAACTACCACTTGTTGTCATTCAGGACAGAAACCTAAAATATTTCTATATACATATGAGGATCCTATTTCCATATTAACATTGTCACACTTTGTCTCCACAATTTCATGCCACCCACGAAATTCTTATGCCTTCTCAGTTAACTGAAAAGTGACAAAAGTGAGACAGAAAGAAAAAGGAGAGGAAAAAGGCACCTAATGCACTTAGAGTGTCCCTTACAAGTTATATGGATGAAGACAAAAACCTGAAGTTTCTTTTCACAGACTGAAATTTTAACTGAAAGCTTCCAAGATCAAAATACCATTTGTGTGTGAAATCCAACAGCACTACTGGAAGTGCAATTTCAGTGACCTGCACCCACATAAGCCCCACATACATAAAAGCTCTTAAGGCTGAAAGCCTGTAGCACTGGAGCAACATATTAAAATTAATCCTAGACTTTACATATGAGTGCTAGAAAGATTAGTAGGAAGAAACTGTGAAGTCTCTCCCATCATTTCTACCTAAACAAAACTCCATATAACCATAACTAAGTGAGGAAGCAATGTGCCTGAATGTAAATAGTTTTAGCTATAAGCTATTTGAAATATTGATACTTCAGTGACTCAAAGTAAAATACCAGAAACATTGAGCATGCTCATCAGTCTGAATCACACAAGGAGTGAACAGAAGATTCATAAATATGTCTCTCAACTCTGTCCATTAGAAAACAAAACCTAGTATGAGAGAAACTTGTTGTACTTCCTTATTCAATACATATATGCCCTTCATAATTCACACTGACCCCTTCTCTGATAGATGTGATCTAGCAAATATTAAGGAAGAGATGAGAAAATAAATCATTCCAGTATCCACTACACCTAAAGACTCAAATACAGTAAGTCTGATTACCTCAAAATTACAGATACCTCAAAAATCCATTTCATACATCAGTACTGTTAGATAAAGAACCTAATAACCAAGAATCTAGGATCTGAATACTGGAAGGTTGTCATCTGCCATTTGTGTTATAAAGAACCTTATTCCACTTCAACAGAAAATTGCAGCACAGTGGGTGATACGTGGGTGAGCAGGTCAAGCCTGTGTTGGCAAAGATCTGAAGTTAAACTCACACACTGTCAAAAGATGTTCCCAAATCATGCTGCAGCTGTGACTGCCCCCATTACAGCTGTGATAGGATGCTGTGGATAACTTACACAGGCTCCACTAACCTTCATCAGTCTCCAAAAAACAGAGATTTATTTTTGCAGCACCTGTTCCTTGAGATTTTTCAGTACTGGAATTTTATCATTTGCAACATTAATCTAAATATTTTGAAAATTAAAGGCATACTTGATCTCTGTCCTCCTGCAGTGACAAATAACACAATATGTGACTTTACCATAATGTCAGGCAATTGGTAGAGCATGGTACACCCACCATTCTCCCACTGAAACTACACATATGACAGCACTGTCCAGGCCTTTGTGTTTCTGAAAAATGGGACATCATGACTTTTTCCTTGATTGAATTTTCAACTGACTATGGAACAGCAGGGCTTGAGTTCAGACCATAAACCTGAAATGTATGGATATGCAAACAGTATCTTTCTTTCTGAACTCCATCATCATAACTCAGAATATGCAAAAAGATTAAACATTGCAAAAGTACATATGTTTGTTTCACTGAAGATTATCTAAAATTGCTTTTCTATCAGTATTTTAATCATCCAACTACGGAAAAATTTTTCTCTTCTGCAGTAATACGTGGCTGCCAACAACAAGGGATCACCATAAGGGAAGTTTCAAAGGTAACAAGAACTTAGATGAATTGTACTGATTCAGGTTTGATATAAATAAAAAGCATTTTTTTCTAAGGTGACATCCAACAAGTTGCAGAAAAAAGACTGCTGGCTAGAAATGAGAGCTAGTCTCTTGGAAAATGAAAGAGACTTGGCAAAGCTATTAATTTCTCTTGGAAAAAATAATCTATGGGCAGTACAACTATTTAGACTAAGATGTTCATATAAACCAAAGCCTGAATAGTAATGTCTGAGCCACCTCCTTTCCACTTCCTTCTTTTTTCTTTTTTTTTTTTAATTTCAAGAAAATTTGTATGTCAAGTTCTTAATTAGGTTTATGATTCATATAAATAATGAACACTGAAGTCTTTTAAACATTTTAAATCATAGATAACTCAAAAACTTGAGACAAATCCCCACAGGATTCTGTGGTCACTGAACGAAACCAGGATTTTTATAAAATTTATTTTGAAATGCAGCATTGAAGAAGAATTGTTTAGTTTAAAAAGTTTTTGAATACTTATGCTAAATGTATTATGAAGCTTTGAATGTTTTCATAGAGCTGACAGCTTTCACTTTCAGGCTTAATTCTTACAAGTACTCTACTGGTCCCACATGACTGTTTTTGACCAAGTGCTGTGATGCAAGACTTTCCATCAAACAAACTCCTGTGATTGATTAGGCAACTTAATATATACACATGACAATTAAAAAGTGAGTGGAGAGTAGTTCTGAATTAAAGAGAAGAAAAAAATTATATTAAAAAAAAAGGACATGTTTAATGCAGTAGTCTATGCGAGCTTTGTAGCTTTTAGCAAAATTCCAGTTTCCACCAGCACTGCTGTCGTGTCCATTCTAAGCACATTCTCATTTTCCTTACGCTGGAACAGAGAAAGTAGCTCTGTTCCAAAACCAACATTCCAGAGTTTGCACACCCATTTTATTATAATTGATATTATGTCAGTTTTAAGCAGAAATGGGACAGTAGAAGTTTTGCCGTAGTATCTGCAGATCTTTAAACTTTTTTTTTTTTAATAAAAATAATTCATTCTTAGACACCTAAGCACATGGGAAAGGACAGCAAAGCAACAGATAATCAACCATACTTCTGAAATGTGTTATTTTCTGTAATTAATATAAACAACATGAAAAATGGTTTTAATATTTCATATATACTTTTAAAAACATACACACACAAGAAGCAGAGAAAGAAGGAAACAAAGTGAGAGACAGAATTACACAAGTATTTTCCTTTTGAAAACAGCAGAATCCCATGAATAGCAAAACAATACTGGGAAAAATTCTTGGAAGAAGCTTCTTTCATAGGCAACTGCAGTATCATACACTGATGAAAACTTCAGATGTAGAAAAAATGCTGGTAATAAACTATTCCTAAATCTTGGTTCTAGCAAGGACTCCATTGTCAGCTTGTCAGCTTCTTACAGATACATGCATTTCAATACACTTCCAGAAGTACTGCTACTATATGTAAAGTCCACAATCAAGGCTGGATATTTTGCTCTCATTAAACATTTCTACAAGCAAATACATGAGCTGATGAACTAGGAAGTAACAGTTATTCTAAGAAGCTGCAGACTAACTTACCTCTGTGTAAAATGTACAACTAAATGAGAAAGTACAATTTTTCTTTCTTTTAATTTTAATTTAATTTAATTTTGTGCTAGTTGTGTTACTAGCTTCTTACATCTTCACTGTGGTGAGATGTTCACAGAATTCAAAACAATAAAGTAACTCTGTGCATCCTGCTGCTTCTCACTCTATCCTGTTTTCTCACGTTGAGGTACAAAAATCCCCAGCAAATGGCACTCTGATCCATAACCCATGATCCTCAAGAACTATTTACTGGATGGCAAGTAACACCCCTACTCCCCAGAATCCAAAGACCCACACTTCAAAACTTCAGCGAAAGGAAAAACTCTTTGTTTTCCTCTCTGTCACACAGACTATGGTAAGACCTTACTCCAACAAATACTGAATGACCAAAGTGAAGCCGTGACCTTTTATGTCAATACTGGACCTCAGCACTGAAGCAAACATCAACAGCTCTTTGCAACCTCCACTGGAGAACTGCAGCAAAGTCTACATCTCTGCTTGTCAACATAGGGGCCTTTCTAAAAAAAAAAAAGAAGAAATTGCTCCCCTAGGCTTTTCTGTCTTTTACCATACTGATTTCCACACTAAACATCATTTCTTTTCTACAAGCCAAAAAGAAAACATCCTTTGCTTTATATACTTAGATAAAATCTTCTGTCGGTTTTTGCAGTACAGAAAGAATGAACTCACTGTGAGAGTACGCAGTACTAACAAAGCCTTGTAGGGGAGACATGAGAGCACAGAAAGATTTTTGTTATGGCCTGAAGGCCATATGTCCAATTTTAAATGACACAAAGAGATCTCTTTCCTCCTGTTGAAGTACAAAGAGCATGGAGTAAACTCCCCCACTCTAACATCCCAAGCCCCTCTGAAGTCTTTACACATATTAGCAACCAATCCCACTAATGAAAGTGGGCAGGCTTATTCTGGTTAAGACTACTCACATGAAGAACTGAAGACCCAAAGAAAATGCTTAACTATTCTCAGAAACTCTGATCTCATCGTGTTACACTAGGACATTTCTCAGCCAAAAGAGAACAATTTAAAGGTAAAAATGCAAATTTTTCAATTGCTACAAAATTAAGAACAGTTAAATCTAATTCAAACTGTTGTAGTATGTGGAGATGTGGTCTCCTTTTTGCTTTGTTTTGTTAAGTTTTTTAATCCTTTGGCAATTTGCATATTACTTTGGAGATAGTACCTATATGTTAGACCCCAGTTAGACACCAGCATGCCATAGTTCAGTGGCAAAAGAAACTCAGGCACCATTACATGCAGAAGAGATACTGCTGAGGTCAGGCAAGAGAGGAAAACCTACAGCACTGTGGACTCAACTGCGATCCTTCTCAGAGGCTGTTTTAAAGTGTACATGCCCAAAACAAAAGAAACACCTATTTAAAAAAAAAGAAAAAAAGGTAAAAAGTGCTAGCAGAACAGAAACCCTACAGAAGCCAGAGACAGCTGAATTATTTTCTTAATGTAATGAAATGAAGAAAAAAAAAATGTTTCATACATGGCTCTTAAAAGAAAAATCACTTTTAGCTTGCAAGAAACATTTTCCCAGATGACTGTCTAGACTATTCTGATACTCCATTTGAGTTGATAATAAACTAAAAACAGCCAGCCAGTAACTATTTACTAGAGGTCTCTCTGTGGAGTGACATAAACATGGTTTCCTCTTCTTCAGATCTCTGGCTTTTGTTCAGCAAAAATAAAAAACGAAACTACTACTCTTCAGCTTATGCAGTATTTTCAATGGGACACTGTAAATCACTTTTATTTTTAACAATCAAAAAACAGGAGAGGCATTCATTCACATCAGTCATCTCCTGAGAAACAGTTTACTGCCATTTCTCATAACATAGACCTGCTACTCTGAAGTGGAATAAACCACAATTCCTTTGGCACTCCAGTATTTTGCAAGCCTGGACACAATCTGCTGCTGATCAGCTACAGCAAACTCAATGTCTGATAGTACCTGGAGTACTCTTCTCCATATGATCTTCATTAGAGCATTTATAGATTTTAAGGCATTGCATAACTAATACTGACAAAGTCAGACAAGGCCAAAGACTTAATGCGGGTAAAACACTAAATACTTCCAAACTTCATATTTACTTCATTTCAAATTCAACAATACTTTGAAATGAAATGCTTTCTTTCTAATATGTAATTGCTCTCCTGTTCCATGTTGTCAGAATAATTAAAATTCTAAAATCTGATATGCTCTTCATCAGATCACAAGCCTCACTGTTTGACCATTCCATGCTGAATAACAGAAGCACCTCCTAGCCTTCATTCTCTAGCTTCTGTAGACCAGGGCAGTTAGGTAGCAAAACCAGATCTATGCTGAAACTCAAACAGTGGCCCTGGATCTGAATTCTGTTCTTAATCAAAACTCCCAGTAGCTTCTCTGGGACTTCTGCCAGGCTTAGCAGTGCAGGACTAAACCTAAAAAGCATATTTGCATTGGCTTCCGCTATTTCTCGTGAATCTGCAAAAGCAGAAGCCCCTCATTTGTCTGCCAGCAGGAACCCTACAAGGGGCACTGGGTGGAAGGGAAGACTGAGTGCAGAAACAGCGTAAAGGCATGGCACAGACGGGCAGACACATACACATGCATTTCATCCTCACCAGAAGTAAGCGGAAAGATGCTCTGAGCTTAACTCAGACTAGACTTGGCAGCTGCTAAGAGCTCCCACGTCTAGTAAAATCTCATCTCCAGTACGAAACTGGTCAGGCCATTGGTAGCAGAACTGCCATAGTGTGCAAAAAAAAAACAGTAGGAGAATAAAGCAAGGAAATTACTTTTGAATATCTGGTATCTGTCTAGCTCCCAGCCAAGAAATCCATTACAGCCCCACAGATTTCTATCTTCCACGCTGATCCTCCTGGCTCAAAATTTAGACTTTTTTACTAAACTCCTTTTTTATTAATCAAAACAAACATGAGATTAACACTGAATGACTACACCCTATACGGGAAAAGTCAACGAAACAAAAGAAACAGGATTCTCATTTCTTATTTTCCAGAATCACCAGGAGGTTCAGGAGCAATTTATCCATGCCTGTAAATACCTAGGGGGAAGAGGCACAGAGGACAAAGCCAGGCTCCTGTCAGTAGTGCCCTGTGCCAGGACCAGAGGCAATGGGCACAGACTGAAACACAGGAGGCTCCCCCACCCATCAGGCAGCAATTCGGTGCTGTGCGGGTGATGGAGCACTGGCAATGGGACACAGGCTGGGCAGTCTCCTCCATGGAGATCTCCACAGCTCTTGGGACATGGCCTGGGCACCGTGCTCTAGGTGCTGCTGGAGCTGGGGTTGGGCCTGATGGACCCAGAGGTCCAAACTTCTGTGATTCTATTAAGCCTCTTTGCAAATACTGTTCAGATTACTGAAGAAATATATCTACAGTTTCTGTTTTACACTTCCAGTGACACTTCTCTTTCTCAGATTTTCTACTTAACACAGAACCTGTGAGTGCACAGAACATTAACTGCACTGCAGGCTAGGACATCTTAAGTGTGTTTTCCTGCACACTCCCATCTAAGAATAGCATACACTTACATACTTTAATTGGAATAAACAATTTTATGGCTAGCAAAAGTACAACCAAAATCAGCCTGAGCAAAGACATAACTAGTGTTGTCAACACACTCCACACGCTTAAACACTTTGACAGAAGAATTCTGAGCACTGAGAATATGTAAAACCTTTTTTGGAATGTACATTTACTGTTGCAAAGGATGGTTGTTTTTTTTTTCAGTACTAGAGCATAAAGCAGCATGGTTTACAAGAAGCTTGTTACCGGTGCTAGGAAGGGGAAAGAAGAAATCTCAAAGCCCAACAAGAGTGTGGAGTCATTTGAGATCTTAATTGACAACGTATTAGTAACAAAAGCCTACAAATTATCATACTGAAAACTAACAAATTCAATGGGCAAACACTAACTTTCACAATGTTTTTGCTATTATGAGATTTCCATCTCTTCTTATTTCCAGCTTTGAAAAGTAAATTAGCACTGCTGATAAAGATGGATGGGTTGGTTAACTGTTTTGACCCACAAAGTCTCCTTTTAAGAATCTGTATTACTACAGCTTTGATAGTTTAGGTACACGATTCGGGGCATCTGAGTACTCATATCACATCTGAAAAGACTCAGGACACATCTGCTAGGTTTATGTCTAGCAAGATCTATCTTTCCCTCTCAACCTCCAAAAAGCAACTCCTTAAGTATGCTTAATTGCTGTCTGTATGCCAGTGAATTTCCAAATGTTACTAGAAATCAGCACAGAATAAAAATTATACCTGATGCATTCAAACATCTTTTCTTTCCTTCATGGGATGCCAATGAAATCAGCAGAAATCTTTCCAGTGGATTTCAATAAACCAGTACAAGTTTCTGTGTCAGGTTTGTTTTACTCCTTTCAAAGGCAGTCTCAAATCTTTCCTAACTCCCTCTCTGTATTTCTTTGCATATCTTTTTTCTTCTTAATGTGTAACATAAGGTTACCAGTTGGATGTTACCAGTTGGATGCGATGATCGTGAAGGTCTTTTTCAACCTAGATGGCTCTATGATTCTATTATTAAAATAAAAAAAAAAGCAACACTGCTGCTTGTTATACTGTTGTGTTTTAGAAAGAGTTACACATCACTTGTGCCTTTGTGATTTTGAACTTCAGAATTTTGTTTATACAGATAAGGAGATAAACAAAAGGCATAGGACTGATAACAGAGACAGAGAAGGCCTTTCTAAATACAGAGAGAACACAGTAGCGATACACCTTCAGAGAAAAGTTTTCTGGCACTAACTAAAAGGAATTTTATTGAAATACAGTGACACAAGAAGAAAACTACCCTCTCTTCCAAGCTACTGGGTCAAAAAATAAAAGTTCTTCAGTTTGTGAAGTCTTAGCTTAACTAATGTGGTTTGGATAAATCATGTATTGTTTTAGATTGCAAAATACTCATCACGTTACAGAACTTCTCATCATCTAAGACATGGTAATAGAAATAAAGTGAAACAGATTTCTATTCAGAAAGAACAGATCTTGTTATTCCTGTGCTGTCCTCAAAACCTCTTTTGGACACCCTCTCTCGAGAAGTTCGAACAATGGCTTTACTCTGCTTATAATGCTAGTCCATCTGTGAGCAGGCTGATCCCTCACAATAGTAAAGCAGCACTGACCTTTTTCCCTGTACTGTTTTATGACTGAAAACAATTGCTCCAGCAGCTGATGGAAATTATGCATATTTCTAAAACAGGGCCTTCCACCTTGATCAAAATATCTTTTCTGCGGGCAAAACACAAGGTTATAATCGGAAAAACTTAAGTCAATTTAAGGAAGTAATAAAACAGTAACTGCTTCCTGCTGTCAAAGTACTTTCTCTGAGAGGATCGTGATGTCCCAGGGAGATCGCGAGCTCTACAGAGCTATCATGCATACAACCTAATCTGCACTTACAACAGGCAAATAAAAGGGTCTGGAAATAGGAATCAAATGTAGAAACGATAATCTCCAGTCCTACTAAGCTATAAAAAATTGAAAACTTTGCATAATCACACTGAATTTTTATTGGTAATTAACTTTGCAAAACACCTTTTTTCTAAAACAGAGAATTGACATAATTTCCAATATACATATACACTGTCACACTTGCATTCAACAGTCAACTACAGAACAGAAGATAGTATTCTAACTTCTGGAATTCAATTTTGTGACATCAATCTCCAACTTTCAGTCAACCAGGATTTCAAAAATAATTCTTTCTCAGGAAAGAAAACATCTTTTAGTTTCAAAAAATACGATTTCTATACTAGAAAATGTCTCTTCCACCGTTGTATTTTATTTTCAGATGGTTTGGGTTTAGCTGACAGGCCTTTCTTAAACTTTCCATTTATCACAGATATTGCGGATTAGGCTTGTATTACAAAAATATTCAGAAGCAATGAAATTTTGGGTGCATTGACTGCTTAGCTGAGGTAAGCAGATTATGTCTCAGGTACTACAAAGTCTAAAAAGCCATATTACAGTGAAATAGCAAAACAATCACATCACTTGGAATTGTTGAAATGAGGTCAGAAATTAACAAGGATACTACCCTTTTATTATTCCTACAGTATTTTATACTGCAAGGCTCACTGAAAAATGTGAAAGTACTCTCCGTGTTTAGCATGTAAACTAAGTTCTAAATTACACACATAAAAATAAAAATAAAAATAAAAATGAATAAAAGACAGCTCAAGGTCATGAAGCAGTAGAAGTTAAAATAAAAATTCTAGCTGATATGATCTGCAGATTCATAGTAACATACATATAGGAACCGAGGCATGATGCACTTGTTCTGGAAAAACATGCTGGGACTGAAAATACAGGGAGGATTACAGAAACAGCCCACTGTGCCTGACCCCAAAATGAAAGAATAACAAGGGAGAAGAGCAGCACAGTAAAGAAAAAAGCAGACAAGAGGGCTTGATGTCATGACATTAGGGTCATGTTTCTCACTAGGCATGGCAGGGAAGGGTTCATCTGACAGAAAAGAATTATAGCTAAAGAAAACGACTACACAAAGATTCCAGCATGAGGGAGAGTTTAATATGATATTTTTAAGGTGTGATGAAAAGCTCTAAATATGTATTCCCCTGCACTTGCTATAAAAGCAGTGCTCTGTAGCTACTTCAGGAGCCCACTAGCTTTATTACATCCTGAATTGCAAACAGTGCCCAAAACATCTAATACATCTGTAAGAGAAATTGCATTAATCACTTTTGTAAAACCAGGACAGTGAAAATGACTTGATTCTCCTGATGAAGAAGTATAATATAAGATGGATGTAAAATAACAGTTCCTGCACTCGTATTAAAATGATGTTACACAACTGCTTTCTGAGAGGAACACTCGAGCAGAGAAGAAATCATACATGATTATCATACCACTAAAACTTTCTGTCCTTCCTCAGCCCTGAGAGTAGATGATGATATTTATTAAGCCACTGTCTGGAGTGAGGAAATCTTCTGTCATCATTCATTTTTTAGGACACATAATGTATGCCATGACCTACATGAAAAATCAGATGACACCTCCATAAAATACAAAGCTGCACACGTATGGTAAGTCTGCACTACACGTTAAGCTCCAGAGGCAAAACAACCTTCAAGAAATGCTTTCTTAAATCTGAAGATGGAGAACTGTTTACAACACTTTTTGCCCAATAACCTTCTACGCTAGTAGTCAACAGTTTCTTTTCCAAAAAAATACCCTTTGAACCACAGTTGTAAAGCTGATGAATGAGCATACACTCTCCTACAACCTCTTTCATCACAATATGTAGCTGCGGTGCTTATAACAAAACTGCTATTACCCTTCATGAGGTTAGTTCTCACCCTGCAGACATCCAAGAGAAGTATCTGTAAATTAAAGTGATACTTAACTTTTTTGCATCGCTTGATGCATCAGCAAGCCTGATCACATTTTCAGACTCAAAATGCAAGTTTCACTCTTCACACCACAAAATACTGAGAAAACTTGTAGTAAAAGGCAAACATGCACATAAAAAGGATAAAAAGAATGCAAGACTGTTACAACCTCACAAAGCCACATGCTGAGGGTAGTGCCCATATGGAGTCACACAGAGTAGCTACAGATGCAGAGAAGAGAAAGCAGACTTCTGTCATTTCTTCGATGTTATATTTCCTTTTTAAGGATTATTATCATCTTTATTTTATTCCCTTTATATTTAAGACCGCAGTTAAGATCTAATGTTACTGATCTCCTTTCTGCCTTTCCTGAAATTCATCCAAAGTTCTTGCTGCACAGCTTTTAACACCTCTGTGAGTTCAGTGGCATGTCAAGATTCCCAGCCAATACCTTACTACAGATTTTTCAAATGTGCTGGTAGTGTTATACTGTGCAGCATTCTACTGCTGTGAAAGAACAATGTGTTGAAACTTGGATACAGACTGACCTTTAGCACTAAAGTTGTCATCTTCCATGGGGCTTATCAAGATGCTTTTTGCCAATGCCTGTCTGATGCAGATTTTACACTTTACCTACATTGCTCTCATTTGATTCAGTTTTACTTGTGTATGTGCTTTCCTTCCACTACTATCAACAGCTCATTGCTACATAAATAAAGTAGGATTTCAAATATTCGTTAATTCCAATGTTGTTCCTTTAGGTTTTTCATCTTCTGAGTATTTTCCACATCACTGGCTATTACTTGGCTAATTTAATGTGGTAACTAAATAATTAAAAATCTCTATAAAGACTCACCTAAACTCAGCCATAGGCTCCTATAAACTAACGTTTCTAAGGAGATACCTACCTGAAAATGTGGCATTTTTCTTCCATAGTTTTACCATATAAAGTCATAATTTCATTGAAAACATATTTAATATTAGCACAATAACAAAACAATTCAAATTTATTTCTTGCATCACAAGAATTTAATTCTATAAAATGTTATTACTTAATTAGTTAATATTAACAAATTTGCTACCTTCAATCTCTTCAAGCACCCTGCTTTCCACTGAATGAAAAGATAGATAGGTCATCTCCAACTTTATTCAATTTTCAACATTCCAAGCAATTTGTGATGGTGCAGCATACTTTGGCCACATTGTAGTCTCAGCTGCTAAGAGCTAAAGCTGTGTAACAATTAATCTGAGACAAAACTAGAGCAAATGATATGCAAATGATACCCTCTGTCCTTGCATTCAGAAGATCCAGATCACTGCACTCACAGTGGCTCTCTTCTTGGGAAGAGCATGTCAGCCTGAGCACGCAGAACAATGAGCATTCTCCCAAAGGAATCACAGCAGTGCACTTTCTAATTAAATATTACTTATCATCATTTTGATAAAATGTTTGCCAGTAACATGTTTTGTACAACTTTTTGTTTGGGTCATATTCTTTCTCCTTCCCAACAGTGAACTCTGCAGAGCCAATTCTTTCTTGACTGCTTTTCAGATAACAATGATTTCTATAACTACATGATTTACCAATGGAATCCTTTAAGGATTTGCATCAAATCATAAACTCAAGACCGTTTGATGAGTAGTTATAATACTATCTGAAACCATGAGAACAGGGGAAACAAGTTACAACACCAATACTTCACATGGTTGAAATGATAAAGAACTCTCACCTAAAACTTCAGTGAGACCGAACCTATCCTGATGGCATTACAGTTCATTTTCAACTTACTGCACCAACATTTAATTCTTAACTCAATGTGAATTTCAAAAAATAATGTGAATTTCAACTACAGATGAATTCTTGGAAGTTCCTGTTCTTTCTTTTCTTAAAAGTCCACTGTAAATCTGAATTGCCTGAGGAGCTTTTTGGTTGCTGTACAGAGTTCATTTTTGTCATAGCAGCTGCACAGTGCTTTTCCCTCTTTGCACTCTCCAGCAGGAGTGCAGAGGCAGGGAATGCACAAGCTGGGAGGGGATACTCCCAGAACAGCTGACCTCAACGACCACCAGGGATGTTCTGTAATGCGTGATGTGTTCAAGAACAAAGCTGGGGAAAGAAGAAGAGGAGAACATTTGGAGTGACGGATTTTGTATTCCCACACATCATCCATCCTTGTGTGATGTTCCTGCTTTCCAGGAATGGCTGAGCATCTGCCTGCCAACAGGAAGCAGTGAATGAATTTCTTGTTTGGCTTCTCTTGAGCTTGCCACTTTTCTTCATGAATAGAATTGTCATTATCTCAGCTCCAGTATTTTCAGTTTTAGCCCTTCCTGTTCTCTCCACCATTCCACTGGGAAACAAGTGGGAGAGTGGAGGGGAACATAATTGCCTTCATCATTTTTGCACTGACACTAGCCACAGTACTGTATCTTTCAAGAGGTCGTCTTTGCCCAGAACCCAATCTCACACCTAACGCTTCCTGGGGGTGCTTTAGGAAGGATAGAAGGCAAAACTATTTTTTTATTTGCCCCCATCAAGACCTGAAAGACTTTACATAAAACTCTGAGACAATCACTATAAAATGCTTTCCATGCTGTATCTTAATGACAGTTAAAGGTTTCAATTTAAAAACTTCTTTTCAAAACTTAATATTGGTAATAGAAAATGTATCATACAAAAGAGTTGGAGGAAGTGAACATTCCTGAGATTATTTATTTTTATGCAGAGAATCCATGACCATGGTTTAAAAACCAGATGACCTATGAAGCAAATTATCAGAGAATCAAAGGGAGACATAGACTACAGAGGGAGACATAGGCTACAGAGAGACAGTACAACTGTACTACAAAGTTTATATGAAGTCACGCATCTTCTCTAAAAGAAAGCAAAAAAGACTGCAGAATTCTTGTAGCTTCCATTCCTAAACCCATTCCAGCACCAATCTGAATTTAAAAAACTTTCCAAGTCAAAAAGCATGCTGTATGCTTCCTTTTGTCAACATATAGGCTTTAACTGATGAAGGAATACTGATTAATGCAGCACTGTGGAAGAATCAATGCAGCTTTTGTACAAGAGAAATCAAAGCCTATATACTTAGTGGAGTTATTTAATGAGTCAACACATCTATCAGATGGGAGCAGATACCATCCACCAGGAATCCCAAAAGGACCCCAGTCAAAGGCTCTTCAAGAAAACATGGAATGAAAGAAGAGGTCAGTGATAAAAACGCCACTTGATCAGAAAAAAATCTAGACTACAGAACTGGGAGAATACTGTGGGGAAAGTCACTGAATGTTTTCTCATTTATCTGTCTATGACAGGGGGAACTGTTTCTGCACGGCAGATCTCTCATGTGCTGCAGCCCCCCACTCAGGCATTTTCAAGAGCTTCTTTCCGGTAACAAAAACTTCTCTGCAACATAAAAAGCATTTCAAATTGTATTTCAGCAGAATTTCTTCATGGGCAGAGGTTTCCAAGCATTCCCCCAGTCCTCATCTCCAAAAAATAAAACAATTTCTAAGCAGCACAGGAACCAAACACAATTTCAACTTGTAGTCATTACAGAAATGAACAACTTTCAAGGTTCTTGAATGACCCAAAGCTTCCTCTCGAGCCTCCTCTTTACAGGGTATTTTTAAATTTGTCAGGAAACCTATTTGCCTCATCTGAAAAAAAATAGAGCATTTAAGTTTTTCATTTTCACAATACTTCTCAAACTAGGTTCTTCAAGTAATTTCCATTTTTTACCAATTTAAAATCTGCCTACAATGCTTACATAAGCAACAGTAAACATCAGTACTTTCTAAATTCCACATTTTTCCTACTCACTTGAGTATTCTGGGGGGCTTTGCATTTTCTTTAAGAAACACAGCCCCTGTTGGCAAATCAGAATTCTGTTGTGTTCTAGGTTTTCTTTTTATTTGCTTTCTCTTCAGTACACCATTTCAAGGTAAGCAAATTAACTTATGATTTTTTTTGTTGTTGTTGGAAAGCTTTCCTTACAAGCTGCTTAAGAACTCAAACTTCATCCAGTGGGAGGCCTTCATGTTCCTCATAACAACAGCTTCTTTACATTTCAGATTGCCTTTCCCACACTTCACTTACTAGCCATGCCTTTCTCACCCACATCTTAAGGGCATTTTTCTCATCCCTCATCTTGATCTAAACTAAGCCTCAAAATTGTAAACTGTAGTCTCTTAACTCCCCTGGATTTTAGTGGAGATAATCTGGAAATATGCCCATACTCTTCAGAAGATATTTCAAATAATTAGGTTAACAAAAGGCATATTTTTTTCTTTTTTTTTCTTTTTTTTTTTTTTTTGCCTGAAGGGTTGTTCACCCTCTTCACAGTCTTGTTCAGCCTCCCATTAATTTATTAAAATAAAAAAAAAAAAGTCAATCTAATGCATCTGACAAGGAGAAAAAAATTCAATGAGGAAAGAAGGAGACAAAACTAGGCAGGATTTTCCTGCAACCTTCTTTATCCTCCTCCACAACACACTCTCTACTTGTTTTAGGGACTGTTGATCTTTTACTATGAGATTCTTGGCTTTCCTTTCACTGAAAAATCTCTAGATTTTGAATATAATCCAGTCCAAGATGCAAAAAAGAAAAATCTATGTATGAAGAAACTATATTTTTGCCAGCTATAGATTATATTAACCCTGCTAGTTCCTTATCCCATTTTCAGTTTGACACAGTGTGAGTACAGTACTTCCCATTCAAACCCTGACTAAAAGTGAAGAAATATTCCATGTTGCAGGTGAGCTTCAATTTAGTCTGGAGAAAATTCTCAAGACCTTTGGAAAAGGTCATTCAAACCTACATTCTCATCTGCCTATAGCAAACTTGGTTTAAAGACAAATAATTTCTGGTTCTGTCTAACACAAAGTACAGTAACCATGAGTCACTTCAATAATTAGCTGTCATGCCTGAACTAGCTGAAAACTATTAAGGATACCAAATGCCTGAAAATCAACTACTGATAACAGTAATCAGGCTGTTTTACTGAAAGATTTGAGACGGTCTCATTTTCTGGATGTACCTACTGAAAATGGACAGCCAATTATTTCAGGTTGCTGGGGTTTTTATTCTGTTTTGTTTGTTTGTTTCTCCTCTTCCCAGTTTCAGCTTTACAGAAACTCATAACCGCTCTGTGCTACTAACTCATAGCAAGGGACCAGAAGAACTGTCTAGACTAGAGAATATAGTTGGTTACTTTATTAGCAAATGGAGCTCTGATCTCTGACATAGATTTTAGCTTGTTGCCAGATGATGGAGCTTCCATTGCATCTGTGAGCCACAGGTTCAAACTCTCTGGGTCTGCCATCAATGGTTATTTTCTGTCCAAAACAGCATGTCCAGCTTCATATTTTGTGTTCAGAGACAACATGCTACTCACTGTGTATATACTACACTCACAAATATATGCTAGCCTTCACAAGCTTTTCAGTATAAAGTGACTTTGTTTGCTGCACCCATTTTTTCTAAATACTTGTAAAACAGACTGCATGTGATAATACAGTTAGCAGAGAAGATAGAAGAAATAGTAACCAACACATGCTGAAGTACTCAAATTAAAAAGAGAAACAAGAGAAAGATTACATTACTTTCTTAATCATTACGGCCAACAGCATGTTCAGTGTTATCTACGTCCTTTCTAAAACTGCAAAACGTTAAATATTTGCATAGTGAGAAGGAAGAAATTTTACAGCAAACCCACACATTCTCTGTAGATATCTTGCTAAATTTTCTATTTTGAAAAGTTGTCAGTTTGTGAAAAGGAGAGAAGGAGAAGTTGAAACCTTTTTTTCTTTTTTCTCTGCTGGCAATTACAGTGAAAGGTAAAACCAAGTAACATGGTGTCAGAACCCTGTAGTTCTCATAGCTACTGATACTTACAACAGAGCATGAAAGTAACATCCTGAATTTACCCTTCAGATTTACTGCAGTCCAACAGGAGATCCTCAGTACATTTGCAGACGAGTCAGACAGCAGAGTTGTTCTGCTTGAGGGTAGACAGCTCTGCAGAGCAACCTGAGCAGGCTGGATCAATGGACCAAGGCCAGCTGAATGATGATCAAGAAGAGTAAGTGTGCCAGGTCCTTCACCTGCATCACAAGAACCCCACACAACACAACTTTCTGGGGAAAGAGCAGCTGGAAAGTTACCCAGTACAGAAGAACCTTGAGTGCTGATCTGAATATAAGCCAGCAATGAGCCCAGGTGGACAAAATAGCCAGCGGCATCAGAATGCAGACAGCAGGACTAAGAAAGTGATTTTCCCCCTGCACTTGGCTCTGATGAGTCTGCACCTAGAATACTGTCTTCAGTTTCAGACCCTCTCTACAAGAACAAAGGCACTGGAGTGTGTTCAAAGAATACACTTCAAGATGGTGATGGGCATAGAGATAAGTCCTTTGAAGGATGGCAAGGGAATCAGGGTTATTTAATCTAAAGAAAACATGAGGATCAGGGGAGCCCTTACTGCTATCTACAGTTACCTCAAAGAAGGGTGCAGTGAGGGGAGTTGGTTTCTTGTCCCAAGCAAAAAGCTTGTACAAAAAGAAACTGATCTCAACTTTGAGCAGAGGAGGTTTAGGTTGGATATTAGAAGAAACACATCCACTTAAAGGACTGTGAAGCACTGAGGCTGCTAAGGAAGTAGCTGACTTATCATCCCTGGAGGTACTTAAAAGATGCATAGCTGTGGTGCTTGGTTTGTTGGGACGCTGTTTGGTGGTAGACCCTACAGTGCTAGGTTAATGGGCGGACTTGATGACATTGGAGATGACAGTGATTCTGTGATACTATGATCAAACCATTCATGTATCCAATTATCTTCAACTGGACTTCCCTGAATAGGAATTGGACTTAACTGTGCAAACCAAAAATTTGAAGCATATCATACTCAGATTTACTGAGTTTGCGATCTTCAGTCTCAAACAAATAGCGAAAATAACTAGAAATATTTTCTAACAATCTGCTGTATTTCTCTAAGTTAGACACCCACCACCTTGTACTTCACAAGTAAATAATTTCAAAATTTACATATGGAGTTCTCAAATTTATGTCAGATAAAATTTTACCTCTTACTGCTGCAAACATCTGTAATTGTTATCTCTTACTATCTATCCTAGAGGAAAATATGATATTTTTACTTTAAATAAGCTTTTTTTTTGCTTTCAAAACCAACAGAACTGCAGCATTTTGCTAATAGTTTTTCACTATTTAACGCTTCTTAAGATTTCTTTTTTAAATAAGGGAAGATTTATATTTTGTAGAGCTTTTAACTCATGTTTTTACCTCACTGTAGATGAGCACCCTTATGAACTGGGTGAGGCTGTCAGCATTTTTTTCAATTCAGTCAACAAACCCAGAGTGGTTCTTTCACAAACAGTATCTCAACACATGCTCACAGTAGCTAAAAGCAGACTGAATATAGACAAAATTAGTATTCAGCAGTTAAGTATTCCACTTTCTGTGCACTTAAAAAAAAAATAAAAAGAGAGAGAGAAAGAAAGATCACATGACCTCACAGCAAGAAGAAAAGAATGATGGCTGATTTTTGACAAACATATTGCATTTCTCTCTTCCTGTGTTTCCCAAAAATAAAAATGACCTGCATTTTCAGTTATATTCACTCCCTGAGCACGTAAAATTCAGCAGTCTCAAACTAACTCCAAGAAAATGAGATGTATGACCTTCCTAGTTAAAACAACTCAGGATATTTGGCTGACTGCTAAGCCTGCTGAAAGTACCCTGCTCATTCTTCAATGAATTGCAATCTCACAGTGCCCCAGTCCGTCTCAGGGGTTGGGGGGAAGGGCAATAATACATGCTTTGTCTGGTTAGCTCTTCAAACTAGGGACCCACTTACATGCGCACCATTCTACCCCACATAATGAACACCTATTTCAGTTTAGCCTCATACTGGTTACTATAAAGCAAAAACAAACAAACCTAAAAATACCCTGCAAAATTAAGATAGTACATCCCCACAGCTCCTACTAAAAGAGAAAAGCTCACTGACCACAAGAACATTTTTGCAATCAAGCATCCAAAAAAAGTTTACAGTCACAGAGGTACTGCTTCAAAGCACACAATCAAATGTATAACCTCTCAAAAGTTCTTCAGAAGTTCTCACTGTAACTTGCAGAATTTGAACTGCCTCTGCTTCTCGTGATCCAACAACCAACAGCAGATATTGAGAAGCTGTGCACAAGATCTTTTACATACATAGGAAAGTGAAATTTCTTAAATATTTTATTCATTCCTTGCTTTAGGCATCTGAAATCTCTCCTCTTCCACTTCATTAGTATATATAGTTCATGATTTCACTGATATGCCCCTTCCTTTACCCCAGTTATTTCTCCTCATCTTTCTGGCTTCAAGAAATATTTTCTTTTTCCCCCATTTTCATCTTCGTCCTATAACAGAAGATCAACACAAAATACCTTCCTGCTGAGAGGGTCAGATGAAAGGAATTGCTCTCAAACACAATGTGAGATATGTGCTCTCCTATCCTGGGAAACAGACATTTGTTTCAGTGATATCACAGAATCATAGAATGTCCTGGGTTGAAATGAATCTCAAAGATCATCTAGTTTCAACCTCCCTGCTGTAGGCAGGGTCGCCAACCACTACAGCAAGCTGTCCAGATCTGCATCCAGCCTTGCCTTGAATGCCTCCAGGGATGGGGTATCCACAAAATCTCTGGGCGTCTCCACCCTCTGAGTGAAAAACTTGCCCCTAACATCTAACCTAAATCTCCCATCTTTTACCATTCTCCCTTGTCCTATCACTATCAACCCATGTAAACTGTCACTCCCCCTCCTGTTTATACGCTTCCTTCAGGTACTGGAAAGCCACAGTGAGGTTTCCCTGGAGTCTTCTCCAAACTGAACAAGCCCAGTTCCCTCAATCTTTCCTCACAGGAGAGGTGCTCCAGCCCTCTGATCATTTTAGCAGCCCTCCTCTGGACTCGTTCCAAGAGCTCTGCATCTTTCCTGTGCTGGGGGCCCCAGGCCTGGACAAAGTACTCCAGTTGGGGCCTCACAAGAGCTGAGTAGATGGGGACAATAACCTCCCACTTCCTGATGGATACCCCTTTTTTAATGAAGCCCTGGCCTTCCAGGCTTCAAGCACACACTGCTGGCTCGTGTCCACCAGATATCCTCGGCCTCAAGCCTTTTTTGATATCCCCCTGCAGTACTCCATTTCCAAGGCCAGCCCCCACTCCATTGTCAACTCTCCTTGCACACTTCCATCAGTCCATCTCTCCTTGGACTCTCCTGTCAATGGTCGGAGCTGCTGCCCACACCAGGAGGTCACTTCATGTACCACTAGGATCTCCAGGTGCAACAAGCACACCGGGGTGAGATCTATAAGCAACAATTTTACTGAGAACAACCCAAAAGCTCCCCCTTTCTGAAGTTCTTGTGCTGTATCCAACTGCTATAATATTTGCTATATGCTTTTCCTCTTTATTCATCTGCCCAACCCTTTTTGAAGTCCTCTCTCTTCTTCAATGTCCTTCCCAAGGTATTCCTACTCAATTCAATCCCCTTAGATCCCACCCCACCCCACAGCTTTAGTGCAGAGTTTGCAAGCACTGTTCTACAGGGGATGAAGGCAGATTTTCAACAGTAACAGGATCCCTCTCTCCCACTTCTTCTCCATTAATCCATGACAAATAAAGAAACAAATGTTGCTGCTTTTCGATCCTGCTACACACACCTCTACACCATGTATCATAAATCACCATAAATCATGTTAAAAAGACTATGTTCAGGAACAAAAATATTTTCTGCTCATATAGACAGTCTTAAGAATTTGAAAGAACTGATCATGCTAAAAAAATACTGAGGATGAGACCACTTATTCTGGTTCATTTGGTTTCTTGTGGATTTTTTTTTCCAATTTTCTTTCACTGTGAAGGACAGCTAGATTTCAACATCTTTTTTAAATTTCTTTTGTAAAAAAAAGAAAAAATACAGAAAAATAATCAAATGCTTGAATCTTGTGTGTTTGCAAATCACAGAGAAGAAGCTGACCAAAAAAACAGACTTTGACAGAAAATATAAAAGGTCATTGTATATATCATAAAGACTAAAGCACGAGCTCCCAGACAGATTCTGCTTTCTTGTTAACCCAGCAAGTCTCAAGTTAAATACTGTAATCACGCCAGTCATTAGTTGCTGCTCAGCCTCCTGTCTCCAGCCCGGAAATTAGTCTGCTAGGAGCCCAGATAGCTGAACAAGCAGTCACGTTTTATCATATAACCGAGTCTGGGAGGCCAATAAGGAGAGCCACATATGTTCACATATGTTCTGTATTAGGAAGAAAATATCTATTTTAAATGAACTTAATTAACAGAACAATAAAAAGTATGCATTTAAAACATGGTACTGTAAAAAAAAATCCCTTTAAGTCCGATAAGATTATGTGAACTTCCCTTGCAAATCACAAAAAATCACAAACTATATGACTGTAGCTAAGGAGTTATGAACTGATGAACTGTTGCTAAACTCAGTTTAAAATTAAAGCATAGAGGCTTTTTTTTTTTTTAAACTGTAAAGTATCATGGACCTTTACAAACAGATAAAGAAATCACTCTATATTTTGTTGTAAATTATTAACTAATTAGGATAGAAGTATAACCTATAAATTACTGTTTGAGAAAAAGAATGTTTGACGTATCCTTCAATTGTTTTTTTCATGTAATTCAGCTCTTGTAAAAAAAAAATTACAAGTATTACATAACAGACTGTTAATAGTCACTACCAGTACACGTTACAGAAATCATCTTTCTTTTACTGAACAAAGGTACATTAAGTTACCAGCTTTTTCTTTGGAGAATTTTGTCTTGTCATTTGTATTTGGAAATGCAGCAAAATTATTTACAAGTCAGTAAAGCATGCTATGTTAAAAATCCTAAAATCCAGTGTCTTCACAGATGCTCTATACCATTTAAGTCAAAAATTTGCAAGCTAATGGAAGAGATGAAAAGGATAGATTATATATTTATTTTAATAAATGTTCAACAGCAATTCAAGTGGGCAGTCACCCTCATAATAAAGGCAATACCAGAATCAATTACAGAGTAATGCATGCAACAGCAGCTGTAAGAAAAATAATGTGCAACCTTCTTCAACCCATCAACCATGTGCCTGGAGTTAAATACAATGCATTGAGCCATTTCCACAGTTACAACCTTAGGTATCTATGAAAAAGCTCAGAAATTGTTTGTTTATTTTAGTGAAATTAACCCCTCTCTATAGGCACATCATGCTCTGCTTATCCTGAGAAGCATAGTAGTATACATGTCACCTAGTGGACAACTACTTTTCTCAGTTACAAATGTCTAGTATCTCTAAAACATTCATGAAAAGTTTGCTACCGCATGTTATAACATAGATTATCAAGTTATATCAGAGTATTTTTTCCTATGAAAAAGCATGAATTAGAACTACGTAATGGATGCTATCTAAGAATAACAAAGACAGAACTTAATAGAACGCATATATCCTTCTTTATTCATTTGATACTACTTACCATCCTGATATTACAAATAAACTGAAGAAGTCTATGCAACATCAAGAAAGGAGAAATTTAATTTAATCCTTTCCACTTTATAAAAGCATATTACATGATATTATATATAGTATAAATGTGCTACATATTTTTGACACTAGCAAAAGTAAATTTTGCCTTCTTCCTCTAATTTCAAGCCAGAAGCTTCAGGCTTCTAAATACAACATACCTTCCAACTAAATACAAAAAACAAACAAACAAACAAAAAAAAGCCTATAACTTAAAATCCTAAAACAATAACATTCTGCATATGACATTTTACTTGTAGATGGAGTATAAGACTCTGAGAGACAGCTAATAGAGATGCCAAAATACAGGTGTTTACTTCCTTTGTGTATCAAATTCCACAGTTTTATATTTTTACAATGAATTGTAAGAAAGCAGACTGTAAAGCTTTTGTCACTGCAAAAATTAAGTTACAACATCTGTTACCACTAGAACCTTTTACTGAAGACAACCTATTTCACACATAACCATTCCTAAAAAAAGTCTCTAGGCCATTCCCAGTTGGATTTTGTCATGTCTATCAACAGGATTCCACAGTGCTGAAACTAGTCAGATTCTAAGCTAAAAGCAAATCTTAACCATGGATGACTGCTTCTCACAAAAAAGAAGTCTACCAAGTTGTCTTGCAAGAAATTAAATATTTCTAAAAATAATAAAAAATCATTTTAATTATTATGATTCTATCACATTATTGTCCAGATATAACTATTACATATCTATTGAAGGTATCCAAATAAAAGCCACTTATGCAGTAAGAGTCAAACTATAAAGCAAACTCATATTGTCCAACCACTATAGGTTGCTTTGAAAATCCATCCTAAATTGACAGACATGCAGTGTTTCTTTTTGCTAGAAGAAACTGTTCATTCTACAAAGACAGATTGCTGAAAACAGTTACAAACACTAACAGAGTTCATAATAGAATGATGTTTCTAACTTTCCATACTACCATAAATATAGAAGAATTGGGTCCTTGAGCTTCATTCACAAAAGTCAACTGTAAGGAATGGGCTAGACATAACAGCAAAAACTAAACCAACAGCAATAAGTGTACATCTGGTTTTAAGAACAAAAACAGTAAATAATTAAAGACAAAGAAACAAATCTGTACTGCAAATTTCTCTGTTGCTTGTGACATCTAGTGGGTACATAAAACAAACTTGGAATAGCAAATACAAATTCATGCTTGTTCCATTTAATTCAGATACTTCTGTCTTCCAGCACATTATTTTCCCAGTCAAATGTCAGAAACAATGTAAGCTGTTTTCATAATTAACATGCAGCTTTGAACACCTTGCAGCTGAATTTGCAACACAGAATTCTATAGCAGAAGCCATTTCTGAACATAGAAAGGCAAAAAGATATTCATAAGCAAACAGCATGTGTATTAAGGGTAACTGACATCAACTGCTTTCAAACCTGAGGTCACTAGTATGAAGACATGAAGCCTGACCTAGCAGAAGCCTTCCATCATGAGAATATTAGCGAGAAATAGGCTAAATATCTGAACAATAGGTAAGGTGAGCAGAAAATTGGTCTGCTGGCTTAAAGAGTTGTGCAAAGTGCAGCTGGAGGTCAGAAAACTACTGCAGACCTCAGGGAGCAGTGCTAGGACAAGTAACAACTCAATTTGCTCATTAACAACTTGGATGACAGCACAAGAGTGCACTTTCAGCAAATGTGGAGAAGACATCAAAACAGAGGCACCTGCTGATATGCTGGAGGTCAGAGAAGCTACCCAAAGTGACCAGACATCTTAAAATAAATGGGCTAGGAGTTATCTCAAGATGTTCAACAAAAGCAGATTAAGTCTCATAACTGGGATGGACAAACCCAATGGAACAAAGCAGGCTATAGGCCAACAGCCAGCCAGCTCTGAGAAAACAATTATGGGTGTTTTCAAGTAGACAAAAACCTTAATATGCATTGGCTGTCCATCCCTGCAGCAAAGAAGGCCAGTTCTGTGAGGAGAGAAGCATCTATTCCTGCAAAGTGGCCCTCTGTTGCTATCTGGCACTTACTAGACTGCACCAGAGTAAGGCAAAGTTTTTCACTCTCTAATAGAAGATAAGGGCATGAGGAAGAAAGTTCAGAGAAGGGGCACTATGCTGATCAGGGAGCTGAACATCTGTTCAGTGTGAGGAGGCCAATGGACTGAAGTTTGTACAGCCTTAAAAAGAAGGGGTTTCAAGGGGAGTATAGTGTAGAGACAGATTCTTCTTGGAGTCTCACAGCACTCAGACAAGAAGCAACAAACACAAATTGGAACATGCAAAACTCTGAATAGATATTATTGTAGACGTTTTTATTACAAGTATGGTCCAATAGTGGAACAGGTTGTTCAGAGAATGTGAAATTTCCAACTCTGGAGGTCTTTACACTACAGCGTTACAGAAAGGACCACACTTGAGGAAGCTGATCACATTATACCTGCAAACTGAAGGGCAGGACAAGATGCCCTGGTTGAGGTATCATGAAAATTAAATTATTCTACGATTCTATGAAGTCTGAACTTTCCCTGAGTGGATGTCTTACGTACTGCTGATGTGAAGTAAGAATGTTGCAAGAAGAACTCTAGACTATTTTTTACTGTCGTAAATGACCCCATCCTGCTTTTTAATATTAACAATCTGTTGAACGTTTGAGTAAAACAACAATATTTAGAATCATTTGGGATTTCACAACACTGTTGCTCAGTTCTTCAGTGTCCTTTTTGATGATAGCGTATTTACAAACACCAACTTGATGAACACCAAACAATCAGGCACTGGAATGGCCTGCCTAGGGAGGTGGTTGAGGCACCATCCCTAGCGCTGTTCAAGAAGCGTTTTGATGAGGTGCTAAGGGATTTGATTTAGTAGTTTAGTGGGTAGGGATGGTGATAGGAGGATGGATGGACTAGATATGATCTTGTAGGTCCTTTCCAACCTAATGTACCTATGAACCTAAAGGAAGATAAGGAATTACACTTCTGCTAATTTCTTCAACATCAACTTTGATTATTGTTGACAACTTCATTTTAAAGAATGTATGATTCTGATTATCACTTGAAAAAGCAGCTCCCATTTATATTCACTCTTTAAAAATCCAGTCCAGAGGACAGTAAAGTAGGTTACACTTGTTAGTTTGAAACACACAAAATATGTCCTACAGTTACAACTAACACTGAGCAGTTCAACATTGCTATTTCTCCAAAGCCACCTTGATTCCAAAATAAAAACAATGTTCCCATTTACTGAAAAGCAAAAAGTTTAGATTTCGGAAAGTGAAAACAGATTTAGAATAAATGGCTATATTCAGACTTAGTGCCTTAATTACTTCTGTGCTAATCGCATGGTGTAGTACTAAAAACATTTTGTTCAGCATCATTACAACTGACTTTTGTCAGCATCTCTATGACCATTATAAAAGAAGGCTAATGAATTTCTCTATAAAATCTTAAAATAAAACCCTATATTGATTCCCCAATTAATGAAAGCACTTTAACTAAAGCTGTGTTTCAGTTCTTTTCACAAATGAGAAAAGTTTTTTACTTGTCTTATTTTTCCCTGTAAAATAGAATTAACCAGAGCAAGTTACTTTTCAAGTTCCCTCTATAAAAGAATTGTAATACTGAAAATAATCCTCAACTAGTTACATGTGTGATTCTAATACACAGCAACTTGAGCTGCAATTTGCTCTAACATTGTATCACACAGCTGAGAGAAGAAGATAGCACATCTTCTAGCTATCACACAAAATAGAATAAGCAAATTCCTCCCAGCTCTGCAAGCTTTGTACTTGCCACCTTGAACTGTGGTTACCCAACCACAAAGACAAGTTTTCTAAAAGTACAAATAACAAATGATTTGTTGTAAGCTTACTGGTTCATCTGGCAAATACACTACACGAAGCTTGCACATGCACATTGTTGCACATAACTGCTCATAATTGCCTTATTTATTCATTTACCTCTTTCACACTGAGGGCCAGTAAATCCGTAGACACATGCACAGCGATTAGGTCCAATACACCGTCCTCCATTCTGGCAGCCTTTTTCACAGACAGCTTTAATCAACAAAAAGAAGAAGAAGAAAAAAGTTACACTAACAGCATTTTAGATTCTCAGTTGTGCTGTTCAAAAATCATTTTTTCCCCTCAACTACTCTAAGTGTCTCTGGACCCAAAGATCAAACACTAACAATAATGATTGTTCAGGTCAAATTCCATTAGTACTTACACCTGCTCCACCTTAATTGCAAGCAGCTGTTTAATTAATCTTATTCAGCACAGCTTTTTGGCAGACACCTAACTTCAGTACATTTTTTAAACAGTTGTGCAGTGCTAGTCTCTAATTGTAAGAACTAACATCCATCACCAAAGTTAGCAGGTATAAACTCAGCTGATCTGTGCACACATTAAGTTGTGACACTGACTTCCAACAGCAGCACACCTCTCAGAAAGGACCTGGAGATTCAGGGAGACAGATAACACAGCACTCAGGATTCATACTGCTGGCAGAAGAAGATATGCTTCAAGCAAGGGAAAGGAATTACCAGTTAAGTTAATTACTAATTTAAGTACCATCAGAAAGCATGTTTCCTAAAGGATCCCTAAACGAAATAAAACTTCTCTTTTTCTTGGTAAAAAGGCACAGTATAGAAAGGAGGAAGAGGTACTTCTGCAGTTAAGGAATTTTTGCACACTCACTCACACTATTTAACAAGGAGAATCAAGAACAAAGCCTACTGCCAAAGCAAACAAGTCTTCCCAGTTTGAAAGAAAGTCAATTCACCAACCAGTTCAAATAATACCAATTAAGTTCTTCATCAACTCTGCCACTATCTGGGTCACTGCTTCTAGAACATATAGCCTTGTTCAAAGTTAGCATACAATCCAAGTCAATAAATTTGACCTAAAAAACAGTCCCACTGTCTTAAAGTCATCCAAATGGCAGCAAAGAGGTCCCAACCTAGAAGTTTCTAGCCCAGGGTTTATAATGTACTTGAGTATTCAGCACAAAAGGACCTCAGGAATGTAGAGACAGTAAATCTTTCAAATCAGAATTGTGTTCTATATTACAGTGGGAAACATAAAAAGATGTTCCCTGAGACCAGTCTCAACAGCATGTTCAGGTTTTATGGATTGTTTCAGAGACATCTTTTTTTATATATTTAATCTAAACGTGCCCTGTCTGAGAGTGTTCACAGTTTGACTCAAGACTTCAAGGATGGGGCCACGAACCCTTAGAATAAATTTGTAAGTGAACAAAAGTTATATTGTATTATTACAACCATTACTTTAAGCTTTTTTGAGAGCTTACACAAGCAGAATTAAAAAAAAAAAAGTCTGCTCTAAAGAGTAAGACAAAACAGTAAGACAAAAGGATGTTCTTCCACACTACCCAATCTGACCATTTTTTTGCATAGTGGCCTTTATTTTTTTCTGTTTCCTTCAGACCTCCAGGAGCTATTTTCTCAGCTAATGACTCAACATCTAGCCTCAGAACACCATACTTCTTTGAATCCTTTCTAAAAGTCTGCAGTCTCGAGTAATTCTTTTTTGCTGAATCCGTATACCCTGTCAATTCTGTCCTATGAGATAGGCAGAACTGTGCAAATAATTCAATATCTACCTTGTCTGACAACTAAAAAGACATCCAAGAGCTTGAACCATACTGAATCTTTTTCCTTAGTCAAAGAGAAAACAGAAAAACTTGCTCTAATACACCAGTTAAGCACTTCTTCTGAGAAACTTCTTCAAAGAGAATGAAAAACTATTGACCATATGGTTTGGAAATTAACCAAAAAAAAAAAAAAAAAAAAGTAAGTGGGATGTATACTGTCACCACTCCCAGAGGATTTTTCCAGCCAAAACTATCTGGTGAATTCAATCCTTAGCTTGAATTTCAGAGACTACAAATGCACTTCATATGCAAACTGACTTCCAACTGTCCCCCACAACAGGATCACACTGCTCACTGACATTTTGCTCTGCCCCTGCTAAGAGGCAGTTTTCTATCTCTATACCTTCTCTGGAGTGAGATGGCTGGCCTGCAGGACTGAACAGACACACCAGGATGGCTACTCACGCTGTCCACAGGAGACCCCAACGAAGCCCTTCTGGCACTGGCACCGGTTGTCAGCGCAGGTACCACCATTCATGCACCTGATGCTGCACTGCTGCGCTGCAGGGGCCAGGACAGACACATGGGCATGAGCATTAGAGCAAAACATCACAGCAGCAAGCAAGTATGGCTAAAAACAGATGTCAGCGTCATATGTAAGGGCACGTTCATGAATCCTGTAACAAAAGCTGTCACTTGAAGCTATTGGAAAGCCTTTATTTTAAAAGCATAGATGAAGATACAGGGAGGAGAGTTTCTCCACAACCATATTTAGCAACTCAGTACTTCTAATTAACTTGAAGGCTGCATGATTTTCTTTTCCTAGGAAAATGGACTTAAGGAAAACATTAATACCGCATACATTTGCATTTAAACATGTTTATCTGTTTAAACACATCTTTTTTTCTTTTCCAATTTTGTCACTCAGAATAATAATGAACATACAGAAAACCAATCCATATCAAGAAGCCTAGAGATACTGAAGTCTAAGTTACACATACATATTTAGAAATAAAAAGTAATTTTTAAAGGCTTTATACAATAGTTATTTTTAAGTCGACATGCAACAAGAATTACTTAAAATGAAATCTCTAAGGAAAATAAATACAATATGTCCTTACTAGATTTTGGTCCACAAGTAGGTGATATTTGTCCACTTGCACAAGTGCACATGTTAGGGCGAGAGCAAAATCCATCACCACAGCTATTTCTACAGATTGCTGAGGAAGAACACATTTTAAAGGTCAATGATTGACAGTAACATTAGTCTTAAGTTACAGGAAAAAGCTGAAAATGTTTTAACAGCTTCTCTTTAAAAAACAAACAACAAAAAATAAAACCAGAGCCCTCAACTCATTAGTTCAGCTAATATACACATAAAAAATAAATGTAAGTTAAGAAAAGCAAATGGAATTTTGGAATAACTGGTGTTTCTGACAAACCTGGAGACAAACAGAATTGAATCTGGCATATTCAAACAGTGGTCTGACCACTTCATACAAATAATCAACTCTTTCCCTAATTAGAAATGCCAGCCTACTACATAAATGAAGTTAAATTATTGGAATTCTATATTCTAGACCACGAAGTTCTATAGAAAACTTCAGGAAGAATCCAAGTTTTGAATGAATACTAACAATATGATCAATGAATTCTAATTTATGGTATGGCTTCTCTCTTAGAATCCCCATTTTAGAAACATTTTAGGATCTCTCTTTTCTAAGATTAGCCATCCCCACACAACTGGTTTTGTGGGAAACCAATGTTTGATCTTTCTGTATTGTGTGGAGTTTCCCTATATACTGTTTCTGTGCTCAAATATCCCCACATTCTCATTGTGAAACTAATTTTACATGAGTCTCTGGGAAGCCCAACCACAACACACTGTGTGCACACAGTGCACACCATTGTGCTGTCCTCACCATGCCCCTCATTGTCCCTTCTCTCCTCCCCCCACCAGTCAAGGGAGCTCTACTGCACAAAGAAACCACAGAGCCAAAAAAGAGCTAAAAGTCTAAATCGAAACTTTAAATGGGATCCCAGTGAACTCAACTAAATAATCTGCTGGATTAGCAAATGCACTACGGCAGAGCGCATAACTTCAAGGTCCTATCTAGCACGGGAGGATCTCAGGAGTACAAATTAGATACAGAGATGGGTAGATAGATGGGCAGATAGATGGGCAGATAAAAAGCCTTGTACCTTTATAACTATCTCTGGGGTTTTGAGTGAACTAAATAATCAGTAAGAACAGCTCAACTGAAGGAATACAAAAGGAGCAAATTCCTCATAATTTGCCAAAGATATACTGAGGTCCTAAAAAATCTCCATGTACATTAAAAAGATGATGCCTTTCCCAGAATGTTTGTGCTCCACTTCTGACTTAAGAGAACTTGCTTGAATGAGCTACCTCTCATAAGGAAGCAAACTTTTCTTGCCCCAGTTTAGAGTTCAAATATTCTTTATGCAGAATTTGCATCCTCTTTTACCCTTTCTCCACAAAATCAAAAGCTCTGTACTGACGCGGAACATGATCAAACCAGAGATTTTATAAGGCTGTGTCCTCATTAGCATACTTGAAAACTGCAAGCTACAGTCACCAGCTAATTATAATCAACTCATCTCCAGTATGACATTTGCTGCCCAGGGACACTGCCTAGCTCAGCAGCTCCAGCAAGAGGGACCATCACCTACACAAATATTAACCGTAAGTGTAGAAATTCACACTCTTCAACTTTTACCCAAAATAAAAATTGGAAAGCATTGCTGACTACTGACCTGGCAAATTCAAACATGTTGGAGTGTTGTAATTAATCTCCAGGAAGTTAAACAAGAGCTAAAAGGTGTCCTTTGTGCATACAAATTAATAGCAAGTCAGAAGTTATTCTGGATGTGAAGAGACCTGAGATGGAGGTCTGTAAGTCTGATTCCCAATGAGTCTTAAGAGTGACTGATCAAGATTTCTGAAAGCACCAAAAATCGCTGTCTCTCTCTGATTGCTGTGGAGCTGGATATCCAGCGGACTGAAAAATTTAATACAGGTCAATAGCATATTGGGCAGCCCGAATCCACTCCTAAATCTCAGTCTCATGTTTAAGTAAGTCAGTAACACAACTGAGACTTGGTGAGAGATGAGGACTGAATGTTGTGAGAAGCTCCTTTTATTCCACAGCTGTACTGACACCAAAAACGCTACAGTTAGTCTGAGATGAACATCAGCAATCCATGGTGCAGTAAGCTGAAACAGCAATGCCAATTGACTCGTAAAATGAAGATGTATGAACAGCCCCTGGTCTGCAGGCAGCAGCCACAGCCAACATTCAGTGCCATACCAAGGAGCTGGTTCACCTGCTTGGTCCTGGACCTCTGTAGCGCATTTGACAGAGTACTACAAGGCCCTCCATTACTTGTTCCTGAATCTGAATTCTGAAGCTGAGCATGCTTTTTAGGAAAAATGAAGACAACAGGCTGGAATGACTGGCAACAGCCTTAAATTAAGAAGGATGTGACCAATATCAGCTTTTATCTAACAGACAGAAACTTTGACTTAATTCTGTATTTCCTTTCTAGACAGGTGATGCTTCCTACAGAGAGTATCCAGTAGATTTCCCATTGTTTGGGTTTTTTTCAGGGTTTTTTTTTTTTGCCAAACCTTGTGAATGGTGCATCAGTCAGGGCTGTATCTACTACAGCCAGGCAGTAATCACGGTCTGCATGCCTTATACCTATAAAAATACAACTAGAAAAAAACAAAGAATGGGCACCCCAGATGTAAAAGTTTTCCCAAGAACTGCAGTTCCAAGCCCACCACAGCAGAAAACTTCAGATCTTGTTTGCTTTCTTTTAAGACCTTTTAGGTTTCTTTCTTTCCAGTATTACAGTAGATTATTTGATTTATGGAAGGTTGTTTTTTATTTATTTTTTCATTTTTCCTTCACTGTCTTGCTCTACACATAAGTGGAAACATGCCTTTGACAAATACACCAAAGAAAATATAGCAATTTGCCAGTCTTTCAAGTACAGGAAATGTGGACCTGTAAATCCTTTTTTTTTTTTTTTTTTTTAAGGAAAGAAAAAACAACTCAAGGCCAAAGACAAATCCAGCCAAATGAATTACAGCAGGAATTCTCTTCTCTCACACTGAACGGAGCAGTAACTCACAGAACAATTACTGCCCCTCGGGCAGTAGAAACTTGAAGTCAAAACACTTACGAACAATGCACTGATTTCCTCCAGGGAGCGTTTTCCATCCAGGGCAGCAGTAGGAATGGAATCTAGAGCCACACACATTTGGCCTGTCACACAGATAAATACGTATGAATGTGTGCATGTACAACAATGTATACTTAAGAGTATGTATATAAATACATTGAAGTATATATCTATGCACGCAGAATGCATTGTTTTAGGAGCACACGGTGAAGAAACTTAGGTTTGCCAGGGACACGAAACAAACAAAAAGTATAGCCAAGACTTAGAACTAAGCCCCTCGCAAAGGAGTAAGCCTTTCCCTACGGCATGGCGCTCCAAGCCGTTCTATCTCCCATTAGCAGCACCGGTTAGCGCGAGCGGCAGGACACACATGCACCCACTCTTGCTGGCACTCCCGAGGGGACGGATGCAGAGCAGAGCACGCACGCCTGGCTACACGAGCTGCCTGCATCACACGGGACAAGACGGATCGCGAAGACTCATAAACTAGGTGAGAGCAACAAGTCCCCGCGAGACCCTCGGGAAAGACGCTTTTCGTTCAGTTTCTCAGCGCTCAAACCAACGAAGCCCAGCGCAAGAAAAAGACAAGCTACCCCTCCCAGCGCCACGCAGCCCCGGACCGCGGGCGGTGGGGCCCCGTTCCCCTCCGCGGAGCGCGCCCGTACCCGCGGAGCGCCTCCTGCTGTCCCCGCCGGCGGACCCGGCCCGCGCTGCCGGCCCCCTCGTCCCGGTGCGCGGCGGCGGCGGCGTAAATGCCGCCCGCTCCTCCTGCAGGGCGGACCCGCGGCGGCGGCTTTTGTTGCCCGGCGGCTCCGTGCGCGCACAGCGCCAGGCAGCTGAGCCACAGGACGCAGGGCTGCAGGCACAGCCACCGCCGTCTGCCCATGCTGCGGCGGCGGCCCCGGAGGGAAGCGGCGGAGGAGCAGCGAGAAGGGCAGCGCTCCGCAGTTCCTCGCGGGGAGGCTTTTCAGTCGCTGCGGCTCCTTCTTTCCTCTTCGTCCTCCTCCGCAGGCTGCAGCGGGACGCGGTGGTGCCAGCAGCAGGGTCCACGTTGCATCCCCCCCCCACACACACACACACACCTCCTCTCTTTCCAAAGAGGGGGGTAAGGAAAAACAATTAAAAATAATAAAATAAAGAATAAAAGGAGTTGAGACAGAACTTCCACTCCCCTCCCTCTGAAAAGAGAAAAAAAAATCTATTTTAAAAGAAGGAAATCCAACGGAACCGGGCTGAACGTCCCTAGTAAAAATAGTAGTAAGGCAATAATTAACCAAGTCCAAAGAAAGAAGCGCGCAAGGATGGGCTGCGAGGAGCGCGCAGCTCGCTGCCAAGCACAAGGAGCGGTTTTACAGCTGGGGGAGGCGGGGTCGGGACGTTGCCTCCCGGCCCGTGAGGAGGCGACCGCGGGGGGAAGGGGCGAGCTCGGCCACGGGCGGGGGGCGGGACGGAGTGCAGCGCCTAGCCGGGCCCTGGGCTCAGGCAGGGGCCGCTTTCAGCCCGGTGCTTCCTGCACGAGCGGTGCCAGCAGGTTGGCCGGGCTGTTCAGAGCGCCCTGGAAAACGTGAAGTTTCCATCAGATGTTTCATGGAGTTCACAGCCCTCGAGATCTCCGTGTTCTCCTTTCATCGTTTGTACCTGTACAACCGTCATCAAACCAGTGCAGACAAGAAAGCACATGGCTGATCTTCTCATTTACTCTTGTAGGTCGTGCAGGTAGATGTGTGGGATAGCCAGGCACCAGCACGGCCCAACAAAAGCAGTACAATAGTCTCTTTGCTGGAAGTCACCGACTCTGGGCCCTTCTGATTGCCGTGGGACAGTGCTCTTATCGTCACTCCGAATTACAGCTATAGGGATGACCACCTCGGCACTCCGAGGCTACTGCAACCACCACAAAACCTCTTTTTTTTTTTTTTTCTTTCAAAGCAAAACAAACAAAGCAGCAGCTGCCCTCTGGTCTGAGTGAGTGTTATCAGGCACTTCTAATTCTGGAATGAGGGGCAGGAACTATGCTTTGTTATCAGCTTAGAGGTCACAAAGCCATCCTCTCATTCAAGTCACTGTCCTGCTTTGATAGCTGTTGCTCTAAGCGTGGCTCCTATCTGATCTACATTCCAATTGATCAGGAGTCCATTCTTCTTTTCATTTAAGTTTGGAAGAGTACCAAGAGTAAGCTTGCTGATGAGATTCTGAATCTTTAAAGTAATGCCTTGAGAAATTAACAAAATGAATAAGTTTATGAAAATAGTTGGAAATAAGAGACCAGGAACCTCAAGAATATAGCTGAGGTTTGGAATTTCCTCAAATTTGGAGTTGCTAAGCCTGTCATGAATGAGGTGCTCCAAACAAAGACATTGAGAGAGGATTCCAGAAAGTGAATATCTATCTCAAGAAAAATTGTGAATAGGCAGATAGCCTCCAAAGAATAAAAATGAAAGGGCTGATCCAAGATAAGCTTAGGGCCTTGGATATCAGGAAAGACAGATATCAATAAATAATTCCCAGTCGATAGAGCTAGATATTGAAAAGAATGGCAAAATAACATCTTCAAAAAGAAGTTAAATAATAGTAAGAGTGAAGTACGACAACAGAAAGAACCAGATATGCAGTGAAGATTCAGGAAAAAGAATAGTCATGGTTCAAATCCAAGAGATGGATACTTTGAATTAGTTTCTTAATATAAAACTGTAGCTGTTTAACACACACGCACACACACACACACAAAACAGCTTACCACAGCTGATATGCACATAAATGATAAGCCCCATCCCTGGAGGCATTCAGGGCAAGGCTGGATGTGGCTTTGAGCAGCGTGGTCCTGTGGTTGATGGTGACGATACCCACAGCAGGAGGGTTGTAAGGAGATGACCATTAAGGTTCTTTTCAACTCAAGCCATTCTACGAGTCTGTGATAAGGCTGAGTCCCCAGTGTACTAAAGTTAGAGAGAGCTAGGCAGCATCTTTCTAGAATTTTGAAGGAAACTAGTACACAAAACTATGCAGCATTCAAAAGTAAGGAATAGTAGTTCTGTTAGGATTATGTTATACAAGATCCATATAAATATGTGTACAAGTGAAATACTTATCAAGAAAGAGGGTTTTTTATTAGAAAGAGAAGCTTTACTACTTTTTATAGGTAAAGCACTAGAAAAATATCAGAAGAATTTGAAGAGCTGCACAAGAAAAAAGCATGGACAAGGGAAAAGAATCACTCTAAATATTTGGGTTCTTTAGCTAGTGACAATTCTGGAATACAGGAAGAATGAAAAGAAGGGAAACACAAGAAAGACAGGATGAAAGGGAAAAAGGGAAGAAGGAAGAAGGAAAGATGGGAAGGAAAGGAGGAAGGGAAGCAGGGAGGGAGGAAAAAAGAGAAGGGATGGAGAAGGAAGGAGAAGGAAGGAGAAGGGAAAGGAGAAGGAAGTATAAGGGAAGGAAGGAGAAGGAAGGGGAAGGAAGGCAGTGATAGGCTTTGTCTGTCAACTGTTAATAAGCACGTGAATTTGATGAGATTTCCTCCGATCTTATTCTGTAGCTATTATAAATGGAAGATGCCTTGATGCGTAGATATCAAGTGACCTCAGTGGAAGGATGAATTGCTCTAGCTGCAGTTTCATTTCTAGTCTGACCAATTCTAATAAAAATAGTTCATAGTGTTACATGAACCCTTATTGCACTCTACCACTTCCTGAAGGGGGGTTGTGGTGAGGAGGGGGTGAGCCTCTTCTCCCTGATAAATAATGACAGGACGAGAGGGAATGGCCACAAGTTACGCTGGGGAAGATTTAGATTAGACCTGAGGAAGCATTTCTTTTCTGAAAGAGTGGTCAGGCACTGGAATGGCCTGCCTAGGGAGGTGGTTGAGGCACCATCCCTAGCGCTGTTCAAGAAGCGTTTAGATGAGGTGCTAAAGGATTTAATTTAGTAGTTGGGTAGAGATAGTGATAGGAGGATGGTTGGACTAGATGATCTTATAGGTCCTTTCCAACCTTATGAACTTATGAACTTATGAACTTACATATAGTGGATGATCAGGAAATGTATAATTGTACATTTCTATACAGAAAATATTTCCTGAGAAAAACCTCTTACTTTATTCATGATTATTTTAGAATCCAAATTTTTCTGTAGTGATGTAGAATATCATCTATGTATGTATGAATTTTGTTTTCCAAACCAGGATAAGAGTTATATTTAAGTTAAGGCATCCTACTATTTGACATTTGGAAACAAAGATAAAGAATGAGCTGTTACACTATCACTTTCCTAAAGAAAAGTCCAAATATACTCTCAGCTGTAAATATTTTATTTTAGTTCTAAAAATGGATTTCTCTCAGTGTCAACAGTTGACTTACAGTTGAAATTATTCTTACCCATGCCATACTCTGAAATAACAAGAAGCCACCAACAGTAACAGTACAAATATGACAAGCACAAATGATAAGAGCATGTCAGGACTGAAAAAAGAAAACAAAAGAAAATTTTTTTTCTTCACAATGTTGTTATCCACATGCTATGGATATGATGCTCTTTCACATCACTGAGAGGAATTTGATCAATTGGAAACAATACCCAACAAGAAGCTCTACTCACTCAGAGATTTCACTTTATCTTTTCCAATTACATCTCAAATTCCACCTATATGTTTGTCTTGTTCTTCAAAACAACGATTCTTGTTAAATATAAACATCTTTTCAATATTATTCAGCAAAATTCATGACAGGAATACAAATATTCTCACCTTACTTCTTGTTACAACTCTTCTGGAGCATTCAGAACACAAACATCTTCTAGATGTGTCAGAAAACATTTCAATATAGGAAAACATTGGGGAAGGGTAAATTGTGATGTTATTAATGGGTTGAGTAGAATGCCTGTGAAATGCAGTCTGTTCTTTCCTCCTTTTATAGGAACATTTTCTCTTTTAATAAAGAAAGTTATGAAATACCTATTGCTTCCCAATAACCTCTAGGTTCCCAGGCAATCCTTCATGGCTTACTACTAAAAATTGTTTCTAATGTCCGGTACAAATCCTACTTTCTGCATGTTAAAGACCTCTCCCACAGTTCACTTTTTATTTCCAATATCTTCTTACCTTCTACTTTTTTGTCTTTCTTCAGACTTTCTCGATCTTCATCCATTCTTGTGACCTTGATTCATTCTGCAGAGCTGATCTCATTTGACATGAGGTTCTCAAAGCCAAAGTCAGTTCTGTAGCTGAGACTGTGCCCAGGTTGTCCAGAGAGGAAGGATCTACTTATTTATTACAGCCTGAGATCCACAGTGTTTATAAGATTTATAAGATGTATAAGATTTATAATTTATAAGATTAGAGAGTTCCCATATTTATCAAATCATGAATGATATTGATTCATATATATAAAATATAGTTTTTTTCTATCCACCCACTCTGCTATTTGTCACATAAAATCTGTGTGGAACTTGCTTGTTCTTGAGAAGTTGTTTTTTTTTTTTTCTGATGTTACTGTTTTCTCATGTAAACTCTTAGTTGAAATTTTTCTCATGTAAACTCTTAGTTGAAATTTTTCTTATTTGCATTTCTGCGTTTCTCTCAGTAAGTGAGAAGCCAAGGAATTGGACTAGTTGGCCAAATTTCCTTTTTTCCTCTCTAAATTTGCCCACAATTTAGTCGCAGTGATTAACCAGTAGTAAGCAAGATGAGAGAAAAATGATTACTTCTAACTCTAAATTTATTCTCAATCCAAAGAAATTAGAAAATTCTGTGCCTGTACTCTGTAAAATTTTCATGCGTCTAAAGTATATTATGACCATTCGAGTTCTACTCTATATTCATGTTTTTTATTAATTCATTTTTAGTTGTGCTACAGTTATGACCTCAGATACTACTCCTCAACAAAAAGTCCTTCTCATAATTCCTGCATTCCTGTGTGTTTTACCATCTGTAGAATTCAAAATAATTTTAACAGTGGTTTCAAAGCAAAATTGTCACTACAGATTTAAAAATGCATATGGTGTGTGTTAACAAGGAGTAATGAAAAGATGAGGTGAAAATTAATGAAATGCTTTGTGAGATAATTTTCCCCTACATTTAAACAAAAAAAAAAATGATACAATGCTTCAGCTATAGAAGGATATCCTACTTCTGAATTAATAACTCTTGAGTAAGTTAATAACACATTTAAATTGGCAGCTATTTTAACTTTCTGATGCAAATGGAAGTACAAACAGGGCAGACTACCTTAATACATCCTTCCAGGACTCAAGTGATTATTTTACCTGTAACTCCCATGTTGTTTGTTTCGGCATGGAAAGGGTAGGGTGGATCACTCCACTGATTTTTCATTTTTAAGTGAGAAAAACAAAAGTGAATGTTCCTAATTTAGACAGCCACTACTAATGAGATCCCACATAGAATTTTAAAATTTAACATCGAATGGTATTAGTAATAAATAAAAACAAAAAATAAACAGGGTTCTTTTTTGTTTTTGTTGATTGTTGTTTGTTGCGTTTTTTTTTTCCCTAGGTGCAGAAAAGGATTTTATCTGCAAGAATCAGCAGTGAAACAAGATCTGTGTCCATGTCAGGAAATTGAATTCATCCCTTCCTAGAGCTCAGACACACCAGTGCCTATTTTAAAACAAGTGAAATTAAACAAAATAGAAAACATAACTGAGATTCTTGGATATTCTGTTGTGTCTTTGAAAAAAGTGTGTAGCTGGTGTAGTAATTCCCAGATTTCAGGAAGAGGTCTGTAGCTATAATTATTTTGATTTGTCTTTGTTCTAGAAACTCTACCCTGGGGAGTCTGTAGGTGGAGCACATGAAAGGACTCAATTATTCCAGAGAAATATAATCTGGCACTAAACCACGGACTATGTGGTTTTAATTACTTAAATACATTAATAATTTTATGGCTGTGTGATTTTAAATGGTTGTTCTTTTATAGGTGCCTTTAAGCATTATTTTCTGACTCAGCTTCTCATTAACAACATTCTTTAAAACAAAGGATCCCAGTATCCTAAATCTCACCAAGATGACACCATGTGTTCACATCTGTGTTTTTCTGCTCATTTACCTTCACAAAAGCATGTGTACCATTTATTGTATAATATGCTAACAACATTTCCACAGTTACTCCATGCTCTGAAGCAGTTTTCTTTGTCTAAACCAGTCAGTGTTGAAGTTCCAGGAGTTGCAGCTTTGACCACTGAACATCTGAGCACTGCACCACGAATCAGGAACCTGAAAGAAAAAAACAGACTGCATCAGCCTTGATCCCTTCAAAGCTTCAATTTTGCATGCTCATATGAAGATCAAATTTTAGAAGTAGGGATGAACTGGGTGAATATTTAAGTGTGGCAGCAAAATGTCAGTTCACCTGAGTTCCACCATTCTTGCCAGTGGTTTGGTTTGTACTATCTGCTGCTCTGGCTGCATCATTGTTTAAAGCCCATGTTCTTTCTTTTTCAATGAATACCATTGCATCTGTGCAACATCACCAAAGTAAAGTGAACTTGGCAGCAGTCCCAAGAGTCTCTCACAAGCCCCACGCTATGCAGTAATGGTATCTAAACAAAAATAACTCTTAACAGGAAATCAATGAAGCCAGTTTTTTTGTTGTATTTAATTTGTTTTCCCTTTTGTGATAGACATGAGATCATCATTTCTGCATATTAGAGTCATTTTTTACTTTATTTTTACCAGAACTAAATAGGTTTATGAAGATACTATAGAAAAACTATAGATAGACTCTGACTGTGTGCATTCTGTATAAGCTAAAAATGTTACATTGTTAAATCACTGTTATGGCAGTTCCTTTACGTAGGCACATGACAGTGAAAAACATAGCTGGAAATTTTCACTCTCCTGCAAATTAAAGTAGACATATACCACATTTATTTACAGTTCAAATCAGTATGATCTCGATGTATGAAACTTTGATCATTGTTCAGGAGGTTTAAATAAGGCCTATGCTCAAAGACATAGAGTAAATAAATGTCAGTCATATATTTTCAGTCCTTATGAAATGCTTCTTTAATGTGCGATAGCACTACCTATACTAAGACAAATTCCAAATTTACATTAACTTATTTCAGAAGTACTATTCTAGCACACAGTGATTACGGCATGTCACATACAGCACACTATTCACATAGAACAGTGATGGGATGGATATGTCACATAGCAGTGCAAGTGCTGTAAGTTGGCAATCACCAAAAATGCCTGTAGACACATACAAAAAATCTGAACTTTTAGGGATGGTCTCAAATTCATCTGCAGTGGCTATAAATGTAAGTTCATGATTTAGTATATAGTTAGCTAAGAACAGCTTCTTAAACAGATACCTAAAGATGTAAGGGATAAAAAATACAATGAACCTGTCAGCTTTCATTGTTAGATATATATATATATATATTCTTTTTCTTTTCAAAAATATAACTACAGACTTTTTAATTACTGGACCCTAAAGTACAATCAGTCCTGATGTTTTCTTTTATGTAAAATAAAACTGGACTCACGATTACAGACACTAGCTTTGCAGTCATATGAATCTCAATGTATAAAGAGAGAGAAGCCATGCTAATTCCATACAGATGTGCTGTTGCATTCCTGTAAATTTTCAGACTGAAAAGGAAATGCTAGTTACACCCCTTTCCTCTGCAGCCTATGGTAAAACATTTCACAAGTTGCATATGTGTTTTGCATTTGAAGAAAAACAGTCATAGATCTCTTTGACCAAATACTCCTGTTTTTAACTCATCAATGACATTTTAAAATCAAAAGTCTGTGTTTCCAATTTGTGTGTGCTACCTAGGACATATATATTTTTAAACAATCTAGGAAACCTAGCCCTTGGACCTCAGGTTATTGTTTAGCATACATACAATATTTGAACTGTTGTTCACATTTGCTCGGAAAAAAAGGTTATGTTTATTTGTGTACAAACATACAAATATATACTTTTTATCACTGTCAATTTCTCACAAAGAGATAAGGAGACAAAACAAAGAAAATACTAGTAATTCTTACCTTTGCCTGGAAAGTGTTTTGCACAGAGTAAGAGCAAAATCTTGTAAGACTACCATGTAAGGGCTTTTCAAAACAGTTGCTAAAACTAAGCCACATTCTCTACTGACTTCCACTGGCACAGATATTAAAGAGACCTTCAGTGTTGAAAAATATGTGTGAATGTGTCAGTAGAAAACATCTAATATCTATCTTTCCAGCCTGAGAAAATTGATAGACCCCACTGCGGGGAGAAATGACTGAAATAATAGAATGGCAGAATATGCCGAGTTGGGTGAACCCCACACAAACTTTTCCAAATGAAAAGTCATCTTTGCACATGACATTCCAGTTTTGAAAGGAGGCAGATTTCAACATAGTTTCTTTGTTCAAAGTATTCATCCTTCATGCTGAGTCCTGGATCTGGATAGTGATGTCTATACTTCAACAACAGTAATAAGATTCCTGTTCGTAAACACAGCGCAGTCAAACCTCTCTTATGTCACTCCTCTGGGGACTCACGAAGTTTTTTGTTGCCAAACAGAAATACTCTTTAACTAAAGGTCAAACAAAATCTGTGCTTGAAACCATGAGTATACTTTACCTCACTTATAGTCTGCTTGTGGTCAGAATGGCCACTTACTTATTCACACTGGATTCTCCTTGACCTTATAATTCAAATTTTGCTATTTGGAGTACAGTTTCAACTATGTTGCAGTTAATTTATCTTTACTCAAACAGTGCTGTTCTGGAAGTATTTTCTATTTTCCTTTTTATTTGGTCTCAGGCATTTATCCAGGTAATGGCAAAGGCAGAAGGAACACAACCTCTCTATAATATTCTCAAAGAATGGCAAGTTACAAAACAATCCTTTCAATCCTCACCAATCTCGATCAATACCAAGCTGCTTGAGTGCACTCTGTTGTAAAACAATTCCATACAACGGTTAACATTTTTTATATCATTACAGTGACATCTAGGGGCTTTATTAATGGATCGGGAGTGTGCTCTTCAAGAATGGCATAAACATGCTTCTAATAAGTTAAAATAAGAATTTAGGAAGGAAAGGAATGTTTCACAGATGCCTTTTGGAGTTTTTTCCAAAGTGGAAAGAGAACAGGAGAGATGCAGCAGTATATCAAGTTTTCAAGCATGCTTCTGCTTGAAAGTTTTTATCACAGGCCAGACTGTCCCTTGGTCCCAAACAAGGCATAATAAAGAGGACTGCAAGAGTTTCAAAGGACAGCCAGATAAGCTATACTTGACATAGTAAAGGATGTGAAATCAGTGAAACAACTTTGTATTTGCAGTCTTTATGTATTCTGCATTTCAAAGTGCAGACAAGGAGTGGTATCATAGTCAAAATGTAAGATATCAGACAGAACAAGAATTTTAGTCCTGTAAATGGGGGGGGGGGGGGGGAAAGAGAGAGAGAGAGTATGTGCCTGAATGACAGAGAAGGTAGCAATTCCACTCTAAACAGTTTGAGGAAATAGAGGAATAAACATACAAGTACAATTAGTACAATTTCATTAATTCTTGCACACCTTGCACTAGCAGCCTGAATTCCTGGGCAATAAATCAGGGAACAGATTCATTTTAAAGTCTGAAATGATGAGACTAGAATGAAAAAAAGCCATACATATACTGAAGGTGAAAAAAAAAAAAAAGAAATACAGCCCTGAGTTTTCAAAATAAGGTTGGTGGTCTGACAAGTTCACTTTCATCTCTGATGCCTTAATCTAAGAAACATGAAGATTCATGTTTAATCATACTCTGAATTGTTTTTTTCAAAGAAAACTAAAATTTTTGACAAATCTTAAATCTATGAGATGAATCCTGACTATAACCAGTTCTCTTGACAGACAGCAAATTATTGTCAGGTCTAGAAAATTAATTGCCATCTGTATCTGCTAATTCAGCAAATTCTTAACTGGCTCAATGCAACACTGAATTCTTTTGTCATGTTTCTACAACACTATTAGGAAATAAGCAGTAGGAATGGGCTTGCAATTGTTATTGAGAAGTTAACTTAGTTTACAATATTTCCATTTTAAGTTTAGCTACGTTACTTCAAAGATATATGCCTGGTTTAATCTCTATGATCTCTGTGGTATTAACAGGTTGATTCATGGCTCTGATCTTAGATACTTCTCATAGGAAAGTATGTCACCAACCCCCTGCACATTTTGTGTCCCTTAGCTGTCTAACTTTGAATACATATAATCTTTCCTGTTGCTTGAGCAGGAGCTGATGATTACTTTCCCCACTTCAGTAGTAGTATCAGTCTTCTAGAAAAGTATCAAAATAGAGAATTTGGAAGAAGAGAAGCAAGAATGCAGTTTTTCTTATGTTTGTTTGCTAAATTTGCTTTCAGATGTTAAACAACGATGTAGCCACATATTTAAATATTTCATAGCTATATCTTTGCATCCATAAGTATGATGACTACTCCAGAAGTAATGTCTCCTCTTCTACTATGATGACCCTTGACAACAGAGGCAGGTGGTGGTATGGCAGTAGAGGCTGAACCTTCCCACCAGTATCCCGTTACATGTTGTTGCCATGTGGCAGATGACAGTAGAGGGGCAGTCTGACAGAATGGTGTCTGATATGGATGTGCAGATAAAGCAAATGTGAAATACTGAATTCCTCCATGCAGAAAAAAATGGCACTTACTGACATTCATCAACACTTGCTGAATGTTTCTAGAACCAAACAGCGAGTACAAGCACAGTGAGATAGGTGGTGCATTTAAGCACTGTCGACAATGACAGCAGGTCACATTTGCTGTCACAGATAGTTAAAAATGTGGCATGCAGTCTCTTGTTCATCACTGGTGCATAGGTAATGGTTCTGACTACACTGAAAAATAGCTTTTTCTAGATGAGAACTGTCTCTATCAAATAGTCTGCTCTTTGTATTTGTTGTAATTTCCATGGAATTAAATAGAAGTCATTACTTTCAGAGTGATCTATGTAAATATATTAATTGTAGAATGGACTTCTGTCTTCCACGTATGAAATTATCAATACAATTGTAAAATATAGATACAATTGTAAAATATTAATTTAATTATAATATACTTTATAATACTTCCATTCTCTTGGGGAAAGAGTGGAAATTATTTTAAGGCTTATTCTTGAAATAATTTATTAAATAAACAAATGGGGAAAAGTAAGTAACTTTCTTTGTGTAAAAGCAATATGGCGTATTTCTCTGAAAAATTTCATTAATTTCATTTTCAGGTTTTTCTGGTATTTTAAAAAGTATGATACTATCACCTACTGAAGTGTGATGTATTTAAAATCTGTAATTTGAGACTAGAGGAAGCTTTTGCTTAGCTTTGCCAAGTCATAGCTAAAAACAAAAAGACCAAAAAAAAAACCAAAAAAAACACATCAACCCAAAATTTAATTGCTTCAGATTTACACTCCAGAAACAGATATTGCAATGATCTACCATACAAAGCAGTATGAAACTGATGATACTGACTACATAAGAATTTTTGGAAGAAAGGTATTTTCGTGTAGAATATTGTCTTTTATTTTCAACCACTTGTCTGAAATAAAGTAGAAGAAAACTTTAATACCAGAATTACACAGATTTAAGTCTTGGAGAAACTGAGAACAGAAACTGGCAGGTGATTGCATGGACCTAGCTCTTATTAATGTTCATAGACCTAATAAATCTCTGAAGGAAAAGTAGTTTAAAGTCTTTTTCATTTGCTGATGTAGCAAAATTCAAATCCAAATTCCTCACCTTCTTACCCTAAAATTATCATTCCTTATGGTATTGGCAGCATAGCAATATAAATAAGGTAACAAATTAAAATGTTTTCCTAATCATTACAAATTTAATTGCTCATCATTACAAATTGAATAATATAAGAATACACATGCATCCGATCGTTTTCTTAATTTTTCCAAGTGTTACAATGTGTTGGTTGGTTTGGTTTTTTTTTTGTTCTTTTTTCAGAAAATGTGTAATTAATATTTCTAATTTGATTTTGAAAATTATTAGTTTTGAATTCATAGCTTTACCCTTAATATTAAGTTTGAACTCAGACTACAAAAATTGCTTGTGAGGAAATGCTGGCATCTGAAAACATTGTGATGTTTAATACTCTGTTCATCATGCACAGAAAAAGAACTAAAGATACGGGGCAGAAAGAGATGTTCTGATGGAGGCACAATTCAGGGTTTGCAAAAGCCTAGGCAGCTATTTTGGTTAGCATTATCATCCTAATTGAAATAATAGTGAAGAGAAAAACTTTTGAAAAAATTATCAATAATTTACAATTTCATTAACTGAAGTACCATAAGAGGAGATCAAGCCAGGACAGCTCAACCTTCTCAAGGTGTACAAGTAACAAGCTGAATAATAGTACTTGAGTAGAGAACATCTTTGTGTTCATTCAGAATGTAGCAATGAAAATCATGACTGAAAGAAAAGATCAGAGTAATTGTCAGCCTCTATGAGAAATGCTCCTTTGCAATTGAAGAACAAGGAAAAACAGGCTTAAGTTGAAGCAAGAGAGGTGGGCAGGGGATGCTTCTGATGAATTGGTTATAAAAGACCCAGAGCTAAAGGATGTCTACAACTCTGCTTCCTTAAGGATCTCAGCTCTATAGAACAAGAGAAGGAAATTGTTCCCTCCATACAACATATTCTTATAAAAGATACAGTCCCATCTGTTAGCTGCCCATGAAGGCTTTTATCTAATTTTACCATCTTTTCCTCGTCTCATTTTCAGCAAGGGCACCAGAACTCCCCACACCAGAAGCTGTTTTTGGTCACTTCATTAGCACCACAGGGCTCTGATGCCCGCCACAGATTTTAGCTTGTATCTCGGCAATTGTGCTTCTGTGAATCATAGGCTCAGACTCAGTGTGTCTGCTACCACAATCATTTTTTTCTCCAAAGAAGTTCAACCAAGCTTGGTCTTCTTCATTCAGAGACATCATGTACTACTCTCACTATGAGAATTGCAATAGCAGGCTACAAAGGATTTCCAGATCACTATTTATGAATTGAGTTTATTAGCACAATGGTGCTCTGATCTCTAATGTGGATATAAGGAAGAAAAACTTCTCCATGAAGACGTCCAAGTGGTGGATCAGGATGTCCAGAGAGGAAGTGCAAGCCTGGATAGGTGGAAGCCCTGAGCAATCTGATCTGAACCTGAAGTGTGTAGAACTTTGGACCAGAGAGCTTTGAGCTCGTGTCTAGCTTGAGCTCTGTGACTCTATGGACACTATATAAAGGAGTTAGAGCTACTTTTCATCAAGGTTTTCTCACTGTTCCTTAAGTTAAGATTTTTAAATGTTAGTATTCTTTTTGTGTTCAGTATTTTTCCTGTTTTTAATTATGAAGTTAATGATTTTGATAGCACTTTTTGGATAGCATAGCTTTAGACTTCAATGAGCTCTGCTTCACACAGTTCAGAGAGGCCAGAACATCTCTACCTGAGTGTTTCAAAGCAGCCTACACATCCTTTAGGTAGAAGTTCATGTAATTAACATAGCTCTGCATTTGTTATTAATAAATGTAAATCTTATGTGGTGATTTAGCATTTTTTACTTCCATGCTAGAAAATAAACTCATTTTTGTAGAAAGAAAACTACCTTTTCCATTTGCGTGTCAATTACTTAGTAATGATGACCTGGAATACATTTCAGTAAGAAAACTTCATCTGTTGGGGAAGGCAAAGTTCCTTTATCTTGGCAAGATCTTCCTAATAAATAGATTAATGTCATGAGTCAAGTGTTATCTAGGTCCAGAATCATGTTTTAACTGTGACAGAGAAATAAATTTAACAGTCTTCTTCTGAGGAATTATGAATCTATTCATTTCTATCCTTTGCTCTCCTCCTTTTCTCCTTTCACTTTGTCTGCATTTAACTATTTTGGTAATTACCTTTTTCTATCACAGTAAGGTTATATTTTCTGAAGGTAATTTTCAACATTGCAGCTACTCTTAAATCTCTTCTCTAATTTAGGTGGTTATATAGTAATTAAATGAATTAAATGTTACAGCTGTGACAAAAATGATGAAGGTGAAGCAAATTCATCAACAACCCAGTATCTAAAGATTATTTATAGATAAAGTAACTAATCCAAATGACAGAAACATCAGCTCATGAAGAACTTAGCAATAATTTTAATTATCACCTCACAAAAGGAAAGCTCTGTATCATGCTCTGTATCACAAAATAATTTCTTCCCTGATGTTGTAAAATTATTTTGAGTTATATTAGTTGTAATCAAACATTTAGTGTAACTGAATATAATATGCTCTTATTTATTTATTTTTAATTAAATTAGGCAGTGCTATGCAAACAGGACTCCACTCTGTCTCATCTTTCCATTTACTAAGCTGCTTGCATTGTAAAATATCTTTGGAACCTCAGCTGGACCATTTGTACAGTGCCATAATTTCTCAATCTTTACCACAGTTTTGCCTGTAGGCTTGTGATGAAACTTCATGCTGATATGATCGCCCTCCACAGACTTCTTATTTCTGCTCTCCGAAGTGAAAATTTCATCTCGCTGTACAATCTAGGTTCTTTGTACCTGGGCAAAATGCAATGTCACATGAAATCCTGGTTGTTTTCTGAAGACACCTGTATCAGTCTTTAGTAGGTACCACTCTTCTGGGGGGAGGTTCATTAGAAGAATAAAGCATCAGTAGAATTATGCAGAGCATTCCCACTATCACTGAATTTTGAAAACCTTCATTTGTTTGACCAGCTTTAATCATATAATCATATAATATTCCTTATGAATATTACATTTTGTGTGATATTAAAGCTTTTAATCAGTATTATACATTATTACATCAGATCCCTTTCTGGCAATGAAATAGTATGCACGCAGTTACATTTATCCTTCAGTTCTGCAGACGACAGTGCTGGTGACAATGTTCTCCACATAATTACTTTCACCAAAATTATGTGCATGTCAGACAAAGTAGTCGTTATTAGAAATTCACATCACATATTAATTTGCAAGGTTTCGGTTAAATATCAGGTTAAATCTGAAGTCCTCTAGGTTGCACGATCAACTGATGACATTTTTAGCAGTACTGACTGACTTTTTTTTTTTTTGTCAAATACTTGGACATTCTCCAATATTTAAATGTGCCAGAACTTACCATAGTTAAGCATTTTGAAACTTTCTAGTACATTTTGTCTGAAACATCTTAAATATCTAATTATTCCATACTGCTCACTCTCATTGTATTTCTGCATAGCCCTATCATATGAAGAGACTAAAACAGCAGCTAGATATTGTAAGTAATACGGCAGAGTACAACTGGTCCTTCGAAGAGATAAGAGTTATTCCTGGTTTAAGTACAGAATTTTACGTAGTCAGAGTAAAACGTAGAGATCAATAAAAGAAAGGCAAGCCACACCAAACCAAAAAGGCAATGAAATAAAAGACACCTCCCACTTGTTTCTGCTAGCTGACCACTTTGTTTATTGATCAACACAGAACCTGGTTCCTCAGCATTCCTCAGTCCATAGACATCAGAGTTCCAGGATTTCCAGATGTTTCTCAGTAATATCTTTATGGATTGCAATTCTATACAGTGGGTGGTTGACTAATCAGTAATTTGCTAGGTTCTTTTTTCTACCTAAAATTATAGAAAATAATTATCAGAGGCTGTTAGAATTGTTCAAGAATGATCTCAAACAGCAGTGTGACAGCCCTCCTCATGCATCTTATTCAATTATTTTCTTAGAGATATCTAGGAAGGTCTGTCATCTTGCTTTCAGCCCCAGCAAAAGGATTGAACTGATACTTTTGAAGCTGTTGTAATTGACCTTGGCTAAAATAGAGGTGGGGTAAAGGTGATGAAGGTGACTCTTCAGAATGGGACATCTGCAACTGTGCACCATTAGCTACACATAATCTCCTGGAAGGGTTTATTTATTACCCAAATGTGGTTTTTTTCAGGACTTATATATAAGATGCAAACTGCTTGCATCAATTTTACATGCCTTTTAAGTAACTTCATAGTATTTTGCTTAGTATATGGTGTTTGGTTTTTTTTGTTTTTTGTTTTTAATATCATCCTTCTTTTTTCTTGCAGCTTCCAAAGCCTCCTCTCAATAATTTAGTTTTCCAGCATTACTGCCACCAGTCTACATTCTTCTTTCATAGTATCTTTTAACAACCTTGGATAAAACCCATCTGGACTTTAGTATTTATTGGTTTTGAGTCACTGTAACTCATTTATCATTTCTGTCTTACTGACCTTGAAATCATCCAAAATAGTGAGTGCATAGCCAGTTCAGATGAGATTTCATTAATGCATTCTGTCTCCAGTAACTGAATTCGGGAACTATGTGTAACTGTCCCAAATATGTAAACTTAGAGAAATATGCATACACAGATGAGAATCCCAAATCTTCAGTATTACTGAAGATGGACGAGTGTGTGGGTGTGGGGAGGAGGAGTCTTTCTGAGCAGTAGTCTCCAGTAGCTTCAAGTACTTGTTACATCAAACATAAGGTTTTTATCCCATGTCTACCTTGGTGTAAAAATTGTGACGTATCATATTTCAGAAAGATAGCCTCATGTCACCTTGTCACTTCTCTACTCCATAAACCCACAGTTTATGGTTTTTCTTGAGGTCATTTATTCAGTTCCACCAATTACAATTGCTCCTTACCATGTATTTTCTACTACTTTGTGAAGTCTGGTTTTCATCACTTGAGGTTTTGGTACTTCCATCAAGACTTGGAGTCCCGTGCCTAGATCTGGCAGTAGTTTTCTTGTGCCATCATCTGTGGATTGGATCAGATAACACTGTAAAGTCCTGCAAGCCAAAATCAAAACTCACACTGTATCCACTCCATTCTCAAATTCAAAGGATCTCATGTATCAGCTTCAGCAAACCATACTATACAGTATTTAGTATTTCTGCTCAGAGAAGGGAGGGCACAGAATTATGGCTAGGTTGAGAAGAACAGTTTACTTCAGTCTTTGTTTAAAAGAGCACTACCACAGTACTCCTAAGTGCTATTGTAAGCTTACTAATCATGTAGAAGGATCAGCATCTGGGAGCACCAAGCACCCCAAAATGCACTTTGCTTATGCCAGTCACTGGGAGGACGATTCACTTCAGGATACTTCATGATCTCTGCCAGCAGGACAGGCAGCAACTGAAACAGTGCTTTTTGAATATGAATATTTGCAACCTTTCCAGGGGAAAACAAAATATTCAGAAAAGAACAAAGCAATTAAAAAATGATTTATGAAACAGATTGGAGGGGCAGAAAGGCAACGCAATTTTAATAGAGTCATAAAATGACCTAGATTTACTACATTCATTCACTTGTGTATCACATACTGGTGATATGTTTTCAAATATGAGCAGCTTGTTACATCTTAATCACATAGCTGGACAATCTGATTCACTTATTTTACTATAAAGATCTATTAAATTAATTAACATATCATTTTAGCTTTTGAAAAAATAATGAAGACTTTCACAATTTTATGTTCAAAATTTAAAAAATAGAATAATGATAAAAAAAATAGAATTATAAAGTTTATGTCTTGATTTCTAGAAAACTCCATGGCAATTCTACACCATTGCTGGAACAGATAGATTATCTAGATTGTGTAAGAAGTTTTATTTTATCTTGTATTCATTTCATGACTAGTAAATTAATGAAAGAAATCTAACAGAAAGAGTCAATTAAGACATATTAACTGAGGAAAAAAATGTGGAAAAAGAAAACAAAGAGAAGAAAAATATTCAAAAAATTAACGAAGTAAAAAAAAACAAAAACAAAACATTAATATAGAAAAAAGTATATGTATGTTTGGCAAAAAATTTGTAGTCACTTCTTCAAAAATTGCTACTGAAAAAACACTATTTTCCTCATTTTTCATTATTTCTCATCATTTTTAACCTTCTTTGTCTTTGTGATGTATTTATCCACTACCTGTAGTGTTTGTTCACATTTATCTTAAATGAACATTAATTCTATATGATTCTATCTATTGGGAGTTTGCTAATTTTACGTCCTCTCTTGAACGATTAGAGGTGAGTTTGTTAACTGAACTAGGGAAAAGATGGGAGAGATGGATAAGTTTTGTAGTTTAGTTTAAATGTTCAGTTGAAACATTTTAAATTCTAGCACAAATGGCAGCACTGTGCTGAAAAGAACTGGAAACCTGTATGGGGTGAGAAGAAGTCTAATCTGCCCTGCTATGAAGTACCCACGGTAATGGTATTTGGTTGTTCACCCTTTCCTATGTTCTTGTCTTCCCTATTCATGTATTTAACTTGCCATAAAGAAAAGAGGGCAAATTACCCACGTAAGAAGATAAGATGTAAATGTTCTGCAAGAGAGAAAGATGCTTTCCTGTGTTTACTAGGGCTTCACACCACTCAACAAATAAGATTGAAAACTTTTATCCCATGCTCCATACAAATTAGACAGCTGGCAACATACTTACGTGTTGTAATTATTGTTATTGTTACTGACAATTAAGACTGTTCATGGCTGAGTAAGTCAAACATATCCAAAGATTATTTAGGATGAAAATAAGTGGTCTGCCAATATTCTATGTGGAGTATTACAGAAATGTAAAGAACATTTCATGTTGCTGCGTGTCACTGATGTGTTTCAATGAGTGCATAATCCATATACAAGCTATTAGCTCTTTAAACAGCATTTTGGCTGAGTACCTAATTCCTCCATCTGTCTTCCAGAAGTCTACTAATTCAACTACTTATTTAGTCTTTTTTCCATTAATTCAACATCTTATGTTCAACTATAATAAGAAATTGTTCCTGTCTCCTCGCAGCAAGATACTTTTGACAGATATTTGCTCAGCACTAAGCTGGCAGGCTCTTTTCCTGAACACAAGCACATCAAGTAAATGAATATTCTAGCTATTTAGTTTGGACGCAACATATTATTGCCTCTTAATTTACCATATGATGAAGTTTATTCGCAGTCCACTTAAAGAATAATGTAATTTTTTGAGACTTTGTGTGAATTCAGAAGGAAATGGTTGTCACCATCTTAGTTTTATATATATTTTTTTATAAACTTTTTGAGAATCTTGTTATACTATTCCCCTTTTTGGGGGGGAAACTTTTTTTTTTTTTTCCTTCAGTTTGAACAAAGAAGAAAACAAAGCAAACAATAGAGGGACATAGAAACCCACATTATTCCCCCATGGGTAAAAATTCTGAAAATCTGACATGATTAAAAGATATTAATGGATATATTGTGTAATGTAACTGTTGCTCTTGCTGACTGCATTAAAATTAGTATTTCAAATATTCTGGAGTCAGCAACATTTAGTGCTTTTCAGCATGCTCACATATGCTGAATGCATGAGAATGCTCTGATGCACATTGAGAAATACACTGGACAAAGACAACTGGAACCTCTGGAATGGGTGTAATGCACAGAGTGGAGCAGATACTTGACCCATTTCTGCAACTGATTACGGACCTCTCAAATATTGCCCACACTGAAGACATATTAGAAAGAAGATGACAAGTCACCACCAAAAGGTGACAAGAATCTGCTCATAATTTGTCCTTACCACCCTCTGTAGTTTTCTCACGTCTTCCTTCAAGCCTGGTACACTCAAGTATGGGCTAAGATCCCATTCTATACTTATTAGAATGTCTGCCTAGTATCAAAATATTCGTCTATGTGGAATGAAAAATAATATGACTAAGAATGTCCTCTTAATTTAGGGTGGACCATTTGACTACTTCTGCATTAGGCAATTAAATTTTCATTCCAAAATGAAAATAAAGCTCTCCCCTGCATTACGTGTTGCTTGCACTTATCCTTACCTTCAGATTGCTAACTAAACAAATTGCTCTGTTTCTGCAATTATTTGGCAGAATATATTCTGAGCACAGCAGGCTGACAAACAGGGCATTGCCTTGACAGAAATAGATATAGGACTAGCTAAAAAGTTTGTGACAAGAATTATTAGTGCTTGTCTTGAACGCTCTATGTATCCCAGAGAACAAATCACACAAATTCCTGAACTAAGAGAGTTACAAGAATCAGGCAGGCAGAAAGACTCTCTTACGCTAGACAAATCAGTCTGGCTCCACAGGAGCATGGGCTGAAAGAAGCACCTGGAAATCATGCTTCATTTAGTACTGCTAATCAAAGCTCCTGAAGAATGCATTCCCCATTCCAGTTCATGTTTGGTCCCTGCTACTCCTTCACCCCTGGCTACATGCTGTTTGGTTTGAATCTTCCGGTGAAAAGAGCTCTTGCGTGCATGTGAAAACCACTGATTATGTTGCTACAGGTTGCCAGAGAGAGATTTTTCCATGAGCCTCTGTCTCATTTAATTGTTGGAGTGAATTTGCTGAACTGGCTCAAAATATTACTGAGGAGAGAAACACTTCCCTTCCATGGAGACTTAGAGTTTTTGTTTTCCTTAATGTAAAAGGAACTAATTCAGACAAGTACTGCGTGTTTGTTTTCATCTCCTTTTGCAGTATATTGTCTCTATCCCTTTCACAGCTACAAGATGCTTTCTCATCTTTCCACAGGACAGGCACTTTATCTTAAGCAAAAATGTATATATGGTAGTGTTGTATAGGAACATATTACAGCAGCATCTCAAAGAAGCATCATATTTTAAGCTCTGGGTAAAATATATGCTTTCAAATTGCTTCCAATATATAACACACACAACATTAGGTAAGTAAGCAGATGGAATAAGATTTTAGGTTTAATCCATGAAGGTATTTGAAGTCATGAAAAAATTGTGTAAAAAGGTGGAGTTACATCTGACAACATTTAAAGCCTTGCAATATATAAATACATAAATAAATAAAAATCTGAGTTTGGTCTAAAACTGTGATTCCTGTACTTGAGCTTTAAAGCTCTGGTACCAAGTCTGAGGCTGCCCTATGAACTGTAATATCTTAAAGAAAATTTAAAATGTTCAAACTTTAACGTGTTTAATTTTAAATAAACTAAGCTGACTTTTAGTTGACATGTGAAGTTGGATAGTGATGTATGAAAAATGACTGAGTTTTAAGACTGATAGTGTTGTGCGGTATTTAGGAGCTGGTATCTGTCACTAGAAGCTGTTAAATGTCTGCCTTGAGTAAAGTTCTAGTACCTTTCACTAATAAATCTGGAAAATGAATGCATGTAAGTAATACTACAATGCTTTGATTCTCTGAGCACTACCATGTAAGAAACATATTATCTGGGAACTTAAAAAAATGAAGGACTAGTCATAGATGAACATTATTTTAGCTCACAACGCAAAGTAACTGGATTCAAACTGGGTTCGGTCTTCAAGGTCTTTACTCCTTAAAACTTTGTTGTTATGAAAAAATAGGAATTCAGCTACTGTTTCCAACAGACAAACCTTCATACATGCAGCTGTACAACAGGTTAGTCTGTACCTGCTGGGAGACACTTCCCTTCAACATTTACTGTTTCAATCCATTCTAACTGTGGATACTTATGTAGTCTCGAGGGTGTCATGCTATCTGTAGATGCATTTCTTAAAGCACTTAATAAAACAGATAAAGTCATCTTTAACCATCATTCCAACTGGCAGCTATTAAATGGTGACCACAAGAAAATTCTCTTCTGTTAGGATTACTCTGAAAGTAATGCCTATTTTATTATGTTGACATATGAAGTCAGGGTTGGCAGATGTTGGTGGTATGGCAGTAGAAGTTGAACCTTCCCACCAATATCCCATTACATGTTGTTGCCATGTGACAGATGGAAGCAGAATGGTGTCTGGCATGACGGTGCGGACAAAACAAAAGTGTGTCACTGAATTCCTCTGTGTAGAAAAAATGGTACCCACTGACAGTTATAGATGCTTACTGAATGTAAACATCTTACATTTATGGAGACCAAACAGTGGGTGTGAGCACAGTGAGAGAGTGGGTGGTGAGTTTTAGCATTGGCAACAGCAACATGAAAGACACACCATGTTCCAGACAGCACTGCATGGCTGTCACAACACAAAATGAAGAGAATCTCAACCAGCTCACCCATGAGAGAGTTACATCTCTGAGAATTAGCTCTATCAAATAGTGTTATTATGCTCTTCATTAGTTTGCATGCACATAAATAAGATGAATTACCTTTAGAGCAGCTTTCATAATAAAATATCTTCAAATAAGTTTGATATTGATATGTATACTTTGAAGGGGAAAGTCTTGTATAAAAATAGTTTACTGTTTGTTTCTTTTTCTGAGTTAGACTATAGTCTAGAAGGACTGATCATTCAAAACATGTCAATATTTAAAATTTTTAATGAAATCAGTATTTCAAAGTTTGCATTAAAATATGAGAACTGGAGGAGGCCTTTATTTCATGTACTAAAGTCCTAAAATGAAATACATATCCATTATGGATAGAAAATAAATAAATAAAATGAAGATAAATATTACTTTCGGCAAGTTCATGTGACTTCTTTGAAATTTCTGCTGCTTTTTCTTGATGTTTACCAAGTGAATCAATATTTTTTAGAAAGAACAGTTTATGATGTGTTTCTTCCTCATATCATTGTAATGCCAATAAAGTATGGGGAACTGATATAAGAAAAACAGGGTCTGTCCCACTGGCCTTTACTTGGAGTCTGTTCAGTCCCTTACAGGTGATGAGAAATCAGCCCCCAGCACATTATCATCAGCATTACTCTTGCTTTACTGGCAGCCCTTTGTGTAGTCTAAGTGCAAGGCAGATCCTTTTTCTTACAGCTGGGATGAGAAATATCTCACTGATGTACTTCATTTGAACCATGTGCTGACATGCTGACACAAGCTGACCCAGAACCACGTGAAAGGTCATAATGATTTCAGCAGGCTTACTGTTGGAGTTCAACAATGGCTCACACGAGGAAGAGTAGCACAATAGCAGCCTTCCTGGGAAGTGACAGCCTCAACCTGTGACCCAGCTATGTGTGTCCATCCTGCTGATCCCCATCCAGGGCTATCTCCTGATGTCCTCTTCAGGCCTGGGGCACTCCAAGCTTTTGGCTTCTCCCAGGACAACTGTTAGACCTGATCTAGAAGAGCCTGGCTCCAGGCCCCCCTCTCTCACAAGGGCACTGGTGTTACCAAGCAAAGAAGGGTTTCCATAGTTTCTTATAGGATTACAGCCACAAGCCTCAAACCTTCCACAATTAACTCTTTATTGGCCAATGTAAGGGTGTCTGAGAGCAGTGTCAGCAGTGTGCCACTTTCCGTTTTCCTTACTCAGACTTCTGCCAGCGTACCAAAGTGTGCCAACAACTACTAAACACAGCTGCTTAATGACCTCAGAGCTAAAGTCTAGACATAAAACTAAGAAACATCTTTAAAGAAGTTCTTTAAACATCATCCAAACCAATAGTTTAGACGGTTACAATGCATTCTGAGCCAAAATCATTATGCAACTTTGCCCATAACAGGTGCTTCAGTAATGGAGATATTCAAAAGTATTTGGTTGTTTTTCTTTTCTTTTTTTTTCATTTTTTTTCCTTTCTGTAAATAAAGTGAAGCCAGCTTTCCATCTTAAAGTGATGCCCTGATTCCTATGACCATTTTAGCCAACAAGGAAAATGAAAGCAATTATGTGAATGAAGTTTTCTGGAAAGGCTCTAATTCCAACAACTGAGGACGTAGAATTTCTTAGCTGATTTGAATATGGTGTAAGAATCAGTATCTTCTTAAACATGGGATAATTTGTGAATGTGCTGAGGGTCTTTCTAAGCATGGGGGACTTGTGGATGTGGTGGCCATCTCATGCAATTCCCCCCATTTTGAGACTGGCACAAGTACTGCTTCTGAATGAAGCAGACATTCCTTAGGATGTACTGCCAAAAATAATGGAAAGCTTGATACAATGGAATGGTATAAAATGGTACCTGAAGTGCTTAGAAAACCATAAAATTTAATGTTGTACAGCTCTCATAGCTGGTGCCAACTACTGCAGCTGTAAAGACGTACTTGAGGAATCTGAGGATTTTTTTCCTTTTTCTGTGGAGTCCCACAGACATTTGTCTTAAGGAAAGTTTATTTATAGTATCAACAGTTGCAGGATGAAAGGATACAGAAAAAGTCTTCTGTATATTCACAAAGGACTGAAAAGAATAAAAAAGTGCTCCTAATAAATTTCCTCACAAGAGTTAATTGTAGAATGGAGCACAGCATCTTAAAAGTTTTCTTTCAAATGTAATTTGCAACTCTGGCATTTAGCGAGGCACAGTTCTGCTCTGCAGAATGCAGAGGAGGGCTTCAGGTCACACATTGTGATGGGATACCACACCACAATGGTAGGCTGAAAGGTTTCCTGACTTCCTTTGTCAGACCTCACTACAGATGTGCAGAATTTGGGGTGTGAAGAGCAGGGACACTAACATCTGTTTGCAGAATTCCTTACTCTTGACTTTCTTGTGTGAGCAGGAGGAGAAGCCACAGGTCAGCTGGACCATAGACCTCAGAGGGCAAGAATCTCCTGTCCCAGTAATCTAAGTTTTTGCAATCCAGCTTGACACCGGCCCTGTAATTGACTAAATGCATAATTCAGATGTGTGATGGAACCCCTATTTTCTCCTCTGCTGGGATTTCCCTGAAGAATAAAAGCCAAGGGTTTTCCCTGTAGCTTTCTGGATGGCCTGCTCTGGGTACCCCTACTTGGGCCTGATGGATGCCAAATAGTTTCAAGAAGGACTGAAGCTGCAAAATGTGCACCACTTCTCCTTACAGACACATACGCACACAGACACACACACACACACAGTGGATAAATAAATAAAGATGCATTTGGAGAGCCAGGAGTGGAAGAATGTAAATGACAGTATGGATGCATTGGGAATAGAAGTCTTACGGACCCTGATTTAATTTTGGGAATACAAAAACTAAATGGAATCTTCCTATGGTAACCTTTCTTTCACTGTAAGAGTATTTGTACACAGTTTACAATATTTGCCTGAGTTTTGAGGGAGCTTTGATATAATTGGGGAAGGAAATAGAAATAGCAGGTTTATAAGAAACTCAGAAATCTTTGCACGAACCTCACCCTAGCAAAAAACCAGTTTTCCAAGCTCAAGGGGATACACACTGCATATAAATTGCTCTTTCAATAGCTGATGAACTATTTGACAGTATTAAATCTACTGGTAGATAACTTTAAAACAAGAACAATTAACTTCATAATAACGCCTTCAGTTACAATAAGCAAACATCTCCTGAACTCAGAGTAAACTTGAATGGCATAGTCCAGAAATCTAGGAAACTCCCTAGGTTTGGTCATTCCAAACACTACTTCTGAGAAATTACCTCTATTCCCTCTAGTATTTGAAGTCCTAAGAAGCTGTGTTGTTCTGCAAATGTAATGTATATTTTGAATGAAATATGGTTTCATACAAGCTTATGGCTGTCAGGAAATTTAAATAAATTCCAACAATATAATTGGGCATGGAGCATTTCTATATATTACTACTTTCTGAGAATTTGTAACTCTGTCTTTATAAAACTTATCATGATAAAGAATTGCAAAATAATACCTCAAGTGCTCTCTACCTCCATCTCCATACAAGAACTTGATAGTTACGTTATGTTAAAGTTAACCTTTTTTTAATCACTGAGCAAAGGGAAGAGGTATTTATATAAAATAATCAGTAAACTTTCCCAGGGAGTTAGTTTTACAAAGCTATCCAAGTAGTTTTACATGTAAAGTTACACAGCTGATGCCATGGCAACGTAGCTAACTTTAAGCAGACGTGCTTTCACCTTTTACACATCTATGAAAATTCCAGCTGTAACTTTGAAGAGGTGTTCACATGTAAACTTTGAACATCCACTCACAAAGCAACACTGTACTACATGTCCCTCACACACAAAGTTCATGCTGGGGTAAGGTGGGAAAAGCTAATATCCGTGAATACAGCATACCTGTGCTACACCTGAGAAAATATTTGAATTCTGAGTCCCTAAGCAACAGATAGTTGTTAATGTTTTTGTGCTGTTCACAGCAAGTCAAAAGAGACAGGCAATCAGTAGCCACACTGCATAGTGCTACTACAATCTCTTGGTGTCTTGAGTGCTGCCATAACTTACTACTTTTTGTAATAAAAGCAGTCAGTATTTCAGCTCTGTATCGCAAGCCCGAATGTTCGAACTTCTCTCTTGGAGAACTGTACTCTTAAAACCATCATCAGCTCAAGTTTAGAACCTAGTATGGCCAGAGTTTGAAAGTGTATTGCCTCTTTTTCCATCTCCTGTAGTAAGTTAAAAGGTGTCTTCCTCGGATACATTTGTGGGTATACTATGTACATAAGTTACTGTGCATTTGTCACTCCCAGTTTTGTACAAACTTTAGATTGCTGCTGCTTTCCCTATTTTATACCCACAAACCATTTCCAGGACAACAGGTATCAAGCTTCAAAACTCATAAATAAGTTAAACAGTTGTCACTTAAAACAGACAACATGACAGAAATATTTCTCAGCTCAAAAATTTCTGAGCCAGAACAGGAAACTTTGCATTGTTTGAACAAGAATGTTTGTAGCTCTCCTTCAGACACATATACAGCTACTTCTGAACATAAATGACTGTAGATAGACATAAAGCAACTCATTCCTCATAGTAGCATGCTACATGTAATTTCTTAAGAGTATGCTTTTCTAACTACTTGCTCTTACATCAACTTAAACACCTTCCTTTAATAGAAGGAATGAAGGAGGAAAAAGTACCATCATGTTTAATGAACTGCACAGAATATTTCTCAACTAATTCATTTCACGAAAAGTATGCAGCAGGTTAAGGTCAATCTTATGCAGAAATCCCTTCATAAATGAGTATGTCTTCTTCGCTTGTAAATTAAGAAATCACTCTGACCACAGTACAGTAAATGTGTCATGTGTTTCTCCATTTCCCTCAGAGACATAAATGATGGGAATATAGAAGCTTTTCACTCCAACCGCTGTCGTCATTGCCTAATCTTATGTGGTCACATCAAATGATCACCCGAAAAATCTCTAGGTTACATCAATCTCCTGAGGCAACTTCTAACAAATATTTTTTTACAGAGTTACAAAATGAGTATAGTTATATTTCATATTTCTCTTCTGTAGGAAGCTAAATATTTTTTATATCATGGAGGTCATCATGTTGTATCGCTATTCCTCATTAGACTATTCAGTGATTTATTGTTTTATATCTTATGTTAGTTTCTGACACTGGTCTGAACTACAGAGTATGTCTGAAATGACATACCTTTTATCCATAACATCCATGTAATTCAGAATTACAGATCTTTCTGGAGCTCTCTGTGAATCATCTCCCTGGGACCAGATAATGCAGCAGAGATACTGATGGTGTAATGATCTGGGTATGTAATCGCAGAATGGTTTGGTTCGGAAGGGACATTAACACCCATCCTTTTCCAACCCCCTGACATGAGCAGGGTTTCCACTCACCAAAGTCTGTTCAGGGTTACATCCAACCTAGCTTTGAATGCCTCCAGGAACAGCAGACAACCTGTTCTGAATTACCTAAATTCCAGTGTTTCACCATCCACTGAATAGAGAATGTCCTCCTAACATCTATACTAATCTCCCATATTTCAGTTTAAAACTATTCCCTATTCCCACTTGTCCTATCATTGTCAGATAGTGAAAAAGTTGTTTTCCTTCCTGTTTACAAACTCCCACCAGGACTTGTAAGGGCCCAGTGAAAACTCCTTGGAGCCTTCTCTCCTCCAGGCTGAACAAGCCCAGCTCCCTCATTCTTTATAGGGTAGGTACACCAGCCCTCTGATCAGTGTCATGGCCTCCTTTGCAACAGCTCTGAATCCTCGTGCTGGACATTCCAGGCCTGATCATAATCCTCCAGATGGGGTCTCCTGAGGACAGAATAGAGAGGGATGATTCCCTCTCTCTCCCAGATGGCTACCTCTCTCATGATGCAGTGCTGAATATGGTTGATCTTCTGGGATGCAGTCACACACTCCTGACTCATGTTGAACTTTTTGTCTACCTGGACCCCCAAGTCCTTCTCCATAGGGCTGCTCTCAATGAGTTTGTCTCTCAGATTGAATACTCATCTGGGATTGCCCACAGTCCAAGTGCAGCATCTTGAGCTTGGCCCTTTTGAATATCATGTAGTTCACTTGGGCCCAGTTTTCATCCTAACCAGGTCCCTTTGAATGACATCCCTTCCTTTTATTGTGTCATCTTCACCACTTGACTTGGTTTCATTGGCAAACTTGCTGAGAGCACGCTCAATCCCACTGTCTATATCATTGATAAATATGTTGAAGAGCATTTGTCCCAAGGCAGATTGCTGGGGGACACTACTCATTATTGGCTTCCACTCTGACACAGGGCCTTTGACCACAACATGTGGGTCACTGCTGACCAGGCTACCTCAGATCTTAACCTCTTCAATGATATCCTCTACACTGTCGAGTACCAGATCGAGTAAAGGTTTACCTCTGGATGGTCTGTCCAATACTTGGACCAGGAAGTTGTCCTCATCAGACTCCAGGAGTCTTCTGGATTGTTTGTACAAACTCCTTCATACAACGGTTTCATCCATAACATAGAAGGTTTCTGTCAGAATGTATAAACACAGTAATGCCAAATATTTAATCTGCACTCCAATACCTTAAGAGGTATTTGCTATTCCTTTTCCCAGGACAACAGTATTAAGTTGGCTCAGAATCCTTGTTGTTACTGTATATACAATAGTTACAGAGTGAATGAGGTGCTTCCTGTTGTAAACTATTGTTTTCTATTTCAACTGGAGGAAATTATTTTATGTCTCTTGATAACACAGGAGTTAATATTTTAGAGGCAAGTCTTCCTGAGTCAGCTTATTATTACTGCTTTCATAATACACTTTTAGACTGTAATTCCTTGTTATAGAGGAAGCAGTTATTAATGCAGTTTCCATGTGGAAAAAATAAACAACAAAAACACACGAATGAAAAAATGTTTAAAGACCTAGAAGTAAATCACATTAAATTAATAACAACAATAACAAAAAATCAACAAAAAAATTCAGCAACTCATTTTTTATATCAAAGACAGGAAATGCAAAGTAACCAGGCAAAATGCAGCCACTTTGATATCATAGAAATGAACTGTATTATTTTTCACAGACACAGGACAGTATACAAAAGATTTGTCTCTTGATTCATGTTTCATGATCACCAAGAAGAAGAAAAAAATAGAACTGCTTTCCAGATTAAATGTTTGAATGTCTTAAATCTTGACCACTACAAAGGCTGCTCTTTCTTGTTCAAGGCAATTGAACAAACAGGCCAGAAAATTACTCATTCAACAAGCCCTTTCATCCTGGAAAGCGTTTCCACTGCTGAGCAAGATGTTAGATTATTAAACTTCTGTTGAAGACTTCAGCCTGCTGTTGATGGCACCATGATTTACAGTAGTATTTAATTTACTCTAATAAAATGTAATTGTAATTGTAAAACCCCAATAAAATCATATATTTTTCTATGATTTATGTTAATTATTATTAAATTTATTGCTTAAATAAGTGTTTTAATAGCACCTACTGGCACAGCAGAGCAAAAAGGCATGGAAACAGAGCTTGCCTTATTAAAATTACTTGGGGTGACTGTTGAAAAAGTGTGTTTTCTAGCTGAGAATTTGCTCTATCAAATAGTGTTATTGTGCTATTTTCTTCTATTGTAGTTTCAATGGGAAGAAACAGGAGGCATTACTTTCAGAGCAACCTATGTTTATCTCTGTCCCTTGTATTTTCACTTGTTATGCAAAAATGATCTTTCCACCCTTGTACAAAAGTCAGAATTCACTGTATTTATCACTGATAATGTTTACTGTGGTCCTCAGGGACATCGCTCAAAAGATTTATAAAATCAAATCTGCATACAAGGCACATTATTTTTAAATTCAACTACTTCTCAGCGTATCGTTGCTATTTCTGCAGTGGCAAGTGACATGTTCCAATGGGCCATGCAGATTTTTACAAGAGTGGCATGCAGGCTCTTGTTTATTGCTGGTGAAAATGCATGGTGATGCCTATGTTGAAAAACTGAGAATTTATGAAACAGTGTTATTGTGATTTTTGTAATGGTTGTAGTTTCCATAGAAATAAATAAGAGGCATTGCTTTTAGAGTGACTTACATTTGTGCAGCCCAAAACAATAGTTCTTTATTTAGTGCAGCTCTAAGTGAGCCAAAAGGTTGGAGACCCATGCATTTCACAATGTCTTATGACCTGTGAAAGTAGGAAAAGATAAAGAGAACCTTCCATTAGATCAAAGTTTCCAAACCAATCTGGTTGTCAGAGCAATATGCTTCCTTGCTTGTAATATTGAAGGACTGTTTATCTTGTTGTTTCCTTTTCAATATTTCCCCTTTCCAATACATTGAACTTGTGGCTTACAGGTTCATTAGCTTCTCTGGAAATTTCAGCACCCAACTTTACTTGGGTTGACATCACAGGGACAGAATACCAAGCTCAGTGCTTCTCAAGGAGTCTTTATAGCCTATGCTAAAACTTCATTAAGCTTTGGTTTTCCCCAGCATGTCTAGCTACACATTCTGAGGCAATAAAATAGTGATAATATTGTATCACTAAATATTTTTTATTATGACAAAATATGTAATAGGATCTCTCACAATAAATGAGTAATAAAACTTAATATAGCCTTATAAAGCTAAAATTACAAGTTTTCCTTCATTCTCAAGAGGCACAGAAAAAATCCGTACTGTAGTAGACATTCACAAACTCCGAAATTCTAACTACTTTGATTTACAACTCAGCAGTTCACTTTTTATTCCAAAGGCACATTTGTGTTGTGTGTTAGCAGCACAGTGCAGAGACCATGATAGCTCTGGCTTGGGTGGCTTTGTCCACACAGTGCAGTGCTGAGTCATGCAAACACAAACTTACACCATGAAAACAAGCAGTGATGCAATTAAACTGAACGTGATTTTATCCAGCTCCAGTCCAGGGCTCAAGTGACTAGAATCCTGCTGTGGCTAAGAGATTAATGGCAGGCAGCTTAAACCCCTCCTAACTCCTTAGGCTTCAAAAGTATTACAAATATTAACAAAAAATTATTTCTAAGTCTCTCTCTCTTTTTTTTTTGAGTAAATTTTCCTTCGTAATCTTTTCTCCAGACAAATCTAACACGCTTATGCTGTCTAATTCCAGCCATCATCTACTTCTAAAACTGTGATAAAAATCAAAAGAGATCACTGTTAGTAACTTCTTGTCTTTTGTGTCGCTTTCATAGAATCATAGAATCACAAAATTGAGTTGGAAGGAACCGTAAAGGCAACTGTGTAGCATAATTATTTTTCTATCTAACTACTAAAACAGAAGCATCTACTCCCTATGCTCTGTTTTCCATTTCAAACCCTGACTTGGACAGCAGAGTATCATTGTTCTTTAGATGAATGAATACTGATGAATACTGGACATGGTCAATTTAAAAGACAGTCCTCTCAGCAGTGCTCTGTGAACTGTGTTATTCCAACACCAGAACACAGGCTGAGCTTGGATTAAACCAGTTTAGGGCAGAGATTAAAATCTATTTGGGTGGTCAAGAACAAGAGGGGGGGAAAAAAAAAAAAAAGATACTGAGAATGGTTGTCTGTGCCTTGGAAAAAGAAATCAGATTTCCAGGATGAGAATCCTATAACCTTTCAAAGTCAACTGGCTACCAGCTAAGCTGTCTTCCAGTAGTCTCCTCCATCTTCCAATACAAGTGAAGGAGGAATACAAGCAAGGTAGCGTATGGCATCAGTAGCATACAGAACTCCAGAAGGTCTTGGACCTGGTCAAGTTCAAAGGCAGTTTTGGCTGTACTAAAGCCATATGAAGGGCAAGAGAGTGAAAATAAAGAACCAGACAGAGAATTCAAGACCCGTCCTTATTCAAAAACCACATCTATTTGGTACAACCAGAGAAACTGGATGCCCAGTATAGATCATTATAGATCTACTATATTTTTTATTCAAGCACTCTCCTTCCCATCTGCAAAAGAACTTACAAGGAACATCTTCACCAGGGCGGCCTTTGACCCTATAGTATGTAACAGGATTGCTGCCACCATCACAGCTTTCCAGAGGAGTAAGCAAGCAAGAAACCTGCCACTAAGGAAACTATGTTTTTGACTTCATAACAATTGCGCTCAAATGGGTAATTTAACAGAAAGTAGCCTAAGGATTCAGGTCCTCCTGCATTCCTGCTTAAAACTTGTAGCAGTCTACGCAAAATGGGAACAGAACTGGTGCAATAGTGCTGGAGCTGCTCAAACAGGAAACAAGAAAGGCAGCACTGACAGAAGTACAGTCTTAACTATGCCCAAATAGTCTTTTCATATACATACTTCTCTTCAGATAGCTTGTTGTATTTGTTCTTATTTTGAAGTAGCAAAGAAAAACAAAAAAGAAACATACATATAGCCTAGTAATGAAATTCTATATATACACACACTTAAGCAACAGAAAATAAAATATAATCATAGAAAATGTTATTCTAAGTAAAAAATAATGCAGGCTTTAAATCAAGCTTTAAAGTAGGTGGTAAGTAGTAACAGAACAGCTGAATGTTTCACCATTATAAAAATAATTTTACTACAAAATTTGTGAATATCATTACACTTAATTTTTGAGAACTGATGCTTATTTCCCACTTACAGATCAGAAGCCCAAGCCTACAGAAGTCTTTCAGCAGGATATGATGTTGTGAAATGGTAGAAATACGAACATGATTACATAGACTGCTTATTTTTAATTAAAATTTAATTAAATTAAAATAATTAAATTTAAATAATAATTAAAAAGACAAACAGCTGTTTTGATAGACATCAATCTTCACTGTTTCTTAAAGGTTTTTCTATAGTTTCCACCAGGCAAAATAATTATTTGAAAAAAGATAATAAATTAGCTTTAAAGAATTCCTTTGTTTAGGGTTAAAGTACAGTGTGTACTCAAGACATTACTAGGTTTTAACTTGACAGAAATAAAATCTCCGTTATGACATTCTGAAGAACAGAAAGTGTCCTCAAGATTTTACTAATTTTGTTAAGAGAATTGCTTGCTTGAGCTCAGTCTATAGAAACAACGTATAAATGTACAACAAATACTTACGTCTACAGTGTATATTCAAAATTTAGGAATGAGATATGTGTGTTTATATATATATATACATATATATGGTCAAGAAGACAAAAAAAATTCTTTGCATGCATACAAATCTCAATTCTTTGCATGCATACAAATCTCAACTCAGCCTTAAGTCATCAGCCATGATTGATTCCTGCTCGAACTTCAAGATTCATTTCTTTGCGTTCTCACGTTCCCCTGAAGTTAATGCAAAACTGTGAAAGCTAATACAGTGTCATATAATCCAAAAAAATCCAAAGCATTTTAATATAAAACACTCCAGAGAAGTCTAATATAATATTACATTATGCATTTGAAACATACTATGGCAAACATATCAAATTGGAGCATACACTACTAACTCTTCCTTCTAATATTTAACAAGCAACAAATACCTCTGGAAGTAGTTCTGGAAATCAGTTTTCCTTTGAATAAAAAAAATTCCAGGATTTCTAAATGATCCTGGAGTTAACGTTTGTTATACAAACATAGACTGAAAACAGTGACAATAATCAGAATTGTTTATGAAGAATGTGAAAAACCAAAAACCAATATAAAACAACAAAAAAAGGGTCTACTTTGCTTCCTCCCTACCAAGAAAATGTTGCAATAATTTTTAAAGCAAAAAACCAACAAAACTATGCAAGACCTCAAGACCTCCAGTAAGCTCTAGGTAAAGTCTCACTAGGTTCATGGATACTTAGTACTACTGCAGAAATCTGAAAAAACACCATCTTCTTTATGATCAGCATACAGAAAGAACAATGAATGAATGGGCAAGAAAAGACAGGCTGCAGTTATACTAGAAGTGACTGAGTTTGAGTGCATATCTGTTTATGATTATTGTACATTATTTGTTGTTGAATACTCTTTATGCACTGAGGACTGTCACACTACAACACATGTAAGCAGAGAAGCATGAATGACACCGCATTAAAATTCAGGAAATTTTGCAAAGCTAGTGAGAGCATTTTTATATTATTTTCTTTATATTATTTTATTTTGTGAAGTTTTATAAAGTAATTTCTTTATTCCTTCCTGAAATGTAATAATAGGTGATTGATAGCATAGGACTTGTGTTTACTGCCTATACCCTGCTTACAACAGCAAGTAAAACAAGTAACCCATATCATGTATACCAAATAGTATCTTTTGTCTCTGTGTGACCTAAAACATCCATATGATAATGCAGGAAATGCTATCATACCCTCTATGGAGCACCAGATGTGAGTATTTTCATGTTCAATGTAATTGATTATATGTAAGAAACGCAGGTAATATGAGCATTATCTAGACCTTAACCATTATGTTTGCAACTTTCACCTACATCACGTGCTGACATTTCAAGCTAGCTGCCAAATCCAGTGATAAGTATAAACAGCTTTTGTGAAAACTACCAGAATGCAATTTTATCACTCATTCTCAATTTACATTTTGTGCTAGGTTTGCTGACATATTCTATTTACAACACACAGGTGTTGTGTATTTCTAGACACATGGAAAATTATTTATTGCTTCAAATAGGCTTCAAATAGCAAAGGCTTATCCACAAAGTCTTTGTTCAAGTTGCTCTCACATTTTCTTTGGTTTAGAACACAGCTGCCACAAGAATCCAATTGCTTTTCAGAACAGACTAATTTTCACTGGAATAAGCAACGCATAAATATTTCTATTGGGTATCTTAAGAACATATGAGAATCACATATGTTCTCCATAATGGCATACAAGCACCGTGTCTGTTAGCAATGAGAAAGCATAACTCAAAGAAACCAACCATAGTGACTAAGCTTCTCAGAAGCTCTTTCCTGTGTGAGAAATCTCACTGGAACGAACTTTGAATATGCTGTTAATGTGCTGATAAAATCATAGAATCCTAGGATCACCAAGGTTGGAAACATCTCCAAAATCATCTACTCCAATTGTCCACCCAACAACCAGTATTTTCCCATTAAAAAATGTCCCTTAGTACAACATTTAAATGATTATTGAACACCTCCAGGGATGATGATTTCACCACTTTCCTGGGCAGCCTGCGCCAGTGCCTCACAATTTTACAGAGAACACACTTCTCCAAATATCCAACCTGAACCTCTCCTGGCACTACACGAGGCCATTCTCTCTCATCCTGTCGCAGTTACCTAGGAGAAGACGCCAACCCCCACCTTGCTACAACCTCATTTCAGGGAGTTGTAGAAAGTGATAAGATTTCTCCTGAGCCTCCTCTTATTCAGAGTAAATAATTGCAGTTCCCTCAGCTCCTACTCATAAAACCTGTGCTCCACATCATTCATCAGCTTGGTTGTCCTTCTGTTGATGTGCTTGAGGGTCTTAAAAGACTTTCCTGTAGTGAAGAGCCTAAAACTGAGCATAGTACTTAAGGTGCAGCCTCACCAGAGTTGAGCACAGGGAGTTGACCACCTCCCTGTTTGGCTACCTGGGCACACTGATGACTCCTGTTTAGTTGTCTGTTGACCAACAGCTCCAGGTCTGTTTCTTCCAGCCATTCTTCACCAAGCCTGTAGTGTTGCTTGGGATTGTTGTGGCCAAAGTGCAGGACCTTGCACTTGGTCTTGTTGAACTTCATCCTATTGGGCTTAGTCCAGTGATCCAGACTTCACTCTGAAGGGCATTCTTACACCCGGGCAGATTGATACTCCCAGCCAACTTGGTGTAATCTGCAAACTGACTTGAGTGTGAGGTCATCAATAAAGATACTGAAGAGGACAGGCCCCTGTACCAACCCCTGGGGAATACTACTCATGACTGGTCACCAGCTGGATTTAGCTCCATTCACCCCCACTCTCTGATCCTGGCCTTCCAATCACTTCTTCACCCAACCAAGAGTGTATTTGTTCATGTCACTGGCTGCCAGAGTCTGCAGGAGATGACTATGGGCAACATTGCCAAAGGATTTGCTGAAGACTGTGGAGAGGAAATGGACCTGGGAGTATTGGTCAACAATGGGGTGTTGATGTTGGCAGTGTAAACACTGCCTCGTCTACCAGGCAGGTAACTCGATCACAGAAGGAAATCAGGTTTGTCAAGCAGGACATATCTTTCATGAATCTGTACTGGCCAGACATGATCCTCCCCCAGTTATTCTGCACAAGCTGTGTATCTCACTTGGGTTGATCTGCTCCACAACCTTTCCTGGTACTGAGGTCAGGCTGACAGGTTGTAATTCCCCAGTTTCTCCTTTTGATCCTTCTTCTAGATGGGAGTCACAGTCACATTGGCAAGCCCCCAGTCCTCTGGGATGGACATCACTGGTTGACAGGAAAACCTCTCAAACCTTACCTGTGCTTAGTTTTGGAAATGCAGGCACAAGTTACCGTAACTCCACCAGAATAATTAATACACAGGTCATTTGCCATTTTTCAGAAGATCATGAACTAATGATTTCTTCAGTGAACATTGAAAATATTGTACTTGTCTGACCACAGCAATAAAGTAATTTAATAATAATAAAAGATTTTCAATTAATAAATACATGTCAGTATATCTACAATAAAAGTTCTTGCTGATCAGTCTCCAGACCATATTTGGTGAAGTAGCAATAGAAGCACATCCTTCTTATAATTTAAAATTTTATTTCCTTGAATTATGATCTATATATTAAACTGTCACTATGATTTGTTTTTGGAATCCTTGATGGGAGTTTTATCAGTATTTACTTCAATTAAAAATGCTAGTATGAGTCATCCTCATTTCTCTGCAGAAAATGTGAACTATCATTAATATGATATTTTAAAAAACTCTTCTTAGCACTCTGCCAATAGTTTATAGGCCAGTTCAGCCCAGTTCCATGACTAACAGGGCAGGAGGACCCAGAGACCCACTCCCACTGGGAGGGGAAGAAGTGGAAAGGGTAAGGAAACGGTCTTAACAACAATGGCAACAACAATCTGAGGAGGAAATTTAATTTACTAAATATTATATCATAATGCAAGATAACACAATATAATACAATATAATTGGAACTGAAGCTAATAAATCAAGTAAATGTGAGAGGCAGTGTCCAAAAAACAAAGGCCTTCCTCTAATTCTGAAGATGAGATGGCTAAGGAGCCTGCACACTGCAGAGCCAAGCAGCAGAAGGAAAAAAGGGACATCTCGTGATCTGTAGACAGTTTTATCTTTCCCTCTGAAAGGAAAATGGAAACAGAAAGTCTTCTGCTGTAGTTCTTCTTTTCTAATTGCCAGGTACCTCGATAATACAATCCATGGAACTGAAGTGTTAACTTGCTAACTCCCAGTGCACTACATGATGTTATGATGTGCAATACCAATAACAAAAGTCATAAAACCATGACAGCTCTCTACTAATAAACTCTACATGGGAAACTATCCATTCTTTTGCAGGCTAGAGGAAAGTTTTTGAAACCTCACACTACTCTGCATAGTGAGAATTATGCTCTTTTTTTAAACATAAGCCCTCATATCTGAAGAAATATTTGATGTGAAAAGAGTATACATTCAGCTTCATTGCTACATTTACAATAATGAAATCCAGAACCATATGAAGCATTAGAAAAATTAAAAATTAAAGATGTCTGGAAATTAAAGAGCAGTTTGCCAAACTTTTTGAAAACTTGTGTGTTGTGGTCTGTCACTCTTTTGCATTTTTGAATGTTTCTTTTCAAAATTAGAATGTCATTGATTATGGCAAAATCTCTTATAGTAATATGTAATACTTGTATCCAAATATATCATAGTTTTATGTTGGTATTTTAAGATCACACATTTCATGTTCTCAGGTAAGAGAGTACAAAGGAGAGTATATCTAAAAACAATATACGCAGCCTATAGTTTCATAGTCCACAATAAAGTAACTTGGTTTGTGACCAGACTAAATGGAATATAAACAATCTTGAGAAATTTGTATGTTGTGCACAATTGACCAACAGATCAAGAGAGTGTTCACTAGGCCCTCTGTAATGGTGGTGTGTTGTAGTCATCTAGGGCTATGAAAACAAGGAATTGAGTCTAGAGCAGTTATGCTTTTAGCCCTTATGTTGCTCCACTGGTTCTCTAGAGACTATCATGAAAGAAAAATAATGTGGGAAACTGGATTCTGTTGTAGTTCTAAGGACTGCACACAAATTGTAATTTTTTTTTCTTGAGTGCTTTCAAATGACTTGGAATTTTAACAATAGTTTTCAGAGCATCCAAATCATGAAAACTGTACTCCTGGGTGGTGAATTCTGGTTCCTGTAGACTCTCAAAAACATAATTTTCACCTTCTTTTCTGCTTACAGAATTTACCACTTGCTTTTCCAGGAAAACTGCATGAAGCAGGTAAGTTAAACTAAATGAGTTTTATTACTCATTTAGGTCAGTGGGAAAAATGATTTCATTGACAGTAGCACATACATCAAATGGTATTTTCCATCTATTTCTTCTACACTGACGTAATCACTGCATGTTTTACTGCAAATGTGAGAACAACTATATCTGTAAGAAAACCAGAGATGGCCCAGAATACTAGATTACATATTAGCATCTTCATGTTTTATATATTGCAACAAAAAAATAAAACAATGCTGTGGATGCAAAGTTCACAAGAGACAAATGAATGCCACAGTGCTTTAAAAACTCATTATCTGCCAAACTTCTGACAATTTTCCATTTCTTATGATCCATGTTGCTAAATCACGTCCTGGAGACATGCTCTGCTCTGAAATAATGAATGCCACAGATTAGTTCAGTTCTCTCCTGTGCTTGAGAAAACTGGACTTACTTCAGTGCAAGTGATTAGGATATTCACTGAGGAGGGAGGGATAATTTCAGACTCAACTCAGTCATATAGAAGTACTTAAAGTGCCCCAAATTTAGTTAATTACTGTGGTTATTAAACGTGTTATTCTGAAGAATTCTGCTTTCTAATATTACTACCCAAACACTCCCTGTATTAAGTACTGCTTATATAGAATCATAGAATCATAGGGGTTGGAAGGGACCTCAAGAGATCATTGAGTCCAACCCACCTGCCAAAGCAGGTTCCCTACACCAGGTTGCAGAGGTAGGTGTCCAGGCAGGTCTTGAATATCTCCAGAGAAGGAGATCCCACAACCCTCCTGGGCAGCCTGTGCCAGTGCTCCGTCACCCTCACAGTAAAGAAGTTCTTGTGCACATTCGTGCGGAATCTCCTGTGCTGCAGTTTCTGTCCGTTCCCCCTTGTCCTGTCTCCAAACACTGCTGAAAAGAGTCTGGCCTCACCACTTTCTCCCCCACACCTCAGATATTTATAAACCTGGATCAGGTCCCCTCTCAGTCTTCTTCTCTAAAGGTTAAAGAGACCCAGTTCACTTAGCCTTTCTTCATATGGGAGATCCTCCAGGCCCTTCACCATCTTTGTGACCCTGCGCTGGATTCTTTCCAAGAGATCGCTGTCTTTTTTATACTGGGGAGCCCAGAACTGGACACAGTAGTCCAGATGAGGCCTCACCAGGGCAGAGTAGAGGGGGAGGATCACCTCTCTTGACCTGCTGGCCTCTCTTTTTTTAATGCATCCCAGAATGCCATTGGCCCTCTTGCCCACAAGGGCACACTGCTGGCTCATGGTCAACCTGTCGTCCACCAGGACACCCAGGTCCCTCTCTGCAGAGCTCCTCTCCAACAGCTCATCCCCCAGCCTCTACTGGTGCATGCAATTATTCCTCCCTAGGTGCAAAACTCTACCCTTGCTTTTGGTAAATTTCATCGGGTTTCTGACTGCCCAGCTTTTCAGCCTGTCCAGGTCTTGCTGAATGGCAGCACAGCTTTCAGACGTGTCAGCCAATCCTCCCAACTTTGTATCATCAGCAAACTTGCTGAGGGCGGCCACTATCCCCTCATCAAGGTCACTGATGAAGATGTTGAACAAGACTGGACCCAGCACGGACCCCCTAGGGGACACCGCTGGTTACAGGCCTCAAACCGGACTCTGCACTGCCAATGACAACCCTGTGCGCTCTGCCAGTCAGCCAGTTCTCAGCCCACTTCACTGTCCACTCATCTATCCCACACTTCCTTAGCTTTGTTATAAGGATGTCATGGGAGGCAGTATCAAATGCCTTGCTGAAATCAAGGTAGATTACATCCACTGCCATTAATAAATAGAACATTACGTTAATAAATAAAAAGAATGGGAATTTGAGGTGTGATATAGGCAAATTTAATAGGTAAGGGATAACTGATAGAATAGTTCACTGTTTTTGTTCATTCATTTGTTTGGTTGGTTGGTTGTTGGTTTTCTTTAAATTATTTTATAGGTATTTTGGAAATTGTCCATGCTACCTATTCTGCTCTAGAGCGCTTGACATTCCAATGGAAATGCATGATACATATGATGCATACCAGTCCGATTTTGTATTGCCTTTTCAACAGTTCTTTTAGGGAAAAGCTAATCTATGCTTCAAATTTAATCCTGAGTAATTCTAAAGGCTTCATTGGAGATACTACAAACATACATGGCTGTGACAATGCACAATTTAACACCTCACATTTTTAGCAGCTTGAAACATCACTAAGTTACCTCAAAACAGCACTGAACTCTTGAAAATACAGCACAGAAAGGAAGAAGAACACACTAGATGAAGTTTACTCAGTCACTTAGCAAATAAACATAACATGATATAAAAAGCACTACTCAGTTTAGCATTTGATGTTTCCTAGGTGAGATATTCTGCTTTCTTACAATCTTCTTCTCATTAATTCCTTTATCTTAATTTTTACTTCTTAATTCCATAGCTATGTCAGCAATGAATTTATCTTGGAGATAAAAAGGTTGTCTTATGAAAACAGATTTAGCTTGTTATAATTTTCCCTACCCATGTTATAATAATATGATTCAAAAATAGTTTGAATGAATAAATAAAACAAGGTGGATAAAATGAGGCAATGTCATCCTTTAGAGGAGTCACTGTGTTCTTTGACTACTTTTTTCCTTCACTGTTGGGACAACTAATTCCAATCAAATTTGATACAACCCACAGCTTTCTAAGCTGCAGAAAGTCAGACAATACTAGGATTTGTTGCAAGTGGGCAAGAAACATTCAGTTCTTAAATGAAGGGAAAGGGAAGGGAAGGGAAGGGAAGGGAAGGGAAGGGAAGGGAAGGGAAGGGAAGGGAAGGGAAGGGAAGGGAAGGGAAGGGAAGGGAAGGGAAGGGAAGGGAAGGGAAGGGAAGGGAAGGGAAGGGAAGGGAAGGGAAGGGAAGGGAAGGGAAGGGAAGGGAAGGGAAGGGAAGGGAAGGGAAGGGAAGGGAAGGGAAGGGAAGGGAAGGGAAGGGAAGGGAAGGGAAAGAGAAAGATGCAGAAGGGGAAGAAGGGGAAGAAGGGGAAGAAGGGGAAGAAGGGGAAGAAGGGGAAGAAGGGGAAGAAGGGGAAGAGGAGAAAGGATAAGAAAGAAAATTATTCTATTGGAAGCCACCCATTGCTCCCCAGATCTTTTCATACAGGCTTAGTAATCTCCTGTGAAAGGCTGCAGCCGTTGCAGAGATTGACTGTGTTGTAGTTTGCACATGTTTGGCACTGAAGAATATATAGAATGTTTGTGACCTTGTGAGAAAAAATGGTTCCCCCATAGAATTAAACAAAATGCTAAATAAAGGTTTAATGGCAGAAAGAGTGGAAGGCAGATGTCTGGTGAGTAGTGTAGCATTTACATTTAAATGTTTCTCACATCTGTACAAACATTCCTCCACAAAAAGAAAAATCTCTCCCATTTCACATTGAATATACTACTCAAAATGTGAAAGACTCAACCACTATCAGAAACTACTGCATAGACAAAGGAGGAATATCCTTCTCTGTAAACTGTGTGCACTGGTGTGTTTTAGTATTATATATATGCGTGTATAAAGTCATCACCGAAAAACAAGTAAAACCATCAGATCTTGAGAGTTTAGCACCATCATTTGCAACTGATACTTTTCAGGTGCAATAGGCTGTGAAAAACAGAATTGGAGAAAAGGATATGTTAGCTTCCAGCAAATAACAGATTACATACTAGAAAATGCTATAAAACACTCCATGGGGAAACCATTGTTTGCTGAAAAAGAGTTACACAACTTTGCTTTCAATATTCCCTCACTTGCCAAATGAGTTTATGAAAACAGGCAGTGTTTCATTCTACCACGTTTGGATATATAGGGCACTTAGGCATTCAAGAGTTTGGAGCCTAATCTTGTTTTTCAAGCACTCTGATTGAAAGGGATAGTGAGGCTCTAATATTCCAAGAAGACTTGAGATTTCACAGTTTTTCCTACAGCATGTTCTAAGATAGAAAGTAGTCCTTAATTTCCTTTCCTGAGAAGGCAATTGATATAACTATGCTTTCATTGCAGAAACCTATGAATGTCTTCCCTCTTAGAAAACCAGGGATAATGGATGGGGAGGTATACAAAAGCCCACAGGAAAAAGACTGTACCTACCCACACTGACTATGTGTTTTTTTTTGTGCTTCTCTTCTACGAGAAGACTAATACTTCACTGCTCACTCTCAGGTTAATGGAATCCATTTGCCTGGCCTGATGCCCAGCTGCTAGCTGCCCAGCATCATCACCAGGGATGCAGATGTACCTACCTCTCCACTCTCCAGGTTTACTCCATGCATCTTGAAGAATTATTTAAAAACTCACACAAAAAACAAGAGACTGAAAATAGAGGCAGACTGTGTCTTTTGTTGTTTCTTAAACTGTTTCATGTGTTGCAAGTGTTAATCCCTCTGATAAGAAAATACAATACAGGCTCTGTCTGGGGTGTGCACAAGCTTTATTGAATGTTTCTGAATACCATGTGAACTATTGCATGGTGCAACAGGAAGGCCAGTGAGTATCACCTAGACATGGATACCAGGAAGGAGCAGATAGCCAGATTCTGAAATCAGAGAACATTACTAAGATTTTTAATTTTAAGTAACTCACAAAGTTAAAAACTGACATTTCTGTTTTTAATTGGAGTGGCCTAGCACTTACCACAAAGTAGGACACCTCTGCAAAACAGGAAATGCAAAGTTTAAAACACTTGTTAGGATCATGCAGCAAGGTAGTTCCAAAAACATTCTTCCAAAGGAAAAGAAATGAGAAATAAAATTACAGAACATGGTGGAATTATTCCCTTGCTTCCTTTTCCATATAATTGTAAATTTGTGAGCTGGTTTAGAAACCTAATCCAGAAGTAGTAATACTAGGTTTCAAACACAGTTCAGACAGAGGATCCTAATTTATGCAAGATAACACTATTTTGACAACCTATTCTCTGGGAGACCCATTCCATTGGCCTGTTTAAACTGTACAGTCTACAACATGCTACACTTCTCCAGATTGCTAGTACGTTTTTTGTGTGTCAATATAATACAGTGTGTGCCACCCATCCAAAACTCCACTTCTCCAACCTTCGGTCTTTCTCCTTACATTTTTTATGTCTCATCCAAAATCATGGATGGATTCAAGTAGTACTCTGCTGCAACCAGTGCTATGGTAGGAAATACGTGGGGAAGTGACGCACAGTGAGCATAAGAACAGATTACCTTGTACCTGTTGTGTTCCATACACTATCCCTCTGCAGAGTCTGTGAGAGTCTGTGAGGTTTTACAATACCTTGCTGTCTGTGAAAGCTGTGTTAGTAAGCCACTCCTGGCTAGAGTCTGAGGCAAGATAGGATAGATAAATGTGGCATCAGCAAAATATTAATTGGTTGGATAGTTGCAGGTAAAGTGTTGTGGACGATAGCTCCATGTCTAGGAGGAGACCGGTAGCAAGTGGTTTCTCCCAGTGGCCCATCTTGTTCCTCTATAACATCTTTATCAATGACATAGACAATGGGATAGTGTGTACCCTCAGCAAGTTTGGTGATGGCACCAAGCTGAGTGCTAAAGCTGACACAGCAAAAAGAAGGAATGTTATCCAGAGGGTCCTGGACAGGCTTGAGAAGTGAAGCTGTATGAACTGAATGAGGTTCAGGTATTCCACTTGGGTCAGGTCAATCCCAGATATGTAAGCAGGCTGGGAGAAGAATTAATGACTGCTAACTTGAAAGGCTGTTAGGTAAGCTGTATGCCCACAAAGCAAATCTGGAGTTGCTGACCCTCACCACACTGCTGTAGCAATCAGACTATTACTAATATTTCCATATGTAAATGTTCACTGCTTTCTTTTTCAGTGTGAATGCTTGTCTGTATGGATCAGGAGGGGACACTGACAGCTTATGCAAACTGGCATCATGCAGCATATCAGTGAAGAGAGAACTCTACAGTATATGCCCCACCAGTGCTCAGTCTGCTAGTTTTCAGAGTACCACAACAATAAATGAATTTTCCTCTGAAAATCTGCAAAAAGCCTTTGAGATATAAGCACATCAGAGCTGTACATACAGAAATCTACAACTGAAAGGTATTTTGAGCTAATACAATTTCTAAATGAATTGAACAGGTTTTTGTTTTTTTTTTAATTCTAGTATTATCTCAAGTTTCTGCTTTTTACCATGGAGCATAATGCTTAATGAAACATTTAGTTGTTGGTGGTGTTCTCTTAGCAGTATTCCATTTTTCCATAACCTGTTTCCTGAAATAATCCCTATATAGTTCATCCATTTATTTAGAATATATTAAGAAGATCCATTGAGATGACTCAAAGAGTCACATGAAGTCAACCTTTCAGGAAACTGTTAGATTTAACTTTTTGTGTGTGTGTAAAAAGAAAAACACTCTAGGGTACAATTTCTTAGTGTTGAATGTGGCTTCTTTGACTTAATATCATTGCTTAACTATGCCTTGACTCAGAGCTTCGAAAGAGTTTATTTTGCAAGAGCTGGGAATATGTTGCCATATTCAGAGTAACTAAGTTACAGCTGTATATTTTCTCCTTTTCCCCTACCTTTCCAAATTCCAAAAACTTCCAATAATGAGATCTTTATCTCTTAGTCCACATGGAATATCCTTTAAATCCACAGAACAAGAAAACAATGACCCTGTTTTTATCTCACTGTTGTTGCAATTTGAATTACATTTGTCAACAGAACCAAAACTCTTAGGTAGATTTAATTTTCTTTATTTGCTGCCTTGTCTTCATTTTCATCACAGAGGGCCATATAGATGAGGTGCTATTGATATCTTTCCAACTGCAGCATCTGGCTCTTTGGCTAAGTGTTTCACTAACTGTTCTGACCTTCTGACAGCTCCAGCACTGCTTTTGAAGGCTGTGTAGATTGGCTGGAGTATATACGGGTCATCTCCTTTAATTCTTCCTTTTGGGAGCTGTTTTTATGTCAATAGCAAGTGATTTTGAGGATTTTCATGTAATGACTCTATCAGCAAACAGAAAGGCAATTTATGATTATTTCAGTATATTTATATCCTTGGAGAGAAAAAAAAACCAATACGAGTTTCTTTGGTACAACTTATGTGCTAACACTGGTAGTTAGAATTAAATGTTGTATTTCTGTTTATTCAAATGAAACAAAAGTTCTTCTGCTGCAGCTCACTAAGTAGGAAGGATTTCAGAATGAAACGTTTCGTCAACTTAGTTTAAAGCTTTGAAATTTCTTTAACAAGTCAGTAAGTATACTTATGTTTTTTATTATTATTATAAGCAATTAGAGAATATACATACAACCATTGTTTGCTTATTTCAGTTGGATTAGATACAGTTTTCTGAAATTCATGATGTCATTTGACAGAATAAATAATGCTGACATCTTCTCTAAAGAGAGTAATCTTTTTTTTTCCTCAGCTTAGTATCTATTACTCACATTCCAGTAGTTTAACTGCATAAGATTTACTCACCATCCTATGATGTTGACCTCAAGAGATAAATTGAAAAGCCTTTGATGGAAGTGTTAGTATCAGTTCATATTTCTTGGCATCGGCCTTCTTGGATACATATCATCATTTTTTTCAGTATATTAGCAACTGAATTTTCAGATGACATAAACACATTACCTACAAATATTCAAATGGAACGTATAGAATTGCAGTTGGACTTTCTACTTAAAAATCTTATTGTGTCCCTTTACTTTTATAAGACGTATTCTACAAGTGACAAACATTGCTCATTTCCCCACTGCACCTTACTTGTGTCATTGCTTTTTGTCAGTGCATACATTTATGAACAGATATTTGCAAGAATGAAGCACAGAAAGAGCAAAATTTTATCAGAAATCTCTCACAACAAATACTGCTGAACCCAACTGATGCTTCAGTTTCACAATAACAAGTTCAAACATCCCACTAGTTCTGTGTTTTTGTTGCTCCCTTTTGTTCTTTTAATAAAAATATTTTAAAAAAATTTTTTACTTATTTTTTATTAACTGTATTATACGTTTTATGGGGGCTGCTCTGAAAGCAGTGCCTCCTATTTTGTGATGTTGGCCCACAGTGTCAGAGGCAGATGTTGGTGGTACAGCAGTAGAGGTTGAACTTTCCCACCATTGTCCCATTACATGTTGTTGCTGTGTGACAGATGGCAGCAGAGGGGCAGTCTGGCAGGATGGCGTCTGACAAGGAAGTATGAATGATGCAAAGGTGTGCCACGGAATTCCTCCATGAAAAAAACGGTGACCACTGACATTCACTGATTTTTGCTGAACATCAGTGAAGATCAAACACTGGATGTGAGCTCCATGATGTGGTGGGTGGTTCATTTCAGCAGTGGTAATAGCAACAGCCGGTCACCTCTGGTGGCTCTCATCCATTGATGGTGAAAAATAATAGCAGTTGAAGCAACTGTGTTGAAAAATAGTGTTTTGTTGCTGAGATATTGCTTAATCAAATAGAGTTATTGTGATCTTTGTAACAGTTATTTTCTATGGAAATAATTAAGAGGCATCACTATCAGAGTGAACTTTTTGCTTGAGGCCCAGAACAACTCCTTTTCACTCAATGGGGCACAGGCAAGCCAAAAGGTTGAACTCATTATTTAGTTCATGACATCACAGAACCACAGCACTTCTTTTGAGATCACTTGTTAGGATTCTAAAATGGAAAAAGTCTTCTCTGGAGAAGAGTTTACATACTAAAATATGTGCTCAGACCACTTAGAAATTTTATCCTTTCTATTTCTTACTTACTTTGTGGTTTGAGTATGATTCAATTCCTCCTAATACAACTCTAAAATGAGAAATTGAAAATAATGTCAACTCATGGTCAGTGAATGTACTAAGGTGTAGAAGGTTAAATCAGTGTATATTTCAATCATTTCCAGGAATTAAGGAAGCCATTGAAAAGCATAAGAGCATTCACGTTTTTCAAGATAAACCCTGACATCTCAATGGATTTAATGGAATTATATATTTTGAGTATTTTCCACATGTAACACACCCTAACCCAACCTTACTGAGTGTGAAAGGGGACCAAGTTGCTCTGTGAAGAATATTAATCTCAGTTTGTTAGTTTTATTTCTTAAAATGCTTCACTGATATTTCACCATATGTGTTATCAAAAATACTTCATTTAATAAATGATTCAAATATTTTCCACATATAACCAGGATGAGCAGTATAAATCCATAATATTTGGGGGGGAAAAAAAAGCTAATATTGTTTGTGGCTTCAAGCCAAAATGTTTTCAAAAGTAGAACTGGGAAAGTAGAAAGATTTAGCATTATTTACTCTGGGGTCAAACATTACATTACTGCCCCTATTCTATATATCAGACTTGATAGATCACAATCACCTGTGCAGTAGATGGATAATAACCTCAGAATCAACACAATGAAGAAGCATTCAGTTCAGCATTTTATTATTACTACCAGGTATATAAGAAATTGACTGTAAGATGTAGTATCAACAGTTAGAATATTGGAACAATGAATCTGAAGCAAATACTTAAAAATAAAAAGATTAAAAAAATAAAAAACTACATTCTAACTGGCACTATTCCTTGGATATAAATCATCCTTTCCTTACTAGAATCTCTTTTTTAACCCTTGTCATCACACACGTGTATGCAAGTAACACCTAAAACATGCAGAGAGCAGCAGACAGCTTGTGCAAACCTCATTTCCAGCTCAAGAAGGAATAGTTTGCAGAAAACCCTAGAGTAGCTTGTATAAATAAAATATACCTATGTAATTAAACATTATGATAAATGCAGTTTTGACTTGTTTGTGCTCTCAGAACTTCTTTCACAACTTTATATACTGAAGTAGTAGTTCACTATGTTATGGTGTGAGACAGATTATTCTCTAAAACTAAGCATAGCTGCTACTTTGGTAATAACATATCAGCAGATTGGACAAGGGATAATAAACAAGTCAACTCTTAAGAGAAACACATACAAAGTTTTGAGTAAAAGGTAAGTTCAGACTTACCAAAACCATAAACAATTAGGGTAGGATGAGATTTTGATAATGCCTTGAAAGATCTTGTTGTGTTCAAATAAGGGAAGAACTGGCAGGGACTGTGTAACAGAATTCACTGGGGAAAAAAAAAAACAAAAAGAACTTAATCTAAACCTCAGGAAATATGTCCTGAGAAATCTACTAATGAAATAGTTTATTAAGGGAAATTCTTTTGCTCGAGTCATTTAGAACTAGACTGGAGCAACAACTGACACAGGAGTGGAAAAGATGATCTAATTCCCATGATTCTGTGGTTATTTTAAATGGAATTTTTTGGAGTTTGTTTTGTTAGCACACCTTTCCTTACTGGTGAGGTCTTAAAGACCTTGTACAGCTGTTGTCTGGCTTTCTCCTGTCTAGCACTCTGTGTAAGTTAAATAACACCTAACACATGGCACTTGGAACATGCAGTGTTGGTGTTGCTGCTCTGGTCTTTCCAGCCACTACATACCTACCAACTTAATACTGGACCTTAAATCAAAGAAACTATACCTGTTTGCTACTTCATGTTAGTTCCACTTTAAAATATTGTCTAAAAAATGCGTGGTGTTAATGTATTTGGTATCAGAATAGGAATGAATTATTAAGATTTAGGGCTGGATTTTAACACTAGTCTCCTTTAAGAGCCAGCCATCTGCTTCACATTGAATTACAAAAAGACCACTGTACTACTATTATATTAATGGTCAAACTTAAACAAAGATACTAGAACTGAATTTTCAGAATTACCCAGTAGAATTTACCCCAACTTCAAAAGCAGCAGAGATAAGGCAATACTGGGTGCTTTTAATGATCTCAGACAGGCAGTTTTACAAATGTAGAAGACCATACAATACCAGCTGTATTGTTGCCATGTAGTGGAAGAACATGTAATTGTTTGTCATCTTAATCCCAAGCATGTGTTTCTCTTGTATTCTTTGGACTGGGAGCACTACGGTTTACGATGCCAAAGGCTGAAAAGTATTATTAAATGTACAGCTCTCTAGGACGTTCTTTTCAATTCAACTACACTGACATTTGCGTTTTCAGGATCAGGCCCTTATTTCATATAGCTAGTAAAGAGTAAGTACTCAAGACTGCTACATCAACATCTTTTTTCTGCTAGATCTACTCTCCATACACAGTGTTCTGCTTTCCTATGCTCTTCTTCATTCTCTTGTACCTTTCCTAACCCTGATCAGAACACTGTATTGAAATTTAAACAGAAAGAATCAAATAAGAATATGAAATGTTTGTCCTCAGACACGAAGGCAGCACACAACAAAGCAAGTAGTATGTCTACTCTCAACACAGTTGCTGTAACTGTCCAGGAAATCATGAAGTCTATTTCCTTACATATAAAGGATGAAAGCAACTAAGAAGTCAAAGTGGGAGAACAAGGTTGAGAAGGGGGAACGAGGAACACCTTGAGAACTGAAGTCTTGTCTTATGAGACAAAGATAAGAGGTATTAACTGATGACTGTGCAGAAAGTATGCAAAAAGTTAATAGTTAAAGCACATGGTTGTCAAACATACCTTGTAAATTAGAGACTTGCTTCAGAAAGAAAACGGCATATTCTGCGACTTATTAAATTTGTGGCTTTGCATTATCCATACTATAGAAATATTTTACTCTGAAGATACCATTCCAGCTAGAAAATTAATGTACCTTATTGCTCTTTTTATGAATACATGTATTTCATACTGTGATTGTAAAAACTCTGTTTGATAACATATTTATATCAGTTAAACATTAATGAACACAGTTTGTCTGTGTCTCTCATCAGAAGTTTAGCATTAGAAAGCAGGAGTTAGAGAAGATAATGTTTTTATAAATTTTGTACTACTGTAAAGCTAAGATGTTGGGAAAGCACTTCTAAGCACTTCATGGCACACACAAGGCCATGAAAGTCACCTAATTAAAATATTTTTAATACCATCAGACTGGCGCCAAAAAACTGAAACAGTCTTTCATGGGATTTCTCAGATCTACCTAAAGTGTGCTGTTCCATTGTACCATATACTGCATTAGGTAACCTCCACCAACATATGCAGAAAGCATATGCTATATATTTTTCTCACTAAGATCTTTCTTCAATACGCACATGGAATTGTTTTCAGCTGGCAGCTGACACACCACTGGCACAAGTCTGTGAGATCCATGAAAAATAACTAAGACAACATCATCGTCAGTAGGTTTAAATTCACCTAGAAAAATAGTCTCAGGTCTAGAACCCAGGAAAGGCTGTAAGCGAATGATGAATGACTATCTGAGGGATGTGCCATAGGAAGTCAAGAGAAGAAAATGTCTTCTTTCATTACCAGTTTATTAGGTCCATTGCAGTTAGTTTAGTTAACCTATTACTAGAACTAATAGTTAACTGATAAATGTCCAAATGGAAATGAATGTTGCTAGCTGCTGGTTACTTTCTAAGATCCTTATGTTAGATTATATGTTTAACAGCTACTGCAACCAGCATCATTGTGGCATAAAATGAAGATCTAATGTTTCTGATGTGATTTGTATACAACTATTTTTTTCTATTCTGAATTACTTAAAATGGTAGATTGCTCCATTCTTTAGAAACTTCCCACAGTAAAGTAAAGCAAAATAGTCTTACTGTTTTGCCTAGTGTTATTTAGCACAATTTGAATTAATGCCAATATTCCAGTTGGGATAGTTGATACACATCTCTTTTTCTTGTTACACAAGAAGAAAAGGCTGCTGTGATCATTCACAATTTGCACAGACTCCCATTATTTATCAGAACTGCAAGAAACATTTGAGAACTGAGACTTTGTTTGCTAGTGATATTTTATTTTACATTTCAGCAATTAGCAAATGCTAAGAAAAAAATAATAGTAACTTCTTTCTAAACTGTACAGAGACAGAATTTTATACTAAAAAGAATAAAAATTAAAAAATTAAAAAGAATTTTGCTAGTTATTTTGTCCATGATATGTAGACAGCTTAGACTCGTGCCCATTTCACAGCCATGGGCTACACAGGCCACCACAGCTAATACTTATTCTAGCCACCAGTGATCTGCCAACTAATCAAAACTTTTTTGTGGTCCTATTATGCATTAGCCAGACAAACGTACACTGAGACACACATACAGACCTCACACAACATTTTAACCTGTAAGATTAACTGGATTAGACATGTGCTATTTTGTTCAGTTTAGAACCACAGCTTGAACCTATAGAAAACTACTGTATTAAAATCAGTAAAGCATATTAATAGTGTGGAACTACAAAAAATGATTTCTTTATATCTCCAGAGCTACCCAGCAGACTCCAAATGTATTTTTGGAACTAACAGACAGGAGAAAACTATTGAAGTCTGAACTAATTTCAGCATTAACTTTTACACTCTTGCTGTTGAATCTAGCAATCAATTCCCATAACATTACCTTGTAACCATACATGGAAGTTTAAAATAGTAACCGTGACTGCATCTGCACAGCTGCGTTAATGTCATTTTTTTGATATCATTTACATTTACTTGGCTTCAGATTTACATGGTTTTATTCCTTGTCAGCTCCAAATATACTGATATGCTCTTGAAAGCCGAGAACAAGCATTCTATTATTTACAGAAATTGCAGCATGCAAATATTTTTAAGAATAGACATTTTAGAAAAATGCCTCTGTCGACATTAAAACATATGGGAAAATCATTTTGTTCTTAAGAAAATTGTAAAACTAAAGGTGAAATTCCTTAAGTAACACTTTTTTTCATAGTCTGTCACAGCTCTTCATAGCAAGGAATGAGATTCCATACCCCATCGTTACAGCACCTCAACATGCACAACGACCTCCAAAAATATTAAGACAACAAAAATGTGTATGGACTTCAATTAGCATTAAAGATCTCATACAGACCCTGTCAAAAACCAATGGGACAGCAAAATCTCTCTCATTTGTACAGCTGCTATGTAATATTTGAATCCAAACAGCCTCAACACCTGCCAAAGCAAAAACCAAACTCAAAGAAAGTAGAGCTAGTTCTTGTTCTTGACGGTGCAGTGGCTTCTGGTCAGTTCAATTATACTGTAAATAATTAAGACCCTTAAATACTCTTTAATAGTATTTGTGTGCATTACTTGTCACAGTGTAAGGCAGAAGGTGGATTTTGAAAATGACTGGTTGCTAAGAGCAAAACACTTGCATGCATTTTATAGTACAGCACAAAGCTATCCAGTAACTGAATGAATTTTCCCTACCAAACTAGAGGGAATCTAGTTTGGTATTTCAATTCAATTACATTAGTGTAAAAATTAAAACATAATTGCTGTGTTGCAGCAGTTTTCAGGACTGAACTACGCGCTCAGTGAACAGTGTAGCCAGGTCAGAGTGTCTTAAATAGTTTTACACTGAAACCACAAAGCAAGTACATATTTTCACTGCTAGGCAATTTCTGGGGATACATGATGTTTGCCAGGAGTATCTGGAAGAATACAAAAAAATAAAGCACTCAAGACAGACCGTTACTGTCACTTAAAAACAGACTTTGTCTTATTCCTGGAAAGTCTCAGAAGCTGATGAATAAGAACTTCTAACACCACCTGGTTTCTGCCAGAAAAGTGTCCTCACAATAGCTCCAACTCAGGGTCACTGAAACTGACTGCTCTTAGCTATTTCCTTCTTTCTTATGCTTACAACCAAAGTGAAACCACCATGCTTTCCCTCTTTATCTTAAAGTAGTTTTATTTCCTTACTGCAGTGTTCTTTACTACCATATTATACTCATCCAACAAATACATAGAGCTAAAAAGGTAATCAGGTAGTTGTTTTACAATAGGCAAGTGGTATTCTGTTCCCAAATTCACTTTAACGATAAAAAATTGTGAGCAAAACACAGCTCTCTGTTGTAGTTAATATCAAACAAATAAACAAAAGAAATACATCATGTCACTATAATCTTATAATTTTTGTGTGCACTGCACTTCAGAATAGTGTTATTTACATTTCTATGCCCCATGTAATAGTTTTCAAGGAAGCCTGTTTGGAATATCATATACCTCTGATATTGACCTACAGTAAGTAACCAGCTTCTAGAATTTCCTTTTAGATCAACAATCCACCAGTTGGAGCTATCTTTCACAACTTGCTTAAAATGCTTTGTTCCCCTGCTGGCCTGAGGAAGGCAAATGGAAGTATATCTGTACTTAATATTTCTTCCATTCAGAAATTCTCCAGATTCCATAAACATGAGTGGATGTCTGTTGTCAGGGACTAATTCTCTCAGGCTTTCTTTGTGACTGAAAAGAATTAATATAAATTTGGTTAGTCTTGTAGAAGGATCATAAGAAATTAAAATTATTTTGATCTTCCGCTGAGGTAATAAGTTCTATATGATCTCACTGATACTGGTATAGTGACCTCCTGAATTTGTACTTAAATAACCACTGCCCTGATTTGACATCTTACAGAAGTGATACTATATACTGTTATCAACTTGAAAGCCATTGGAGGATATGAATGTTTGACCAACCACGTACATTTTACAATTATGATAAGCCAATCAAACTTGTAAAAGTTGGGTTGGGTGCCACCCCAGTTGTATGTTCTGATATCAATAAATATCATACACTATTGATATTTTCCCAAGAGATTTGTATTTCACGTACATGCTTATGTTCTAGAACTTGACATACATTCACACTGTCCTGTCAAGTATGGTAGTGTTCATTTCAATACCATTTCACAGACAGATGTTAAAAAAGCACGTGATCTATGCTTCCTTGCTATGCTTTTCTGCCTCTTAGGATGCTCAAAATCTTTATGTGAGAATACATCAATCAGTACTTGAAGGAAATATTATTTGCCTGTATCTTTTTTGACTGATAGCAATAATATTTGCAGGGAATATGTTGAAATGTGTTGAAACCTTTGAAAAAATCAATTTTTTCCTATACGAACAAAAAACTTTGTTTCTGATAGTAAAAAATATTTACCTCACTGCTATAGAACTGTTGACACAAGAAGAGTTTCCAATTCATCTTGGTGGAGCTAGTATATACCTCATAAAGTTTACACCAAGACATGTCTGTAGAGATGACTTAATCACTTTGTAATGATTCAGAGCAAAGGAGAAGGTTTTGTTCACAAAAACCGAAGCCTCTTGAAGCTATAGAATACCTAAATATCTAAAAATATGCTTCATATCAAATTCATTCCCCAAGAAATGATCACATTTCATGAACTGACTTTCTGAGTGTTTGGTATAATAAATATTTCCCTGAGATTACATGAGTCCTGTCAATTTTATTTATTATTTTTATTTGATCTGACATAAGAACTTTTATCAATCACAATCTACAGTTGTCTTTGTATATCTATTTTTCATAATAGACAGTCAGCCATAAGTTGACCTATCTATATGTAATCTTCATATAATGCTGAAGACAAAGGATTTCAGTACTCTATTTCCAAAATATTCAATTCTTTTTTCAGTAGAGGATAGCTATCGTCACTGTTGCTTGCGAACAAGTACCTTTGCATGCTCTTGATAACATTTACTGAAGATGTTTCATATTTGTACAAGGCAGGCACTGCAGAGCATTAAAGAAGATTGAATTTGTGCCTTGAAGCCATCCCTATGCCCTTGTAATCACAGATGATTCAGTAGCTGAGCTGGCTTTCAACATAGTTGAGCAATATATCATTTACATTGCAAACATTAGCTTAAACTTCCCTGAGAATATCACAGTTAACTATAATTTCTGCAGTGCTATTTAGTTCAGTCTCTCCCAGTCCTGGTCAACCTGACAAGAGGACTTTTATTTGGACTAGTACTGCATGGTTTTCCAGTTTAACCATCTGGCACAGCTACTTGTTTCTTTAGCGGAAACCCAGCAAATGCTATTGAATATAGTCAGTTACCATTTTATTTGGAATTTCGGATATATTCCCACCTTCAGATGACTGGCTAGATTTTCAGGCTCCTTTCCAGAGGGTCATATATCTGTTGCTAAGAGCTGAGGAGGACTGAGTTAAGAAAGTATATATACATTGTCAGGAGACGAAAAGAAAGCAAAGGAGACCTCAGCACCTGGAATTTGTTTTCATGGTATTTGATTTTTTTTCTGCATGTTTTCATCCTCTTACAATAGATTTTTTTTTTTTTACTGACTCCATATATCTTAGAGTGATATTTTTAAATTACTGTATTAGTTTAACTAATTATCTGTTGTTCTAGAAGATAGAATCTGGAAAAGCTGTTTTACTTCCTAGTGAATTTTTATGCCTAGTGATTTATTCCTCTTGAACAGAGACTTTCTCAGAGAAAACAGAATGAGAAGAATATCTTTAGGAATGTATTGCTGTTCATTCTGTTGGTCTGACAACTTGACAAGAACTTCATAGCAAACCTGATGAGAAAATTGTCAGAAGGGACAACTCACTGACACTTGGGAGCCACTCAGAGGCACAAGAATAGAAAGGAAAAGAGCCTGACAATAAACTAATCCCAGAAATCTACATGGCACAGCAGGAGAGAAAGCACAAGAATGGTAAAAAAAAGCAGGGTGGGAGTAAACAATACCATAAGAAGCAATGTTATGTTCAGAAAAAATCAGTTGTGGTGATTGAGAATTATGGACACATATGAAAAGTATGCAATTTTTTATTTTTTTTTTGCAGATGTGTGCAAATACTGAGCTGTCCGTATGCTTACTGCATAGCCAGAATAAGGATTAATCAGATTTTTCTAGAAGAGCGTTAAAAACATGATTATGAGGCACCAGGAATTGAAAAGATACCCAATAGTTATGTGGAACTACTTCCCAAAATACAGTGCAGATACAATAAATACATGCATCTTCCAGCATTTGAGGGAGAGATCTATAACTGATTACTGCACAGAAATTAACCAGATTCAGGTCATGTCCCTGGCTGGGAATAGTTATTACCTGAAAGAGGAAAGTTAATATAGGCCTTTGTATTATTCCTACTCTGTTCTATAGCATTTGGCAATTGTTATGATTTGTTTTAAATGAAGCTCACAAATCACATTTATTTGTTCTTTTGGGTGATCACGTTTGTCCTGTAGCATCCAATTCTGAAGCCTGCCTAAATAAATTAACATGAAAAATATCAGATGCTGACTACTCTTGCACAAATGCACTTGGATGATCTTCAAAAGTTCCTTCCAACTGAATAGTTCAATTATATTCTAAATTAGAAAGGACATTACAAAGAATTTAACAAACAAATATTTCTAATCTTCAGCTCCTCTATTTGAAGGAGAAAACTATTAAGATTTAGGAGCAAATCTTCACTGGCTTCATTCACTTCATTCAAGTAACCAAGCATCACAAAAAGGAGACACTGCTCAGTGGCTTGTATACATGCATGTCTTGGGCAGCTGCATCTAGCTTGGTAGCTAGATGTCTGCAAAGTAAATTCAGCATTGTCATTCCTCTTTTAATTAAGCACTCTTCTTTTCTCATGCAATTAAAACTATTTGAAGACAGTCCAAGCTTTCTGAGAATGTGAAGGCCTACTGAACACATTTCCACCTTCAAACCTTTTCTTTACAGAAAATAATTTGGAAATTACCTCAAAAATGGCTACAGAGGGAAAAAAAAAAGAAAAAAGAAAGACTTTATCACCACAAGTCCTTCAGATTAGTTCATCCTTTCTCACAAAGGCAATTTCTATTATCTCACCTTCTTTTTTCTTGTGAATACCAAATCCTTATTTAATTTCACCTGTGACATAATACAAATATGGTGACACTGTTCAAAAAATGATCTACACTTTCCCTCCTCTCTCAAACCAGATCCAGTGCTATTCTGGTATACACTTCACAGATAAGCAAGGTCTTTCAAATTTTTAACCTATTTAGAGCTATTACATCACTTCAAGCCACAGCACATGGAATACAACATAATCCCCTTAGTTTGCTTGTTGAATTCCTGTTTTTTTTCAGTTTACATTTGCAGCACAAAGTTTGTGATTCAACTGCATGTATAGGAAGAGGGAGGAGCAGGAATTTGTTAATCAGTTTTAGGAAAAACAGATCTGAGACAAAGACAGAATTTTCCACAGACAGTACCAGGTGGACTCTGCCATCTCAGCATTGCAGGCAGAGTAACCAGCTCAGTCTAAATACCAGATCCCCCTGAAACTGCACAAGTATAGTCTTCCTTACATTTTTAAGGCCTCGCCACCTAATGGAATAATCTTTAATGCATTCACAGTTAAAAGCTGTAATGGAAGTAAAATCCCTTTTGATGGTAGATGTGCTCTATGTTAGCGGAAAAAGACAGGAATTTGCATAGATCTCTGAATGCCGTAGATTGTCATCTCAATTCATTTCCAAGAAACTAAGCATAGACTAGAGTAGACTGGAGTAGTTCATTTGGAGCTTCGAAGATCTAGTCTAATTGCCTGAACAATTCAGTGCTAACCAAAAGGTAAAGCATATTGATGGGGCATTATCCAAATGCCTTGTGGACATTTACAGGCGTGGGGCATTAACCAGCTAACTAGGAAGCCAGTTACAGGGTTGATCACCCCCAGAATAAAGACATTTTTCCTCGTGTCCAGTCTGAACTTTCCCTTTTTTGCACCATTCTTATGCATCCTGATGTTGGTTCTAAGGGAGAAGAGATCAGCACCTCCTTCTCCATTTCTTCTCTTTAGTAAGTTGTAGAGAGAAATGAGGTAATCTCTTGGCCTCTTCTCTGGACTAGACAAAATAGGCGTCCTCAGCCTCTCCTCACAGGATGTGGCTTCCTGCCCTTCCACCAGCTTTTGGGGCCCTCCTCTAGGCATGTTTAAGAAAGTTATTATTTCTTTTTATACTGGAGCCCAGAACTGCACGCAGTATTGAAGGTGAGGCAGTAATAATGCTAATAGTAACAGAACAATCATGTATTCTGGCCGGTTGGCTATGCCAGGGCTGCCAGGGCACACTGATGATTTATGTTATGCCTTTTGTTGACCAGCACCCCCAGATTCTTTTCTGCTGAGCTGCTCTCCAGCCAATCAACTCCCAGTCTCTGTCTGTGACTGGAATTACTGTGCTTCAGGTGAATAATCTAGCATTTACCTTTCTTGAACTTTATGATGTTGCTGATTGCCCAGTGCTCCAGTTCATCTAGATCCTTCTTCAAAGCCTCTTCTCTCTCCAGGCAGGCAACAGCAATTCCAAGTTTAGTAGAATCAGAAAACTTTTTAAGGATACCTTCAGCTCCCTGCACCCAGATTGTTGAAAAAATGTTGAACAGAACTGGCCCTAGAATTGAGCACACAGGAACTGTGCCAGTGGCCAGCTGCCTGCCAGATACAGCTCCATTCCCCATGACTTTTGGGGCTCTATCATCAAGCAAGTTCATCGCCCAGTGGACACACATACCTTTTAATCAAAGCTGGACAATTTGTCTGGAAGAATGCTGTGAGGTACAGCATCAAAGCATTACTAAAACCTTTAAATATACATATGTATTTGTATATGTAATATCCTACAATAATGAGAAAGAACAGTTTCAGCAGAAGAGAAACAAATATCCCAGAGTTATGGATTTAAATGAAAAACAATGTGTACATTAAGGAAAATATGTGCTCCCTCTCCCTGATGTCTCAGGAAAACCTCCCATTTTCTAGATGAAAGAAACGGACTGTACCACTCATACTGTGGCTCACTCAGCTCCCCTGTTTTCATTCTGCTCCTCTGCTGTGAAAGCCAGAACATGTGTGGCCACTCCTGGGGTGTGCTTGGCAAGCTTCAGAGCACAGACGCCAAGCTCCGGAATGCGTTTTTTCCAGCATCGATATGTGGGACTGTAGCTGTCTTGCTGGCTGGATTTCTTTGTGCTGTTGGCTGGCTCCACGTTTGGCTGCTGAAACTAATGAAGGTGTTGCCAACAGGACTGGTGTGGGGATTAGTCTGGTTTAGCTGTCCTAACCTTCAGGATGCCATGATCCTTCAATTTCCCTTTCACAGACACAAAAAAATAAAAATAAAAAAATAATTAAAAAAACTTTCTATGTTTAAGAACAAGTTTCTAGAAGCACTGCTTTCAGAGATCTTTTTCAAGGGACTCTTGAGCTGGAAGAAGTGAAAGTGCCATACCTATGTCAGTTGTTAGAACAAATACAGCAAACAAAACCTTGTGCAAATTACACCCATAATTTCTGTGCAGGTCATATACTTATCAAGTTATTTCCCTGACTCACTGATAGCTACATTGGAGAACCAATGTATTGCTACATTTCTGCCTTTTATTTAGGTCTGGTTAAGTATTTGGCAAAAGGCAAAACAATGTATTTGTGTCTCTAAAAACATAGTATAGAGGCATAAAGACAAGCAACACTGAATGGTTTATGGCTAAGCCAAGATACTTAAGAAGAATAGAAAAGAATAGTAAGACAAGAATCTCTGTCTGCATCTTGAACAAAGGTACTCATACAAGCTTTTCTATAAATCCTTTTCATGCATCTGATGATGGCAAGACTATCGAAAGCTACCTGAGCTGCTTGATAAATAACACAACCCAAAAAACAATTTGAAGGTTAAGGAGGACACCTATCTCAATAGAGCTTCGCTGTATGAAAAATGTGTATATGATGTACACCCTAAAAATGGACCGGAAAACAGCCCTTCTTCAGTACATTTTGGACGTTTGAAAGAAAATGTATTTTACTGAGGCACAAGCCATTATAATGCTCCACTGGGGATAATGTAGTTCTGTGCTGATGGGATTCAAGTCAGTGCTTACAGACCACAAGAGAATCCATCAAGTATTTGCTCCATTATCTCTGGTTTCTAGTGAAGAAGTATCTTTTGTACTACTTTCCATAAGAACATCCATTGCTGAGCATAATCATGGCCTGCAGAGGTGAATTCTCTTGGCTCTGTGTGCTTTGAGAAGTTCTCACGCATTTGGTGGCTTCAGTCCTTCCTGGAGCACTGCCTGGGGTGGTGTTGCTCCACTCTCAGTGTGAAACAGAATGCAATTTGCACAGACTGTTCCTCAATCTTTTTTAGAAGAATGAAAGTTGGGAAATGTTTCCATTGCTGAAGTGCTTGGAAAAAGAAGGGGAAAAAGATTAAGAAGCCCAGACGCTCAAAAACAAAGAACAGGAAAAAAAAATAGAGGAAAGAGAGAAAAGGAAGTAGCTGAAATTGCATCAGGGATGGATGTATTTAGAAACTACAAGGTTTAAACATCATGAGCTTATGTGTAAATCACAGAGAAAGAACTTTTCAAAACTAGGACTTGGAATTTGGGGCATTGTAGACCTTAGGAGACCTCTGGAATGATGTAGGACTCGACAAGTGTTAGAAGGTGTAGCAAGTGTTTTTCCAGAGACAATGGCAAGGAAAGAATAGTGAAAAGTACAAAAAAAACCCACCTTGTACAATCTACTTAAGACTGTGTAAATCATCATTCTTTTGTTCCTAAGATAAAAGGTTGTTCCTAGAAGAAAGAAAGCATTAAGAGGGATAAGCATTTCAGAAATATATCTTTTTTTTTTTTTTTGGAGGGGTTATGGAAAATAGCTGAAACTTTTATTGATCCAAGGGATTTAAAAGAAACTGAATTTAAAGAAGAACAAGGGGGGAGGTTCTTTGATAGGAAAGGACTACAATAATGGACTGAAAGAAAGCAAAAAAGCTTCAGGGAGTCTGTAAGGACAGAGGTGATATTGCCATGTTTGTGAATGAGGGCGTGAAAAGTGGGTGCATACTTTTGGGTAAACATCAAAAGCCTGGGAAAAGCAACTGGATGATTCTAAAAGCTCCTTATCCAAACCAGTCTGGTTTGGAGGAGATAGCTTTTCTTGCAGTTCATTTCTGTTTCTTCCTGTGGCCAAAACCAGGAAGCATAGAGAGAAAGAGAAAAAGGGTGAAAGGAGGAGGAGGGGGGAAGGGGGAGGAATGAAGTGGTAAAGAAAAAGAAAAAAGAAAAAAAAAAAGAAAAAGGAAAAAGAAGATGAAAAAAGAAAGGACAAGAGAAAAAGAATGAGAAACAAGAAAGGGAAAATAAAAGGGAGAAGAAAAAATATTAAATGTTTATAAAGCTTGAGAGATTTGGGTTTTATTTGTTTTCTGAGTAATTCTGGAGATTAAAAACAGTACACCTACAGATTTATGGATTCTGTAATTCAGAAGGAAAATGTAACCACAATTCTTTACTGATGTGTGATAGCTTGTATTGTATTTACATAGTCAGAAATGAATAATCATGTATATAGTGATAGAAATGAGGAAATTTTAAGTGGAGCTGTCTACTGTTGCAGAAGTGAGGGAGGTATTACTCTACACTTCTAGAACTTTTTACTAATTTTTGCTTTGCTTTATGTATCCAACAGATACATAGTGAGGATTATAAGCATTTCTACATTTTATTTGGTTCTTGGTAAACAATCTTATTTAGTTATGGGAAAAGCAGTTTCACGTCATAGTGCAGGAAACTTCACACTGACTTCTTCTAAAAGATAGGGTATTCAAATGTTAGAGGTTAGAAGCAGATCAGGACCAGAGATGTCAAATTTGCCAGGACCTTACTAAAATTTGTACATGTAAAATACTTTATAAACATTAGCAATGAGATAGGGAAATATCCTTGATAAAATACATTTGAAAAAAAGTTCACAAAACTCAGTGATCCCCTTGCATCTCTGATGAGCAGAGACAGTGTGAGAAGGGGAGAAAAAAAGAAAAGAGAAGAAGATGCCAGAAAAAATGGAGCCAAACAGAATGAGGTAAGCCCCATTGACATCCTAATCATAATTAGATGGCCATGGTACCAGGAAATGGTACAAGCATGCACAGCTTTGAGCATCTTACTCCCTCCTGCCCAAAGAATAAAGAAATACAAAGTAAAGGGAATTCCTCCAAACATACAATAACCAGTGTGTAAGATGGAAGGAACAAGTCTGAGACTTTCAAATTGGAGATACATGAAAGGGCATCTTTCCCATGTTCTATATTCTTAGCTCCTCACTCTGAATTTGCTGGGAAATACATGCTGTCTTTTCCTAGATCCTACATGTTTATCAACTGACACAGGGCTTCATCGTACACAATTTAATGGTTCTCTATACCAGCAAAAAAAAAGTGACAGTTTAAGGTTGCTTTGTACTGTTGTTTTCTCGTTTTCTATAACAGGCAAACCCATGGTTTGATTGTGTAATCTCAATGACTCCAGTGAGATATTTGGAAATAATCACTTGACAAGCATATTGCCCATTTGTTGCTGAACTACATGCACTCTTCACAGTAGCTCTCAGGACTTCTTTTCTGATAACACATAATTCAACATTTTTAAATGCGCCTGTGACATTTTCAAATTATGTGGTAGTAATATTGCTGAGCACAACAGTCCTCACTGCTATTAAAAGAATTAACATACTTCAGATGTATTGGCAACCATACAGACAAGTGTATTTGGATGAGCAAGAGGACTTGCAGGCAGCTTAATTTATTTCACCGTGATGCTGCTGGGATATATTTTAAGAAACACCTACAGTGATTTCTGCTTGATAGTGATAGGACAAGGGAGAACAGTTTCAAACTAAAAGAGTAGAGATTAAGATGAGATGGAAACCTTTTGCTCAGAGGACAGTGAGGCCCTGGCACAGCTGCCCAGGGAAGCTGTGGTGCCCCATCCCTGGAGGCGCTCGAGGCCAGGTTGGATGGGGCCCTGGGCAGCCTGAGCTGGGGGAGGCAGCCCTGCCCATGTGATAGGGTTGGAACTGGGTGAGCTTTAAGGTCCCTTCCAACACAAATCATTCTATGATGCAATAATTCTATGACTTTGTAATGCCTGGGTTCTACCATCCGTACCCTCACAGAACCTGAACGTTCTACTTAATTTAAATGTGAGCTGATAAACACACTCCAGATACATCAACAAAACCCAGATTCTCCCATTACAGACAATCAAAGGTCCTTCCTGTATCTACTTGTAATTATAACCAAAACATAAGCATAAGCGCATCGTTCTATTTGCCGCCACTAAATCAAATTTTGTAAAAGAACAAGAAATAATACACATTGTTCTGGTAATAGAACACTGTCTAACAGCTTCATACTCTTGAGTTTTGCTGAAATTGCATCACAGTTACATCACACCTTGTAGCCAAATCAGTATAGCAAAATGGTAAAACAACAAGTGAGGGAATACAGGTTTAAAATGAAGAAAAATCATCAGTCTTACTGCTTATGGACTTCTAACTCTAATTGTTGTAAGAGAGAGGTTAGAGGGAACTCATGGATGGTAACAGTGGTGAATATATTCTATTTATATTTTTGATAGAAATCATATTTATTTGAGTTGGCTTGTTCACTTGTGTGCATATAAAATTTTAAATGCTAACCTTTTTGTCTGTTCTGCATACCAACAAATTAAGGGTAGCAGTACTTCTGCAACAGATTCACAAAGCCCATTAACACTTCCAAAGTGCAATGAGATTTAACAATACATAACTCATGTTATTTTTACTTTTATTCTACTTTTACTTAAACTTACTATATCTTGAAAGCTGTTAAGCATTGCATATTACTCATCAACATAGCCTTAGTAATCCATGATTCCAAAATCACGTAATATGCCACTAAACATTACATCTTCACTTCCCTGTGTTGGGGACCAGATGGGATACATTCTCCTTAAGCATGCAGACAGTTTCTATTTAAAGGAAAAAGTAACTATTTAATATTTTTTGCAGGAGAGAAACTGTCTGATTTTAGCACTCAGGACTCATGGGATACATTCTAGGCCAAGTCAGAAACCTTAAATCGCAATACTATCATTGGTATAAAGTTGTGGGTTTTGTTTTAAATATTTTGCTTTTTATTAATGAGTTGTTCTGGATTTCTTTTCACTAGTTAATACAGAAGAATCTGTGTATGACAGTACTTTACTTTTTTCTTTTTTTTTCCAGATTACAGACTCACAAAGCAAAACAAATTGTAACAGAAAGACAAACATATGTGGATAATTCTCATGGCATTTTCTGTTTCTAGTATGCTAGAAATAACCTCAAACTATGGATTTCTTTTTCTTCCAGGAAATTTCTCACAGTTAAAATAGGAGTGAGTCCTCCAGACCAATTCAGAAGAACTCATACCTACAAAATTTTGGACTCCCAGGGGTTGTTTCAACTTTTGTTTGCAAATGAAATGGTGAAATTTTGGAAACGCAGATGTTATTAACAAGTTCTTTGGGTGGCCAAGTTATTGGGGAAAATACACACAGAGATGATAAATACATAACAAAAAACTGGACATGGGGACCGTGTCTTCATTTTCATAGCTCACGCAAAATCAGTAATTTTCTTCTTCAAACCAGAAGGCAAAATCTGCTCCCACATCAGTACTGGAAACTTTTGAGTTTGCCACTGTAGAAACAGAGCAAGGCAAGAAAGCCACATACTCTTTGAAACAGTAAAAGTTTGAGTAGAAGAAATGGACTGAATAAGCTAGCAGATGTCACTGGAAAGGATGAATGGCTGTTCTGTGTGAGTTTGACACAGAACTGAGCCAAAATGGAAGTGTTCCTCTAAAAGTTGTTTAATCATGGAGGTCACTCTATTACCTGGCTTGTGTTCATCTGTAGGAATTACAGATTCTATAATCACAGAATGGATTAGGCTGGAAGGGACCTTCAAGATCCCAGCTCCCTGCTATGGGCAGGATTGCCACCCAAGAGTAGTTACAAACTGTAAGGATAACTAGAGATTACAGTTCAAAAACTTAGAGTCTTGAAGGTTTGTTAGCATTATCAATCAAATATAACATAGAGTTCTGCACATAGTCTATGCAACTGAGATTAGACTGTCTTCTCTTTAGTCTTTTTTGGTGTTTTTTTCACCCTTTTTCTTTTTTTTTTTTTCCCAGATAGATGAACAGAAAGCTAATTGCAGGGGGCTGATAGAGAGAAGTGAGAATTCTCTCTTTCCAATTTTCACATATATAGAAAGAAAAGAAAAAAAAAGAATGAGAAAAGAAGAGAGAGAAAGAAAGATGCCAGGTGCATATCCTAGCTAACTGATGTGGAGGAAATTTTGCACTGAATGTTGACATTTTGGCACAGAGGACATTGTTCTGACTGGAGTCTAAGTGGTGAAATGTCAACATTCTTTACTTCCACCTAGTAAAATATTTGTTACAAATTGTAAATAAAGACTATAGAGTTTTTCTTCACATTAACTTTCTGAAACATCTGGATTTTTGTTTATATTGGTCTGCACCACAGACTTATCTTCAAAGCAACCTGCTTTTATTTTGTATTTTTAATGGATCCTCTCAAGCATGTATTTTTTTGAGTATGACAATATTGTTTGACTGTAGGAATGATCTTAAATAAAAACTGATAAAAAGTTAAAAAAAAAAATAGCCTAGCTGAACCTGCAGGATGCTCATATGAGAGCAGGTGAAACATGATACAATAAGGCACGTTCTGTAAACACATATGCTGTGCAGACAAAGAACCTTTTGGCTCCAGATGCTGAACTCAGTAAGTAAGAGTAGTTATCTATTTCTTTTGTTTCTACATCCAATATTAATTCTCTAACCTAGACTGGTTGGTGGAGAAAATGTAGGCAAATGTATCAAAGAACACTCTGGTGACATCTTGTCTCCAGATTCTACAGGATCCACTTTGCAAACAGCAGCTCTTTTTTCCCATCCAATTACCTATGCTGTAAGAGTCCTTGAGAAGAAATCACATTGTAATTGATGATCAATACACTGCAAACCACCAGGCTACCCTCCCTCAACAGATCAAAATCCACACCCCAATGTGAAGACAGTTAAGTTTAGAAAAAATGCAGTGATCAGTGTAAGATATCACACACAACAGCATTCCAGATTTTAAGATACAACAGCTCTCTTAAATAAATTTTGTTCGTGATACCTTTTAATGCTACTTGCCACATTCAGTAAATAGCATATAAAAGAACTTATTCCGTAATTACGTTAATCCAAAGCGACTATAACCCAAAATAGGAACTCCGTGAAAGAGAAGTGGTGAGGCAGCAGTCGAGTCGAGCCCTCCTGCCAGTACCCTGTCAAATTTTCTTTCCATGTAACAGATGTCAGAAGGACAGTCTGACAGTGTGGTGTCCGACATGGTGCAAAGGCGTGCTACCAAATTCCTCCATGCAGAAAGAACGGCACCCGTTGACATTCATCAGTAATTGCTGAATGTTTGTGGAAATCAAAGAGTGGATGTGAGCACAGGGAGGTGGGTGAGGTGTTTCAGCAGAGGCAGCATGGCATGAAGGATAGGCCATGTTCCAGATGGCTACACATGGCCGCAGCAGCGCTAAACAAAGAGCACCTCAATCCACACACATCAGTGGCTTACTTGGCACATAGGACAAACAGCACTGTTCTTCTGGTGCAAGAAGAAAGCGTGGGGATTTTTATGTCAGAACTTGGACCTCCGCAACAGACCCATGAAACACTTAGACAAACAAACACACGAACATCAACAAAAACACAAACAAATGAACAAAACCAACCAAACTGAATCTGAAAATCCTCTCTGAAATGAAACATACTGAGAAGAAAAATATGTTCTGTGAAAGACCTCTTTTTGCAGACAGTAACATTATTGTCTTATTCATTTACTGACTGTGGTTATCTGACTGCAATGTCTTTTTTCTTTTTCCATTCCTAAGATACTTCTCATGGCATTTTAATGCACTTAATGTACATGTGTATACATTTTTGTATAAAAATTAGTAGTATGCTGCTGGGGTCTGTTAGTCTGTCTGTTTATTTTACATGTGTATATTTATATGAGAAATATTTTAGTTATTAAACTTCGTGTCAATGAAAAATTAACTTCACAGTGCATTTTTATACAGTAGATCTTATATTATTGTTATAGTCAGAAAAGTGACTGTAAAAATGGTTCTGTTTATGAGTGTACCAGTTCCTGTGTGTCTTCAAGTCAGTGGGAAGCTATAGTAATGTCTCTGTAGTTACGGAATATATTTTGCAGGCTTTACTCTGGGGACACTAGCATCTACTTTCCAGCTTTTAAAAATGCTTTAGCCTGAAAGGATTCCAGCTTAGCATAAATCCATGCTTCAATTTATTAGCAGCACTGCAGTGTCACACTTCAGACTTCACAAAGGGCACCTCAAACTTTGCTCATCTTCATTCGAAGATGCTGAGATTTGTTTCATTTGCTAATTGTGTAGTGGTGGAATGTGCCCTGTAATTGTAAAGGAAAGAAGGGTAGCAGATCATTCTCTTCCATTTCTCCCTACAGGGAGACGTGTGGGAGACTTTTCCCATTTTCCAACCTTTAGGCAAACAAAAATAGTTTGAAATAAATCAGACAACTCTCAAACAAAAGGGAAAAATGGAAACCGACTGGACTCTGCTTTGGAGCAGAGTGCCAAAGGAAGAACATTTCTCTGCCACTTGCAATGACTGTTGGCCTGACTCCTACTCAGGTATAAAATTTCCAGGGAGTAGAATCTGAAGACAATTATTTTTTCAGACATAAACAAATTTTTCTGCCATAGCAGATAATGAGTCTGTGCACATATCTGAGTTAAATTATTATTACTTATGAAGGAAAATCACTCTAGATGTGTGACCATGGGTTTTATATTGTCTTCGCTACTGCATATGTCAGGCTTCTTAGTAATGACACAGACTTTTTTTTTTTTTTTTTTTTTGCTTATCATCATAGAATCATAGAATGGCCTGGGTTGGAAAGGGCCTCCAAGATCATTCAGTGTCAGCCCCACTGCCATAGGCAGGCTCACCAGTCACTAGAGCAGGCTGCCCATGGCCACATCCAGCCTGGCCTTGAATGCCTCCAGGAATGGGGCATCCACAACCTCTCTGAGCAACCTGTTCTTGTGCATCACCACCCTCTGAGTGAAAAACTTCCTCCTGACATCCAAGCTAAATCTCCTCTGTCTTAGTCTAAAACCATTCCCCCTTGTCTTATCACCATCAACCCATGCAAACAGTCATTCTCCCCTAGTGTTTAAGCAATGCTTAGATCTTGCTTTGTTAGGTTTTGCATTTTTTTGCACATTGATTTATTTCTCCTGGCAGTTGCCATTATGTAAGTGGAAGATCTAGCAAGCAAAACCTTCGAATATAGACTCTGTTTGAATGTGTGCTAGTCTTCATTGATATGGAGGGAGCTGTGATGTTCTGAAAAAGGTACAAAAAACAATGAATATTTTTAACATATGGAAATAGATAGAGCTATAAAAATATATGCTGCTTTTCTACCAATGGTACTTTAAAATACAACAGCTGAGAAGCTGGAACAGTTTTTGAGCAATGTGCCCTTTTTGGACTCAATTACTGAAGGATGGCTAGGGTTCGTGATGGGGCCAGGTCAAAATCTTTCCTGGACACCGCAGAACAAGCTGAAGCAAATTAATTGTAGTTGGCTGTGTATTTTGTATCTCTATCTCACTGATTGACTGACTGTTGTCTTGATGCTCCAAGTGGAATAATTTGTTCAGATTTGCCCAAGTATTCTTCATGTCAGTAGAACAGGGACATGAAATATATTGCAAAAAATCAGCCATGGCAAAACTAGAAATGAGTGATATTTGGATCGTTATGAACTACAGAGACAATAGAACCACAAACAAATATCAGAGCTTGTAGGGAGAAACAATTTTTTTGAGGAAAGGAAAATTTAATGGCTTTCTGACTTGCTTCGGAGAGAGGATTACTCACTAGCTAACAAATGCCAAGCTGAGCCCAAAAAAATGCAGCAGAAAAAAGAGGGAACAGCGTCACTGACATGCACGTAGGACTGATGTTCTAATACACACTCACAGACTGTAGTTGCAGTGAGTAACTTATTTTACAGTTGGATATGAAATCTGCATGCTTTATGCATATTCAGGTGTCCAAAATATCCACAACAATGCTGCCATTCTGAAAAGTGGTGTGTTTATGCCAAGAAAGAGCACAGGGGTAAGCAGTGATCTTATTGATCTTGCAGGTCAGAGAAAGCTGGTTGCATTTTTTGTGATAAGGCAACAGACAGCTTGTGCTCCAGAAACACATGTGAGAAGAAAGTGCTTCTGCACATTTGGATCATGTCCATATGGCCTTCTGCTGACAAACTGAGTTCATCTGCCTATGCTTCAACTCAACTGGATGCCATCCAGCTCTGGACTGGAAACTGCTGCGAGTACAGCATGATGCCCAAGTTAGTAAGTCTTGCTGAGAAGCTGACTTCAAGCTCAGAGCTGGATCACAACTGGCAGACAGCGCAAGTTCAGCTCTGTCTGCCGAAGTCTGAGCGGACATAGCTTTAGGGTAGAGGAAATCTGAGATTACATAAAGTCAGTGGATTAAGATTTTGCACAGCAGAGGTCCCTAGAGAGAGAACTAAATGAGAGAACACTACCCAGAGTAACAGAAATGCTCCAAGTGCTGTGAAGAACAAGGCAGATTTGTGGAATAGTTTGGAGAGCTGAATTGCAACATCTCTAATTTGGCGCCTTCCACAGATTGATCTGTTATATCTCTTGGAGCATTTTTTTCTTTTTCTTTTTCTTTCTTTTTCTCTTTTTTTTTTTTTGGGGGGGGGGGTGGGGGATAGATTTAAAATAGACATTAGAACAAATATTTAAGAGGAATCCCAGAGCCCTATGTGCAGTTTTAATTCTGTTTATGTTGAACACAAGGCAGTACTTTGGCTTACCAGGTTTGTTTACTAGACTGTAAATACTTGTGACAGTACTGTATTTTTTGTAAAAACTGCAATTAAGTGACAATACCAAACAACCAAGCTTTTAATTTACATGTTTTAAGCTTTTAGCATCGTTTATGAAGCTATTTTTGAAAGCTAAATTCAATCAAGAAGACATGAGTGATCTTGGTCAAGTCTCACATAAAATGTCTTTGTGTGTTTGTGAATAGTCACACCCTCTTTGCATTTCCTTCTGAATTCATCATTTCATTTAAGAGTGAATGAGGGAGAAGAAATAAGGTTTTTCACCCCACATTTTTCAGGCTGAAATATGTAGCTCTCTTATAAGCCATGCCTTTTCATCACCAAGCTCTTCACTTCCAAAGCACATTCACCATGCTTGATAAACACAGTTTCAGAATTTATCGTTGTCAATTTTTTATAATCAAATATTCTGAATTTGAAAAGGCTTTATACATATATATATATATGGAGGAATCCAGTTGGTTCATGCAAAGGTCAGTCAGTCCTTCTTTGAGGAATTAACAGAAGTGTTTTTGAACTCCAGAAGGGAGAATATTAAGTGCTGAGCTGGAGTAAGTTCCTTGAGGTCCAAAAAGGCTGAAGAGAAATCCTTTTGAGTTCTGTTGTAGCATGGGGAATAAAAGCTGTTAACCAATGTTACATGAAGACCACAAAACTGTGGCAAAACATGGGAAAAAGAAAAAGCAAAACTTCATGTATCCCAAATCTGTAGGAATAGTGCAGTTGATATTTATCTACAGACCTTTTTTTTTACAATTTCTACAATCATTTTTTGCACTAACAACAGATTTTATTTCTGAAATAAGGACAAGAACTATCTATGATGGAGACATCTTGTTTTAGTCTAAAATGAGTAAAGCACTATAAATATTCCTCAGCCCAAACAGATCAGGTAAAAAATAAAGAAATACTATAGCTGAAACTGATATTGGAATGTGAAGAAAGGGCTATTGGTGAAAATGTCCCAAAAGCCATGTGGTACAAATTGATTTTTAACATCAGAGTTGAGTCTGTATTGGTCAGCATGGTATTATCTATAACTTAATTTAATGACTCAACAGCAATGTCATCATTGTAGCAGATTTTCTCAAGAATACTTACAACTTGAAGTATGCACATATTCAGTGCTTTGTATTTAGGCATGTAAACATCACTGAGATTCAAAATAAGTTGTACTATTGTACCTATATATATTGTCTAACTCTAATCCCATCTGTATTTGTACTGAGACACTTAAATTACAAGCTGTTTTCTTCAATACAGATAACCTGTAGTTTTTTAATGTGTGTTGATTGAAATTGCCTTCATATTCTTTCTTCAGAGCTTTTACATGACTACACAGATCCTCAATTACATTGTGATCCCATGGATATAGACCTTTTCAGTTTATAGATGAAAACTACACTAACAAAATTTTGAAGTTTAGTAAAAATATCTATTCAGCAAATCTGCTTCTTGTAGTGATGATTAAATTCCAGTGACTCAGTTTCATTTAATAACAGTAAACACAATGGTGATAACATACCACCAAAACTCCACTATTTTACCCTCCTACTCATTATGATGGTTTCAGAACCATTGCTTTTTTCCCCTGCAAGGAGACTTATGTTTGTGAATAATTCACACTTCAAACCATGTAACTCCATGTGGACACAGGGCTGTATACATATTTTCACAGATATGCAAAACAAACATGCATTATTTTGAGGTCTGTAGACACATGCCGTTTTTTTCCCTTAGCAGTAACTCTAGCTGCAAGAGTGCGGGAAGAAACAGTTCCAGCATATGAAAGTAGTCCACCAGACCTACATTAGCTGAAGTAAAGCTCCTTTACTTGCAATAATAGTAGATCACCAGCCATCATGTGAGATATTTCAGAGACCCCAAAACAGAAGGTTTCAAAATGAAATGCATTTCCATCCAACTGCATAAAACCATGTCACTTCAGAAAATTTCAACTTCTTATGGCAGCTACTCTTGTAAAATACCCCCATGATTTAGCAAAAACTCCCCAGGATATTGCTTTTGAGTATGAGGTGTTGTATTTAAAGTAAGCTATTATTTTTAATTGGCTTAAGGAAAAATGTGTTCATCCAAGAATATTCAGAGGACCGGTCAAGCTGAAGTCATGAAACTATTCGCCAAGATTGGTGAAATACTGCCCTCTTCCGGTTACATTTGATCTAGAGGTAGCTGCTCCTGCCGTGAAAAAAAAGAGACCTGCAGAAAAAAAAAAAGAAAAAAAAAAAAAAAAAAACAGACAAAAGATGAAATGTGGTTCTTCAGTAGGGAACACCCATAATTTCTGAGAGGCAAATACAGGGACCATATCAAAGCGAGAGATACAAACAGTCTGAAAAAATAAAAATAATAATAAAAAAAAGACACACACGATATGTCTGTATTTTGGGAGACCAGTTTATTGAAAAAAAAGGTAGCACGAAATGCAACTAACAGATGGATGATTTAAAACAAGCAGAAGGACACGCAGTTCTCATGTAATTAATTGATGGAACTTCTTGCTGCCAGGTTTTGTGGATATTAAGCTTTTAAAATGTTCAAACCTAAGGAATCCAAGCCCCAGAAAGAAAATCTACTTAGAGAGCCTTGAATGTAAAGACACATTCAGGAAGCCTCTGGTCTGCAAACTGGTGGGTGAGTGTTCTGCAGCACTGCTGTTGGCTTGCCTTGTGCTGCTCCCAGGATTCTCTCTATTGGCATCTACCACTGACTTCTGGTACCTTCCACGCACACCTCACTATCTACCCAGTAAGGCATTTTGCAAACCCACAAGTAGAGCAAGGCACAAAATTCAGATGCAGTCACACACAAAGTCATGCACACTGACCTGGCGGTCCTACTTCTTTTATGGTCACTTCCTCACTGAGACGTCACCTTTCTGTATCTCACACCAGACTGACACATAGCATTGTTCCTGCTGTGAATCACCACATACCCAGAAAATCAGAGAGCTCTCAGTCTCACCATAAAACAGATTGGAACATGAGGGTCTGAGACTTCATTAAGTGTCTGCAGAACTGTTGGCCTAGAAAACAGCTTTAACATTTCACAACATGAGCCCTAATCCTTCTCACATGTCCTAAAACTGTTGCTGTGCACATGAAAGGTGCTCTTGTTCATTCCTCCTTTTTTTTTTTTTTTTTTTGACCCATAGTAAATTCCCTGTAGAGAGCTGAGGAAGAAATCCTTACACTCACATCCTGGTAAAGCCCACAATTCTACTCAGGTTTTACGTGTATCAAATAAAACAGAAACCACCATGAAGGGAACCTGCTGCTTTCTCTCCACCAGTGTGGACTGGCATGAAAGCCACTTCCAGTTTCACACAATTTTAGTAGAGAAGGAATGATTTAAATCATTACATTTTCTTTAAAAGCATCATTAAATAGTTCTGTTTATATATATATATGTATATAAAATAAAATCAGTGAATGAAAAACATAGTTTTCTTTGAACTTAAATATTAAGATTGGGTTTTTTAATCAACATTCAACTGTAATTACAATCATGTGACACTATTTAAAATAATAAAAACTGCATCCCATTTTGATGCCCACCTAATTCAGTGCAGATTAATAATGTACAAAAAAAAAAAAAAAAAAAGAAGGTCCACTATTAACATATGAATTTCTTAAGGGATGATATAAATTTAAGTGTACACAAAACAGTTCACGTTTAAAAAAAGAAAAAAGAAAAGTGAGAGAGAGAAAAAGGGAAGAGTTCTGGCAAATAGAACTGTGAGTTACATTCTGTCCTTAGGTACCCTGTTGTGAGTGAGAGCAGGATTCACATCACAGAATTTTTAGAGTAGACTTGGTATAAAAGCTTAGTTGCAAAGCAGCCAACCTAAGAGGAAGGGTTTGGATCACTTACAGTAACTGCTACTCTCATTTATTAATGTGACTTACAAGGAAGAAATATTACCTTGCACTTGGCCACATTTCTTCATGAAGTGGGCACTTAAGAAGGTTTTATATGCCATGTTAGAATGCTTAGTTGCAAAATCATGAAAAAGATGTTTCGTGGCCAAATCAGGGTAAAAAAAAAATTAATCAGTTCTGTTCTGCTTTGGCATCTTGGTACGAGTTACTGTGCTAATAGTCTACACTGGAATAACGAGACATTAAATTATGGAACATATATGTAGAATCCAAGCAGCTGTCTAAAATAATCCACAAAATATTCCAGCACTAGCTGGTAGGGGAGATGGGAAAGAAAAAAAGAGGGAGTGTTTCCTATGACCATTCCTGATATATGTGTAATGCAATTCAGCTGAATGTCATATTCTTTAAGGACATGGCACTTTCCAGGTTCCTCAGCTTTAATTATCACAGAATTGAAGAATGGCTAGAACTGCAAGAGAACTTTGAGATCGTGTAATTGCAGCTCCTCTGCTGGGCTGCCCAGGGCCCCATCCAACGTGGCCTTGAGTGTCCGCATGGAGGGGGCACCCACAGCTTCTCCAGGCAGCTGTGTCATGGCCTCACCACCCTCTCAGAAAAGAATTTCTTCCTAACATTTAACTTAAATCTCCCCTTTTTAATGTAAAATAGTTCTCCCTTGTCCTATTGCTATCCTTCTCTGCAAAAAGTCATTCTCCCCTGCTCCTCCCTTGAAGTACTCCCTTGAAGGCCACAAAGAGGTCTCCCGCTAAGCCTTCTATTCTCCAGGCTGAACAAGCTCAGCTCTCTCAGCCTTGCTCCATAGCAGAGGTGCTCCAACCCTCTGATCATATTTGGGCTCTCCTCTGGACTGACTCCAACAGCTCCACATCCTTTTTGTCCTAAAGGCTCCAGGCCTGCATGCAGCACTCCAAATGGGGCCTCACAAGGGCAGAGCAGAGGGGGACAATCCCCTCCTCCTCCCTTCCATCACTGCCCTTACCATGCAGTGCAGGATACCACTGGCCTTCCAGACTGCAAGCACACACTGCTGGATCATGTCCAGCTTTTCATCCACCACAACCCCCAGGTCATTCTCCACAGAGCTGCTCTCAAGGGGCATTTCTCCCAGGCTGTACAAATATCTGGCATGGTCCTGGCTCCAGTGCAGCTCCCTGCACTTGGCCTTGTTATACTCCATCATAGACGTGTGGTCCCACTTGCCAAGCTTGTTCCTTCAGCACCCTGAGATGTACAGTCTCAACAGATGTTCTCAAACCTGCTCTTCACTTATACTGGGAGAAGTGTTTCTCCCCCAGCTAATCTTATCCAACTTTGAAGCTAAGCCTGCTTGGGGATTTAAGATGCAGTAACGCTCAGAACTCCTTTTTCATCAGCTTTTCCATAGTTCTATGGACCATATATATAAATGCAGATGTCACGCTTTAAATTTTCAGCAGCACATGCCAAAGAGTGACACTGGCTCAGCTAATACCTTTCAAAAAATCTTTTTACTGTTTAACTCCAGGATATCAGTAACGCTTGGATATAGAGATTCCTTCATTGCATACACGATGTGGAGCACAATGCACCACAGCCACTCCACTGTCTGCCTGCAGACTGAGCAGGCAAGCTCCTCCTGCTTCATCGCCAGCTGCAAGCAAAGCAAAAATGATGGAAGCAACGGGATGTGCAGTCTGCATCCCTAATGTGCCCCAAGCAGAGGGAACAGCAGTGGTCTGCCCTGTCTCTGCTGTCTCTGCCTTTCACTGCAGCACAGGCGCCCACCTTCAGGGCTTCTTCTGCACTCAATGACATGTCCTGCCAAGGGAGCTGTGCAAAGTGCCTGGGTGGTTCTTGTGCTATGAGTAGTAAAGCCAAGAAAGCCTGAGAGACCAGTGGCAGAGGGGGGGCAAGGCCATCAGTTTACAGCAGAAACTAGGAAGTTCTTTATGTATATTAATTTACACTACACAAGAGAGCTATAAACAAAGTAGATTCAGCATCAATCTTTAACGCAGGCCAAATTGAAGAGAGAATTCTTCTCCATTTTTAGGTGTAATCATTCAATAACAATTAATTTTAATTACATGTAATGAAGGCATCTCTACAACCAGGCGTTACAGACGTCTTGCAGCTACACACTGCCCGGACGCTGCCTCCGCTTTCGCTTTCTCTTTCCATCCTCCGGGCTTTGGGGCGGAGCGGTCCTCCCGCTTCGGATCCGTCCGCAGAGGAGCCGGGCCGCGTCCGGACGGCTGCGATTCGGAGCTTCGTCCCCGTGCTCAGGCGGTCGGCACCGCGATGGCAGCACCGTGCTGGAGGACGGTGCTGGCGGTGCTGGAGGTGGTGAGCACGGCGTGCTGGGCCGGCAGCGCGGTATTTCCGTGGGACGGGGTGAGGCTGCCCAAGCACGTGGTGCCGCTGCACTACCACCTCGTCATCCATCCCAACCTCAGCACGCTCACCTTCACCGGCAGCGTGGCCATCGATGTCGCGGTCACGCAGGCGACGAGGGCGGTCGTCTTGCATAGCAAACGGTTGAACGTCACCGGGGCCGCCGTCGAGGCGGGGGCCGGGAGCTCCTGCGCGGTGCGGGCGGTGAAGGTGCTGGAGATGCAGCCCCGCGAGCAGCTGGCACTGCTGGCTGCCGAGCCGCTATGTGCGGGGCACCGCTACACCGTCACCATCCAGTACGCAGCGAAGCTCTCCGACACCTTCCACGGCTTCTATAAGAGCACCTACAGAACGCAGGAAGGGGAAGTCAGGTATTCTTTTTTATCCGTTTGTTTGTTTGTTAAGCGGTCGATAGGACCTCTTTGGTGTTCAGTGTGAGTGGCTTTGTCGTCTCCTGCTTTAGGACTTTTTCTTCTGAAATCACTGCTTTTGGTTATTGCAGCTGACTAATAAAATCTCACTGAATTGTGCAGTGGGGTACGACAGAGACTGTCTGTCTCGTTTTGCTTTTGTTTTCAGGTAGCAACAGGGTTCGTAGAGTCATACGACAGCAGGAAGGTTTGGGTTGGAAGAGACCTCAAAGCACTCCCAGCTCCAGCCCTGCACCATAGACAGGGCTGCCCTCCTCCAGCTGAGGCTGCACAGGGCCACATACATCCTGGCTTTGAGCACTTCCAGGGATGGGGCACCACAGCTTCTCTGGGCAGCTCCAAGTAAAGAATTTCCTTCTAATTTCCAAGACTCTCAACTGTGACTGTAGCAGGCCTTGATCCACCAACATATATCTTGATTCCCCTTGAGTATAGTGAGAGAAAAAGAGGCAGGGAACTTGTTGGGCTTATAACCAGTTTTATCTTTTTCTGCCATCCTTTCTTTAAGAAATTTCATTTGCTCCTCTCAGTTCCTCACCACAGATTGAGAAATAGCAGTTCCTGACTTAACATGCAAAATACCATGATAGTACCTACAGTTATTTCCTAACTATGAAACGACTCACTTTTACACATCACAGTGGTAAACCCTGTACATGTGAAGATGCGTGGACTGCAGCTCTTTCTTTTTTTTTTCACTTAGAGTGCTTGCATCAACACATTTTGAGCCAACATCTGCAAGAATGGCCTTCCCATGTTTCGATGAACCAGCCTTCAAAGCCACGTTTTCAGTTAAGATTAGGAGGGACCCAAATCACCTTGCGTTGTCCAATATGCCCCTGGTAGGTGGATGCATTTAACACTGTGCTATTGCTTGGTGGCCACTAAAACAAGAAAGTAAAATGAGAATAGCCAAGCGTGGGAGTGCTTGTTTTAAACTTCACCTCTGTTCCTTTATGACAGCGTGCTATTGCAGATTTTGTAGGTTAGTAATGAAATATGTTTGAATGCAACATGACATGATTCCTGTGTATTACATTAACTATCTGATAAAAAAGACCTATCAAAAAAATAAAAATAGTTTGGCTTTCAAAAATATCTCAGTGAAAGTGTGGTACATGTAGTGACAGCTTGCAGTTACAAATGCATCTGCATAAACAGGGTAAGTTATATTTTGCACCTTAATTTGTACATAAGAGAATCTAAGTTCTTCTGTATTGCTGGCTCCTGGTTTGCAAAGATAGCCCTTAGAAATGAATAATGCCTCCCCATGAACACAGTGTGCCCCTCAAAAAAGGAAATGTTTTGAAAATTGCTTTAAAAAGCAATTCTTACATAGAGAAATTGAAAGAATAATGATTTTTTTTTTCATTATTTTGTGGATCTAAGTTAGTTAGCTAAGGCTGGTTGTAACCAAGAGGAAAAATGGATAACTTATCATAACTTATCTTGTCTCATCTTGTGACCTGTCTTGTTGTCAAGTAGGTATGAATCACTGAATCAGCTGAATCATTATCTGGAGGAGTTTATTTCTCTCATGTATAATAATTGATGTTTAAATTTAGGCAGTTTAACCTGTGTGCTGTCACACACTGAAGAAAATTGAAGCAGCAACTCATGTTTTTATTTATCTGGTTTTAGCAATGCAGAAATAACTTGTGAATTTCTCTTGTGAGTGAAGCTACTTGTATATGTTTTCTTTCTTTGTGTAGGGAGGATAGCCATGGGAATTACTTCTTTCTTTATGTCTTTAAAGAGGTCTCAATAGAACTGGAAAAAAAAACATAGCAATTCATGGTCCCAGAGTCCTCATGCATAGTACCATTGAATTATGTGCTGGGCTTGTTGTTTTTTTTTTGTAGGTGAAGTCTGTGAATATAGCTTCATGGCTTGTTGAGGACCATTTTGATACCAGTGTCAAGATGAGTACTTATCTTGTGGCCTTTATCATTTCGGATTTTAAATCCATCAGCAAAGTGAGCAGTCATGGAGTTAAGGTAGGTCGTCCTCATTTTCTAAGAGGTTTGTATGGAAACATACAGTTTATTTTTCAGTTAAATCAGTGCACTTAAACATCCTGTAGTTTTAAATGAATGAAAAGACAGAAGGAAATTGTTTTTGTGATTGGATGATTAGTTTGCATTAAGAATTCTATTAACATCAAAACCTTTTAGTAACATGCATGCTTTTTGTATATGTACACACGTGTAACGTTGTCTCATGTGAGAGAAAAAAGAAAATTAAATTTTTTTCTTAGAAAATCAAGTGTAAGATAGAACTGTGTAGCTTGAACAACTCAAGCATGACAGGGGATGGATTGTAGGAGTCTTTGTAGGGTTGTAATGGTTGCAGAGGGTAAGTTAGAATTTGTATTTCTAGTTTTGATCATATTTTTTCTGGATTGTTAATCACACAGAATCACAGAATTATAGGGGTTGGAAGGGACCTCTAGTGATGATTGAGCCTACCTCCCCTGGTTGCATGAGTACAGTTAGATATATGCTCTAGTCACTTTTTATGCTCACTCAAATATCAGTGGTTAAAGAACAAATGATGTGTGGTTTGATGGTGATGTTAAAATTCTTCTTGCTCATGTGCTGTAGATTTCTGTATACACTGTGCCAGAGAAGATCAACCAGGCTCATTATGCACTGGATGCAGCAGTAAAACTTTTAGACTTTTATGAGGACTACTTCAGCATTCCCTACCCCTTACCAAAACAAGGTAAGCGTTAAATAATCTACTTGATCATAATAATATTCTTAATAATAAGAGCAGAGAGAAAAATAGTATAGAATTAGTAATTTAGGTAAGACTGGGCTGACTTTGGGTCGCAGGCTTCTAAACTTTCTGCTTTGCCTTACTTAAGAGTAGTTTTAAAAGCTACATTGAGAACTGGAAATCCTTGTATTCTGAAGTGTGTCTTTGCTATTATATTCAAGGAGACCCTTAAAGTATGTGTGATATGTCTGCCTGTGCGGGCACTGTGGTGTAGTGGGATGAGCGGATAGCTGGGTTCTTGCTGGATAAAATAAATCCCAGCAGTATTTTAATATCCTTGTTTCCTTTTGTTTTGTTCTCTAGATTTAGCAGCTATCCCTGATTTTCAGTCTGGTGCTATGGAAAACTGGGGGCTGACCACATACAGGGAATCTGCCTTGCTGTATGACCCTGAAAAGTCCTCAGCATCCTCTAGGCTTTGGATTACTATGATAATAGCCCATGAGCTGGCTCACCAGGTGAGATTTAGGAGTAATAATGAAGGATCAGAATGGGCCCACAGAGTACGGAGTGGTCAGGGTTAGTGGTCTGTGTGTGGGTGAGGGGATGTTAGAACTACAGACTGAGAATAGCTGCTCCAGTTTGAGGATGTTCTCTGAACAGTACAGGAGTCTAGTCAGGCTGCACAGACATGGAAGGCAATAAATGTTTGGTAGTTTGGTAGATGCAGTACACTGGAGCCTTTGCACTATTGTCAGCCACTGAAATTAGCTGTGGGGCCTGAATATAGATATGTAAAAGTTTGGAAAATATTTATGTGTGTCTTTCCTACCAAACCTGTTTTATTTACAAGGTTTCAGGGAATGGAAGTGGAAACCAGTGCTTTAGAGTTTTACCATAAGCATGACAAATGAAAGAACCCAAGGCTAGCTATATTACTGAGAAGATGTTCCTCAAACATCAGTAACATACTATAAATTCAGTTTAGTACAGGTCAACAGCAGCTTTTGAGACAAGCTGGGTACTAAATTTCAGGAGTTTGCTGTTTTTGTTGTTCCAGTGGTTTGGCAACCTAGTTACCATGGAGTGGTGGAATGATCTGTGGTTGAATGAAGGGTTTGCAAAGTTTATGGAGCTCCTGTCAGTAAATGTTACCCATCCAGAACTGAGAGTTGTAAGTGGCATTTCCTGTATTTTTATTGTATCTGCCTTCTATGCCCACTAATTCGTATGGGCAAAGACCGAGCAGTTTTGCACTGTGAATCACTTCTTAATTTCTCTTTGAAGGAATTGTCCGATCCAAACTCTGAAGGGTGAGTTGCATGTAATAATGTTCAGATAATGATGATGGAAGTTAATGATTGCAATGGAAGTACTTTCTATATTTTATATATTTTTAAGTTAGAATGTCGAAAGTATAGAGAAATGACATTTTCATTATCACGTATGGTCATTACAATCTTAGTGAAGACCCTGAGATCCTTCAGATAGTTTAGAGTGGGTCCAGTATAAAAAATTTTTGCAAGTTTGCATAGCTCCACCAAAGTGAGATGCACTGGGAAGATCTGTGCAGGATTTTGCCATATAATTGCAGGGAAATTATGAAGTTCACCACTGGATTTTTTTCCTTTGTTGTTCTTATCATGTTTTTTGTTTTTTTCTCTAATTTGTTATGTATATGGTAACTTTGTTATTTGTATGGTTGCTGACCATAATTTTCCTCATCAAACTGCTGGAATGTGTGAGTGCTTTTGTGGAGTTATTTTCAGCTCTCACTAACTGGTCTAAGTTTGTTTAGAATGGCAGAAGTAATTTGGGTCTCTTATGTTAATACCAATGCATTATTTTTTCCTAATGCTCTGCAATAAAAGAAAGATATTCTTTGCTTTCTTTGTGTAAAGTGAAGATGATGTGACATGGACGTAGCGTGAACTAACAGGAAATCAGTAATCACTGAGCAATATGTAGTAGCAATAATCATTTCTCCCTCCCATTAGGAAGATTATTTCTTAAAAAGATGTTTTGATGCCATGGAATCGGATGCATTAAATTCATCCCATCCTGTGTCTACTCCCATGGAGGATCCAGCTCAAATTTTAGAAATGTTTGATGATATCTCATACGAGAAGGTAAAATAAGTAACTGCTTCTGCTTTCAGTTGTACCAGTAATACAATAAAGCTGTATTGTGCTGATCCCAATCCTTTGTACCGGGCATTCCTGAGCTATGGTGTTAGTACAAGTTTTTGTGGCTTCCTTAATTCCTTGTACAAAGCACCTGAATGTAGCTCAAATGGTGTTTTCCTTTTTCTGCCTAGAAAGAGGAGGTTTTGCTCCCTCTTCTCTGCTCTGTATGAGTTTAAACCATTACATCATTATTTCAGATGCTTAAGCCAAGCAGCGTTTTTCACTATAGCATTATATGGTGCCCATTCTATATAGTAATTAAAAAATAATAGCACAGTTTACTCAAATATATTTTTAAGAATGGTGATCTTAAAAACCAAATTATTGCTTAAATATACATAATGCTTAATTATTTTTTAATCAGAAGCAAAGGAAGCCTTACTGCTACTTGTGTGAGTAGCATGCTGAAAAACTTCCAGAAGCAGCATTTTGCTGATTAAGCAGTGGTTCTGTAAACACTTTGTCACTCTGGCTATTTTTTGTTTTTTTTTTTTTAAGGGAGCATGTATATTAAATATGTTGAGGGAGTACCTGACTGCTGACGTGTTTAAGGCTGGACTTGTGCAGTACCTACAGAAATACAGCTATCAGAATACTAAGAATGAAGATTTGTGGGACAGCTTAACAAATGCAAGTATTCCTTACTCTCATTCTTTTTTTTTTTTTTCAAATTTCATGGCTTTTCACTGGTAATTTGTTTCTTTTATGCATTATTGAAAACAGCAGATACTACTTACAGCTATAACATCATGGATGACTGAAACTCTTTTACAGATTTGTCCCACAGTAGGTACTGAAAAATGTGAACTACTTGGTGATGGCTTTTGCAGAAGGAACCAGCAGTCATCTTCAAGTGCAGTAAGCATCTAACATTTTACTCATTAGTACTTGGAAGTTTGACATTTATTGGAGTTTCCTCATGTTACTATCTTGTGCTGTGGGATTGGTACCAGTGCAGACAGCAATCCTCCTTCAGTGCCCAGGGCTGGCTGGAAAACTTCACTGCTTAAAGAGATATTAGTAACTATATAAAAGCATCCACTGGAAGATTCAGCCAGGGACGTCATGATGGGATGTTCCGTTCTAAACTTTCCTATGTATTGCTTACAAATATGCAGCAGCTTCCATGAAGTCCTTACCTACTGTTTCTTTCTCCCTCCTCTTCTTGTGTTTCTTCATTTTCCCTCACTAACAGCACTGGACCAAAGAGACTCTTGATGTGAAGGCAATGATGGACACTTGGACACTGCAAAAAGGTTTTCCCCTGGTAACTGTCACAGTGAGAGGGAAGAACGTCCACGTGGCGCAGGAGCACTACAGGAAGGGAGTAGATTCTCCTTCACCCACAGAAAATGGGTAAAGAAAATGGGTAAAACTCAGGGCAAACTGCTGTACTCACCTCTGACAATCACAGCTACGCAGTAGGAGCTTTTGCTGTTGTTTCTTAAGGAACACTGCTGAGCCAGCTGGGTGGGCATCTTTGTGCAGCTGAAGACCAGCATCACTGCTGCAGTAGGTGCAGTTGGTCGGACTCTGAGTGCCTGGTTGGGGCACCAGTTGCTGCAGAGCTGCAGGGGCTGAGCACCTCGATGAGCTGAATAAACCTGTGCTACAGATGTGCTACTGGAACTAGGCTTGAAAGTTTATACTGCTGTAGCTTCACTGTTAATAATCTGCCAAGCAAACTAAATTAAAACTAGCGAGATGCATGTGGGCCTGTACTGAAATGTGGAGCTCATGCCTGTCATCTGGCAGGTAGGAGACACAGCTGTTAGACTGAGCTAAGCTGGAGAAGGTTTTGCAAAGCTCTTTCATTACATGGAGCACTTCTGTTTTGCAATAGGTACTTGTGGCAAATTCCTCTGACCTACATTACCAGCAAATCTAACACTGTTGAAAGATTTTTGATGAGGACCAAAACAGGTAATTTCTTTGACTAATTTGATTATTCGATTAACTTACTCAAAGTTTAACAGGGTTTATTTTCAGCTCTGCATGGTTGTTTTTTTGTTTTGTTTTGGGTTTTTTGTGTTGTTTTTTTTTCCTCAGAATTGACAACAAGATTGTCATCTCAATAACATCACCATAACCACCTCTTATTGTATTCAACTGTGTTGGAATTTTAATCAAATGATTTGTGGGTCTAACCCTAGGACGTGTTTGAGTCATTAACAGAAAGGAGTTATATTTATGTTTGCAGATGTAATTATCCTTCCAGAAGAAGTTGAATGGATTAAATTCAATGTGGACATGAGTGGTTATTACATTGTACACTATGAAGATGATGGATGGGATCGTCTGATCAACCTTTTGAGAGAGAACCATACAATGATTAGCAGTAATGACAGAGCAAGTCTCATTAACAATATATTCCAGCTTGTGAGGTAAGATGTTCTGCCCAAGGTGAAAAAAAATGGTCAAACTCTGCATTTGTAAGAACGTCATTAAAAAAGTAATGTTGATAATGTCTGTGTTATTCCTTACATCTTTTAAATAGTCTGAGAGGGTGTTCCCCACTTGCTTACAGATATGTAAGCTCAGGATTTGCAATGGCTTTATCTAAGCATATTTAACAGACCAGACCAGAGGACATACGTAATTCTCATACTCCAAGCAGATGGATAGGTTTGCAACTGTATATAGTTAGCTTGAATCTTGTTTCTGAGAAGGCAGGCTTGCAAATAACTTCTCTGTGAAATACATTATTTGCTGTGTTACCTTAGTGCCCTGTGGTTTTTAATTGTAACTTCAGAGCTCAGTTTTACACAGGAAGGCAGCACATACATGTGTACCATCCCTAACAATGACCTGTCTATTGTAGTGAGGTCAGACAAAATTACAAGACTTGTAATTACAAGGCTCCGTGATGCTGAGTCCTCAAGCTCTTTGCAAGCTAAGGGTTGTTTTTTCTTTTAAGCTGATGAACAAGAAGGAAATTAAATAGGGCATAGATCTCTTATTCTCCTGGAATAAGCTGGGGTTTTTTAGGCCAGAAGAGAATCAGAAGTTAAATTCTCAGCATGACATTAAAATGAATAGATTTGAAAGGGGAGCAAAAACACATCATTTTCAATGCAGATGTGCAGTGCAAGTTTGCAAGTAAAGTCATGGACTTGGAGAGTGGTTTTGCTTTTAAGTTTGTCTTCTAAGTTTAATTCTAAATTGTTTTCTCTCTTCTACTCCTTAGAATAAAAAAACTGTCAATTTCTAAAGCTTTTGATTTAACTTTATACATGAAATGGGAAACACAGATCATGCCCATACTCCAGGGTATGAATGAGCTGGTTCCTATATACAAGCTCATGGAGCGGAGGGATATGGATGACACAGAAAAACATTTAAAGGTAATATTAAAAGTGTCTGCAACTTTGTAAATTCTTGTACCTTGCAAGATGCACTTTGTATAAGTATTTATTATTGCCTTCTTTAGGACTATATAGTCAATCTACTTAAGGACCTAATTGACAAGCAGTTTTGGAGTGATGAAGGCTCAGTGTCTGAGAGAATACTCCGGCAGTCCCTGCTGCTGTTTGCATGTGTGCGCAGGTACCAGCCCTGTGTGGACAAAGCAGAAGAGTACTTTTCAAAATGGCAGAAATCCAATGGAACCGTAAGGTCTGTTTTGTAAATAGCACTGCCTCTTGTAAAGCCGTCTTTTCTGATATTCTGTGTAATTATAGCAGAGTTAATTAAAAGCAAAACGGTGATCCTTCCTTCAGTCTGAAGCTGAGTCTGTTTTGCTGCATCAGGAAAATATTTCCAGGGCAGAAGCAGTACCATGGTTCAGCCTGTGATATACTTTACTGGTTCTCAGCAACAGGCATCGCTTTCTAATACCCATGAAGGGCCAGTACTTCTTAATGAACTGTCTGTTATGCCAGTTGATGCATAACATGGTTATATTTCTACTTAATTCATAGAAATGGCACAGACAGTAATTTGCTGTTCGATTTGTTGTAGGCTGCCAGCAGATGTGAAGACAGCAGTGTATGCTGTTGGAGCACAAACATCTGAAGGTTGGGATTTTCTCCTTAATAAATATCAGCACCACTCCTTCAGTGTGGACAAAGATAAAATTGCATCAGCTCTCAGCCTCACCAGGAATAAGGACAAACTTCAGTGGTGAGTAGCGTGCTACACAAGAAAAAGTGTGTCTGGGAGAAGATACACTAATTCTGAAGCAGGAACCAGAGTTTCTCCATCACAGCTGCTAATTTCAGCATTTCTGAAATACTTTATGGAGTTAATACCTAAGAGGCTGCAGCACTTCCTTTCAGGGTTTTAGTGCCAGGAGTCAATCTGAAGTAGGAAATAGGGCCAAAATGTAAAGCTACGATACCTCACCTTTGCTTGACAAACACTTCTTCATTTATGTTTGTAGTTAATTTGATTGTGGCTACAGATGTTGTAACATGAATTGTCCTTCTTTTGAGGGCAGTTTTCAGGTGTTCAAACCCACAAGCGTGATGTTTTTTTCATCAGCATACAGGTCTCTTAAGTAACTGTACTTGTGAAAGTTAACATTAATGGGAAAGGTAGATGAAGTCACCCCAAAGAAATAGGTGTCAGGACCCTTGGAAATGTGAACTTTTTAACAATAGTAGAAAAATGCTGAGGGAGTAATCATTTGTCACTGTTATCTACTTGTCTAAACAACTTCCATTTCTGTTACTACCCGTTAGGCTAATGGATGAAGCTCTGCGTGGTGACATCATAAAAACTCAGGATTTTCCATTCATTATTGTGTCTGTTGCCAGAAACCCATCTGGCTATCATCTCGCTTGGACCTTCTTAAGAGAAAACTGGGAGAAACTTGTCGAAAAGTAAGGAACAAAAACTGTTCCACTCCTGTGGAACTTTACCCAGTCATACACTAAAACACTATTTCCTACAAAATAGCATGCTTTCTGAGAATGGGTTATTCTTTTTGCCAGATTTGAACTCGGTTCACCTTCCATAGCAGGCATTGTCACTGGAGTGACAAATCAGTATTCGACAAGGCCACAGCTTGCACAGGTAAGCCCTTCACTGGAACAGAAGTTTGGATTAAATTTTAACATTTTAAAAGCACTGGCAAATACTGAAGAGCAGTGATAAAATATACCAGTGTTCCTAGATGTCATACATAAGTATCATCATTTTGTCCACTTATTCTACCATTTCTGTCAATGTCAAAACAAAGTCAACATTGGTCACTGCACAGATGAGAAGTCCTACAAGACTTAGTAGCTTAGTGAGTAGGGATGGTGATAGGAGGATGGTTGGGCAAGATGATCTTGTAGGTCCTTTCCAACCTAATGTTTCTGTGTTTCTGTTTCTAAGAGCACCCCAGTATCTTATTTTCAGAAGCTGCTTCTGCTGTTGTCAGTTAAAAGATTTTCCTGATTTAGAGCAAAACAGAGGCAGAAATAGTATGACAGTATTAAATCCAGAATGAAAGAACACGAGGAGCAGTACATTGCTTTGTGCTTGGTTCTCAGTCCAGTTTTCAGATCTAAATAAACTCTTGAGAATGCATCTGTAGTGTGTTGGCCGCTGCCACAGACTGCAGGGAAATTTCTGTGCCCTGCCCAGAGATGTGGCTGCATCTTCCTAGAGGATCTGCAAGGCTTAGATATATATACAAGTATTTTTTTCTAGTTGAAAACTGAAAGGAGGCATGGACCTCTCCACAGGAAATCTTCTTTGAATATTTTACCATTAACACCTAATGGATGTTCTCTCCAGAGAGGTCTGTGCTGACACACAGCTGTCCTGGGTGGAGGTACCATGGCTTCAGTGACCACAAGCGTTAGCCAGCAGATTCCCCCACACAACATTACATCTCTTGCAATTGGATTACTGGATATATGTTTTTTCTAGTGCAATTTGAAATGTAAATTTCATCAGCATCTGGGATAGAAACCTTTAGAGATGACTTTCGGTGTCAGGTGGTCAAGTCAGGTCAAGTACCACAAATTTCTTGCTATGGAAGCAGGAGATGTTGCTGCCTCTTCATTCACTAGCTTTCCTTTCACTTCTTTTTAACCAACAGGTAAAAGAATTCTTCAGTTCTCTGGAGGAAAAAAGTGCACAGCTTCGTTGCATCCAGCAAGCCATTGAAACCATTGAGGACAACATACAATGGATGGATAGAAATTTTGAGGAAATCAAAACATGGCTGCAAAAGAACCACCCATAAATTAGGAAAGCTTGTTTGTATTTGTTAGAAATAACTGAAAGGCACTGAAAATTCAGGGCTGGAAGGACACCTCAGCCTAAGGCATCATTTCTTCTAGAGGGAGCTCTCAACCCTCTGCTGCCTGAAATACCACTGTAGTTCTACGTCATGTCAAGGAAAGGAGAACGCTTGTTGTGTGAGTGTGCATGTACAAAAATAAGTTGGTGAATCTGAATTTAGGTGATCAGTTAATTTTGTCAGATTTTGCTTTTAATGATCTCTTTTACAGCTAACTGAAGAGCAACTACTGCTATAGTCATTGACGTTTGAAACGACATAATCATTTGTAATGATCTTTATTTATTAGCTCTTAGATGATGGTAAGGAATGTAAGGTAATCAGTCAGATAGGTGATGAATATTGAGAAGGAGACATAGTTAAGAAACACGAGTTGAAGTTGTGGAGGTATTTTTATTTTTTTAATACATAGTAGTGAGTGACCTTCTCTGCTTCCCTACAGAAACTCTTCAAATGCTGATAGCAAAAAACCCACTAATTGCCATAGGTGCCTAAAATCACTTGATTTCTTGCTCCTGACAAGCAAGCCCTTAATGTAATTGCACAGCTTTTTATTTTCTCTGCTGTTCTGACCTGTGTTTCAATACTGGATGACACAGCCAGAAACCTCTTAACATAAAAGACTGAGACATGAGGATAAATGCACAAGCTGGAACTAATCATAAGCCTTCAGCTGGGGCTTTGTTCACTTTTCACTTTAGTAGGAATAAAACATTATCCAAAAGAGGAAACTTACATTTAGAGTTCAGAAAATTTTCTGAAATCTGCTATTAAAGGCCAAAAGCTTGGTCTCAGTTTGTAGAAAATACTGTTTCCTTTTGCTTCTCTATCCATTGATATGTAAGGAATCTTGTACCTCATCACTCACTGAGGGAAACAACTCAGAGCAAGATGTGCACCATGTGTACAAAGTCAAGGAATTTCTTTCAGCTCAATCTTTTAGATGGATTTAGAAGCTTCACTTTCTCATGAACACCTGAGGTTCAGTTCCTGGCTTCTAATGCCAGTGGAACTTCACTAAGTTGTGGTACTCTATAGGTGTACTGCTGCTGATGCAGTAGACAGGCACAGAGCTCCACAAAAAGGTAGCTCATTTTGGGGTGGGATGTCTGGATGGCTTGCAGCAATTTATAACAAGTAACTGAGCAGCTGACACACAGTATTTCAGGCATTGTTAACAGCTGCTTGCTTTCAAAAGTTTTCAGAGCAAACTGAAAAGGTGATTACAGTAATACGTATTTTTAATCTGCAGTTCATTTTTGTGTGTGTGATTTTTTTGTTTCTTTATTTTGCTATTTTAAGAAAGAATTAATGTTGCTGTTTTCTGCTTTATCTGCTTCATTTTCAGCTTCAAGGAATTTTTCCAGTTTCTCAACTCTAGGGAAAGTTAATAAAAAGTAACACTAGCTTGCCCTCCCTGTAACACCCCCTCCCCCATTTTTTATAATTAACTAACTTAAAAAAAGAAAAGACATCTCAGGAAAGTATCAATTTTCAAGCATATATCCAGATGCACTGCAGCTCTATCTATGGGACAGAAGGGAGCATCATCAACAAGCACGCTGATAGGTTGTTTATCCCGCAACAGATTTTACTCACAGAGCTGTATGAGGTGACACACTAATTAAACACACAGATGTTTGTGTCATGAATAAAGCTTGCTCCCTATCCTAGAAGCGCTCAGTAATTAAATTCTTATGTCAAGAATCAGTCAATAATTGCAGCAGTTACAGACATGTGGAGCAAGACTCATAAACTTTGTTAAAATAAGGATTTCTTATGTCTCTTCATAATGACCACTCATTATTTGTATATATTATGTCCGAAATTCTTACTGGGTTTCTTCTGGAAAATAAACTAGTAACTTCAATTTGTTTCTGAAAACTCCTGTGTGTACTCACTGAGCTGTTCTGGGCCTGAGGTCCAATTTGGCTCTACTTAGCTGTTATACATTATGGAAAACCAAGGGGAAGGAGGAGAGACCTGTAGCTGGCTCTGAGTCAGGTCATGGAGGGTTTCAGGAAGCACTTCTGACAAGCACTTTGTTTCTTGAAAACGCAATGCATTCAGTTTTAATAGGCCAGTGTCTGTTTTAAATTATTTCTTGCTTTCTCGTTCCAGCAACTATTCAAGTAACAGTTGTAGTAAATAAAAAGGTTGCAGACATCACAGTGCATTCTTAAAAACTTTTATTAGTGTGACACAGGTTCTCAGAACAGACTGCAAAGTACTGTCAAAATTCTGATTATCCTCCAACTTTCATCTCAAGGCCACCTCTGTCTGCCACACTTCATACTAGAATCAGGTAATGGAATCACTGCAAATGCTGACCCTAGTATGACCTTCTTCTGTAAACTAACAGCAAAGCAGTACATGTGTAAGGATGTGCAAAAAGATGTTTTGCAAGTAATGAAGAGAGGTAAAATAATGGAAGAACTTGGTGTACCTAGGCCCCAAAAGCTCTACCTGCAGCAGACATACTAGAAGGTGCCTGCTATTTCCTGTTATCTTGAAAACTCAGTGAAAATGACATTGTTTCTTGCTGCATTAAATTCTGTTCTGCTGCATTCTCTTCTGGAGTGTGATGAACAGAAGCAAAAACCAAAAACAGTGAAAAAGAAAAAAACAAACAAATAAAAATAAAAAAAGCCCATCGGTCAACTTCAATTTCTCTTTAATCTCTGTTAAGGCTAATGCACCTTTTTTTCCCCCTCTTGTGTGATTATAATGGCGTTGGTGGTACACAGTGCTTTTTACTTTCTCTGTCCAGGAAACTCCTGAAATTATGAAAGAGCACAGATGCAATTTAACAAAAAAAAAAAAAAAAAGGTCCATCCTATCTGGAGTGGTTTTGCTATGGTTTTAGCTACAGCTAAGGCATCATTAAAACATACTTGTTTTATTATTACAGATGAAGCAGTTGATCCCCAGTTTCTCATTCCTTACACATCCACAGTTTATCTGTGGTTTCTAACCAATCAGGAAAGACTGTGTACAGCCAGGCTGAGGTGCACTGGTGATAACTAAAGCTCATTATATTCCAGAATGCTTATTACACTCACTGCAACGTTAAAACTGCTAGCTCATGCGTATTCTTCTGAGATTTACAGGCACTGTGTGGAGATTATGTGCAAAAGTTTGCATTTTCTTTTTGGCATTGCTATTAATTTCTGAAATATATTTCTTACAAATATAAAGCATCCTTTTCCTCTGAGAACTCAAGAAAATTACAAAAAAAATAAAGCGTATCAGTACAATAAAATGAAAGGCTAGAAAAAAACCCTATCTACTACTAGGAAGTGTCAAAAAGAAAACATGAAAAAAGTCCAGGAAATACCACAGTACAAAAAACACCTAGAATAGCTACATGCTTTTTGCACCAGCTTTTGCAGCAGTAATTATCCCCAATAAAAAAGAAGACTTTTCACATCACGTGCCAACATCCTGAGGGGAAAAATATATAGATGTGTTAAAGATAAGAACATTAACATGGAAAAAATACAGTTACAAAATATCCAGCGACAGAAAGAAAACCAGGAAGATGAAATATCTAAATAAATGAGGTATTTTTTTTCAAGAGCAGTACTGCAGTATGTGTATCAGCTTGTTGCAGATAAGATCCACAGCATACTCATCTTTGTCTTCCCCATCTGAAGTCTATTGCTAGATCTTCTCACAGGACTTAGCTTCGTCCACCTACTGATAAAACTTGCTGAACATTTTTGCTTAGCTGTGGGATGTTTTTTGGGTTTCTTTTTTGTTTTGTTAGCTTGTTTTGGCTTGTTTTGTTTCTCTGACTGACACAGAAATAATGATGTAAGTTAACTGTCCCAGAGATAAATACAATCAGTCAGCACATGCTGCTCTGTCTTTGTAAATTCCGTGTAAAAAGTCTTACTAAGGAATCAGTATGGAATGCTTTGTAATACTTAGAATTACATGGGTTTAAAGAAATTTAGCTACAGGAAATAATTTTGTATCAGCTGTAGGGACAAGTTAATAAAACACTAAGGACTTTTCTGCAGAGGAGTCTCAACTGAAGTTCAAAGTTATTCCAGGTTTTTCTGTCTCCAATCACAGTTTGCTTTTAATTAAAACTTAGCTTTGACAGCACTAGTGTGAATTGGAATTGTCTTTGTGGTGGCTCAGAGGAAAGAGAAGAAAGTATCTCACCTAGAAGGTTAACGTTTAGCTTGTTTTCTGCTTCTCAGATTTGCTGCTGGAGGACTGTCCCCTTGCCTAGAGAGCAAAAAAAGCAAGAGAGAAAATGAAACTGATCTAAGCTAAATCCAAACTTACACAGCAACAGATACTCACCAGACATCACAGTGATTCATTCACTAATCAGAACCTCAACAAACCCACATCCTTCTGGAAGTAAAGACCTTCCACTTTTACACTGAAAACTTAAGACACTTCAGTTGCTATATAAAAGGAATGCACAGCAATTTCACAGTAAACAAAAAAAAATCCTTTCACTTAAAATGTAAAGAAAATTTCCAGAGCAGATGTTAGCATATTGCTACAAAGCTCCCCTAGAGAAGGAGCACATAATACAAATACTAATTGCAGCTGCTCATCTGTCCCAATTACAGTGCATATCAACCCTGACTGTCCATATTGTAGTACATTTCTACCTTTTTATGATCCTTGGGTTTTCTCTCATCCTTTGAGGTTGCTTTAGTGGTGACAGTTTCCTTTCCACTTTTCTCCTACACTCCAAAGAAAAAACATTATTACAGTTACAAACACATTACAGAACTGATGGCTCTTACTCAAACAGCTGCCCTAACACATTATTTTAAATACATAGATGCAGGCTGCACACATACAACTACTGTCCTTAATCCACAGCAAGCTGGAATTTGGGAGCCCTGCTTAATACTGGGGAAACTAAGGTGCAAGAAAATGCAGATATAAAAAGGTTGGTGAATTTGTGCACTCTGGTTTTAGTACCAACTCCTCCAGATTAACAAACCCTCTTTCCTCAGCATTTCCTCATCATCTTCTACTCCATTCACCACACCAGTGAGAATAGGAGCAGTGGATGTCTCAAAGGACAGAACATAAAGCCTCTGTCTAAGCTCAAGATAGCAAATGCCAGGTTAAGGGTGAGCGAGAGCTGTTCAGAGTGCTGCTGCTTCTCAAACGTGGATCAAACCCCAGTCCCCAACTTAATACTCTTCTCCAGCACAACTATCCTTTCTTACAAATCTAACTACAACCACTGTTACCTCCTCCACAGAGACATACAGAACATCTGTGAGAAACATCTGACAGGTATTTGTCAGCTGTGTTATAGATAATTTTATGTCAAATACTACTTCTTTCATTCTAAAAACTTTTCCAGTGCATTCCTTCTTGATATTCCTTGTTGGCACTGCCATTTTCTCTAACATACCTACAACTCTTTTCTAGTCCTACCATTTCTTTAAAAACACTCTTGAACTAGATGATTGTTAAGGGCCTTTCCCACCTAAGTCTTTATATAGCTTTATGATTCTTTGACTTCCAGCCTACATCGACTGCCAGGTAGAGCACACATCATAAACCCAAGATTCATCTGCCCCCTTATTTTCTGTACAAAATTCATTATCAGAATTTTCTGCTTAAATCATATCTCCAAGCCTACCTTGCCTTCCTAAAAGACCCTAAACACCACAAACATGCTTTCTTCCAAACACTAAGTAAGGGGAAGACACATCAAGCTTCCCTTATAGCATTAAGAATCATTACATTTTCAAAGCACATTCCAAAGAAGATATGTCTGAACCTAAACTGAGCTATGGTGAAGAGGAGAACTTCCACAGAGTAGTGAAAAACTGTTTATTTTGCACGTTATTAGCAGAAAATGTCCTACCTTTGAGTGCTGTGGTGTGGCAGGAGTCTTTGGACTCGTATCAAAGTCACCTGATAGAGCATCAATAGCAGCAGAGTCATCTGCAGGCTTCTGCAATAATGTAAATTATGAAGTTAATATGTGCTAAGTCCTGAGGCCAAATTAATGTTTTAGGCATTTAAGACTGGGTTAATTATCTTTTTGTTTATATTATATATATATATATATATGTAAACACATATATATGTTTATATATATATATAATGTATGTCTAATATACATTATCTCTACAGAACAGATTTGAGGTATCCAAACTACACATCATCTTTGAATGTCAAACTCCAGCATTACTAGCACAGTTGTGCATTTGTCATGCGTAGTTATTCTTCAGAAAGAAGTTTTGCTGTCTACTGTTAACAATTACCTACTGCATTCAGTGGCATTTATGACATTTTGCAATGAAGCTATCTTTAAGCCTCCAACTGACATAGATTCAAGCAAAAAAACAACAACAAAAGAATTTTAAAAAATCAGAGTTTCACAGCAATCACAGAACAAAAACATAACGAATTTTACCTTTTGTTCTTTGTTTTTCAAAGCATCTTTTGGGGTTGGCTTGACTGGTTTACCCTTTGAAGGAATAAAGATTAGATCTTCAGGTCAACCTGGTCAGATTCTTTTAATGATCCAACACATGCTTACTTATTACGGATTATTTTGAAAGTTAAACCATTCTGACCTGATTTCTTCATTACTCGTGATATATAATCAAAATCAGTTCAGAATGTATTTTCAGTCTCTGTTATTTTGACCGTATTTGTAATTTCATCTATCTTTATAATCTAGTGGAAAAACAGTTCCTTGATCTAGAACAGATCAAGTCACTGTCAGAGCAGTCACTCATTACAGTAAGCAGCAGTTCCATGGGGCCTTAGGTATACCACAAAGATTACACAGGTATATATACTTTGTCCTCAGACCAGAAGCTACTTAAAAAGAATAAGCATTATTATATACAGTTTGCAAATAGCTCCTGTTATAGTGGACTATAAACAATACCTTCCTAAAGGATGATATAGTATTTGTTTTCCTGGTTTTCTGGATCAGCTAAGAAAATATGCCAGTGTAACTGAACTGTGCTGCTAAATATTCATGATTGCTATTGCCTTGTTGCAATTATTTATTTTTTCAGACTGCCTATAAAACACAACCTTAGTTAAACTGTTGTTTGTTTGTTTTTAAGAGAAGCTGTCACATCCTTTCATGCATTTGGTTAAGGATAAAATATTTACACGCTGAAACTTAATACATAAATATAGCACACACACTTGCTTCCTTGTCCAGCTTCACTGTTCTCTCTGTAATTCCACACAGACTGCTATACCTGCAGAAATTTCTCGTGTTACAGCAAAATAATTATTTAGAAAACAACAGTTTCTCCTTACCTTGTCAGATGACTCCAAAAATTTTTGATAGTCAGGTGGAATAGTATCATCTCTTTCTCCAAGTTTATCTCTGTGTTCAGATTTTGCTTTTTCCTGAAAGTATTTATTTTTCAAGAATTTCAGTACTTTTATTTTTTCTTGTTCCTATTACATTTTATAACACACAACTGGATTATTTACTAATATGGAAGTATTATTCTCTGTTACGAATCATGTTAACAGTTTCACAAGTAAAAAATTAGTCATATTAGTTTGACAAATGCTATAAGGAAACAGTAAGTCAGCTTCCTCTTTTGAGCTTAAAATTCCAGGCATCCTGAAGGAACCGGTTGCTAAGCCACTCTTAGTGACATTCAGAAACTGTCAGTACCCAGTGACTGGAAAAAGGGAAGCCAAAAATCACTACAGTGGGACCTCATGTCAGATTTTCAACCTTCCCATTTTGAATCTATTCTATTAACGATAATACTCCAGAATTAATCCTTGAAGTATTTCAGTTTATGGTTTACTACTGTTATGCAGAGATGCATGTATTTTAATTATTAGCAGAAAAGCCTTCACGTAATTATGTGAAGAAGTACTGAATGAGGATGAAACAATCAGAAAAAGCAAGTAGAAACAAAAAAGAACCGATTACATGAATATCTCCATCGATTAACTTGATGTCTGTGGGGTTATAGAAATCAGGGTAGTTATAAAAGTAAGTGAGGTTCGACAGAAAGGCCACAACAATCATTTTAGAAACAGAGACCAAAGAAACCTGAAAAATCAGTAGAATAATGACAACAAAAAGGTGGTGAAGTCAAATCATTGCAAATTCCTGTAATATTTTGACAATTATCTCCAAGTAGCAAAAATGCATTAAGCAACTCAATATCTTCACGAAGATGTTCACGAAGAATTAATCAGACTGAAGACTGCCCACTTAGAAATAAAATAATAATAAAAAATTAAAATCCCCAATTCCTTGAGACAGTAAAACTTTCAGAATGCCCTTATTACCTTTACTTTATCCACAACTGGTTTGTTCTCATCAGGGTCAGGTTCTCTCTGTCCCAGGGAATCAGACAAGAGATCCAAGGCATCATCCATCTCTTTTCCTCCCTAATAAAATACAAATATACATGAGAAACAAAATCCGTTATAAAAATATTGTTTTTTGTTGAGCTAATGTAAGTACTAACTCGTGCTGTCCAATTCAGAGAAGAATAAACAGATATGTCTCCATTTCTAATTGCAATGTCATAGGGGAAAAATATCTGTATATTGAAGACATACAGAAAAAGTTTAAGTAGGGATTACAGAATTATTTTGAAGTGTTTGTTTTATTAGACAACTGAACTAATGAGAATAGTACTACAAAAAGATAGTTGTTTTTTTTCCTTGTTAGGAGTCATTCACTTTGCAAATATTATCACTGCAGACTAGTTGTTTTATACTCACCTTCCTTCCTTGCCTCTACATACAACATTACAACTCAATACAAGAAAAATTTTGGTATTAGAAAGAGGTCCTGGAGCTACCTGAGCTTTCATTGACATTGAATTCCTTCATGGTTAGGCTTAAAAGATGACTCTGCCACTATGATGATTTGTCATGGTGACTAGGTACAGTTATTTGTGGTATCAACATTATCTAACCACAAAAAGAATGGTGTGGTTCTGTTAAAAGACCAAAGCCTAAAAATGAAGCTATTTGTGTGCAGCTAACAATCTGCATCTACACAGAGAAATGAAATGCTCAAATCCACTGATGTCCTCTGTAATTCTGAAAGAATCAGCGTGGGATTGTGTTCCTCATTTTCACTGAGCGGGGAGTTTTCAAGAAGAAACCCGAATAGGACAATATTCAGACAGAAGAGACAGAACAGTCTTTAAAGTCAGTCAAACACAGAACCATCCAGACTCCAACACCCCAAGCTCTTTTTTCCAGAAAAAGAAGAAAAAAAAAAACCCTACATAACTATTATTAACAATAAATGACCTAACTTCACAACGGCTTCTACAGGTAAAACTGGCCTTACGACACTCCCAACTCTCCTCACCAATCTCTTGTCTGAAATAAGGATCTAAAGAAAATGTTGCTTACCGACGTAGAAGCCAGAGGAGCTGCTGACTGCACTGAGGAAACTATAGAAGCAGAGATAACATCTGAGGAATCTGCAGTTTTTTTACCCTCCTTTGTTTTCTGAAACAAGACCCAGCACCATTACTAATAGAGAAGAGTAAGAAAAAGTATTTATCAAATTCCATGATTTGAAATGCAATGCCCACATTGTTCAAGAATTTTCTTTATCTTTGAAGCTTGACTTATTTCAGAATGAAATGTCTGTTCCTGAGTGCAGAGAGTAGGTGTTTTGTACCTTACCTGGTTCGTGTTAAACCTTCCATCTCAGCTACTGGGTTAACCCCTGGCACAGTTAAGTCAAAGGCAAGTTTCACACAACCTAAGAGTAGGTAAGATTTCACCAGGCCCAACTATACTATCAAGCAACATTTTTAGAAGTCTCTACTTCAAGCACTATATATACAAGTAACTGGTAAGATAATGAAAAAGCTATCCTGTCCAGCTTTTTTCTTAAAGTCCTGCTCTCTCTTCCACTCATTTCCTGCTACAGGATTAAAATTTAATTATTCAGGAATATTTACATTAAAAAAGGGAAAGAATAATACTTGAGGTTACTGAAATTACATGAAAATACATCTTCAAAAGATAAACAGACTCACCTTTTTTACAGTTTTTGTAGGTAATTGTGCAGATTGGGCCGGAGAAAATCCTTCTGTCAAACCTTCTAACAAATCATTTTCACTCATAGGCTATCATTGAAAAGAACAAAAAAATATCAGCTGGTCTATTTTAAAACTCAGTACTAGCAAATCTTATAAATGCTTGAGTAAGTCATTAATGAATTAAACAGTCTTCTAAATATATAAATATTTACTTTACCTGGGACTCTTCTTCAGGTTTTATTAACAGTGGTCTTCCATGTTTATCCTACAAAAGAAAAAATTCCCTTACGTTACATCAAACAGTCCTTAAATGACCATGCAACACAAGAACTCTGACAAACACAATTACAAAAGAAAATGATCTAACTAGCAACCTCTACCATTTACTTCTATTATTCAAGGTGTCATCTAAAAAATCATCTAAAAAATCAAGGTCCTGCAACTTAAAAATGTAACAGCTACTTAAAAGTTATTCAGTGTGTGGATTCTGCGCTTCCCTGATTTTCTGTTTCTGTGGAAAGTAGGTAGCAGAATTAAATAAGATAGACTTTAAAGTTAAAAAACTTTCATCTTTATATCAGTACTGCTGAATGAGGAGTTCAGAGCTGGATAAGACTTGCTATCAGTAAGCAATTCATTTATGTCAAATGAGTTGTGTGGTGGTATCTGTAAAAATGTCCACATGAAGGCTCTCCTTTAGTGCAGTTTTTTTTAAGAACAGTTTTACCTACTTGTGATCTATTATATTTTACATTTCGATATGATGAAAGACTCCAGCATACTAATCTCAAACAAAATTACTCATATTCAGGTACTTCCATACAAACCATTTCAGTTCCTATGTAGGTATCTAATTAAGAATGTCAGATAATCCACGAATTACAAACCATGACCTCTACATAGTGTAAACATGTCTTAAGCAAACATCTCAAAATAAAATACAGTTTCATTTTCATCCATGTACACTGAGGAATGAAAAGTAAGACTAAAACAGAACAAAGTATTACTTTTGCATCTGTTAATCTGTACTCTGGGGGAATTGTTTTTCCGTCTTCACCCATTTTTTTGTGTTCTTTATGCTTGGTTTTCTCCTTTGAAGGCAAAATAAAATTAATAAAAACACTAATATCTCAACAGAAATTCAAATATGCATATTTTCAATGTCTTCAGTTTACTGATTCAAATGAACCTTTCCAATTTGACACAAAAGCCAGATGAAAAAATCTCATGTGAATCCAAAAAGCCCTCTTCAAAACGGCTCTATCTTCATGTTTCTTCCTACATTTAACAGAAGTCAATCCACCTATCTCAATGAAGATCAACAGAGTTAAGTATATGTGCAAGTATATGTTTCAATAACATAATAGCACTGTACCTCTGAGCCAGAATTCTTGACTTGGTTTGAAATGCAGTCAGAAACTACCTTGTTTGCATGTAGCCTAAGCAGAGAATGCAGTAGCCAAATGCATGAAGGACTACTCCCAGTACAAATTATACTGGAAGATGATAAGCAAGATATTACAGTAAAACTAACTTAGGAAAATTCTGTTTGACACAGCCATAGCACTCCAGAAGAGTTCTTTTCTCTTTTTGGCTATATTCATTACCACTTGGCCCATAGTGACACTCTTAATTTAGTTAGAACAACTCATCAGAGACATTTCTTCTGGAAAAGGATTAAAGTATATGTCATCTCCAATACACATTAGCTCTGCTTCATTTCTGCAGTAACACACAAGACAATGTACTCACTGTATACAAATCCTACTACAATTTCCTAAGCAGAACCCAGCTTATTTCACAACCTAATTTTCATTTTTAAAAAGGATCAATACTACCTCCAACTTGTTTAGCTTGTGGAAATACAGAAACAAGGAATATATGTACACCAACATAGCATTTTTGAGGTCTGATCATTTTTCTACCTTAACTTTGTCCACAGCAGGTTTCTCTCCTTCTGGATCAGGCTCTCTCTTTCCTAGACTACTGGACAAGGCTTCCTGTGCTCCACCTGCTACATGACCAACCTGCAAGAGTATTTATACAGTAGAACATAATTATTTGTTTGGAATTCAGAGGCAGCTGAAGAAAATTCCTCATAAACTGCATCTACTAGACATACATTACTAGAAGTTATAAAACTGTTGTAGAATCTCTTCTTCTCTAAGTATTTAATAAATTCACAAACAGCATCCCTTTCATAGCATTGAGGGCTAGAGTAGAACACAAGAACTGCCAGTTAAAATTTCTTTCTTAAGATTTTCCCTGTTAACCTTCCCTGTTAAGTTTGACATGCAACACAATCCACTTCAGTCAGCTTCACTGAGGGCCCAACTTAAATGACTCTATGCAAATGCACATTGCATTTGCAGGGCTATGTTCTTCTTGGTATCATAGAGATGTGGTGGCATGGCTCCTACAACTTCAGCATTGTAATGGAAAGATGCAGGCTCCTTGGGAAGGGCAAACAGGGGAGACGAGGAGGAGGTGTTTCCTTCAATGTCAATGACTATCTGGAGCACATAGTGGAGGTAGACAGAAACTGACTAAGAGCTTATAGGTCAAGAATAAAAGATGAACAAGGAAATCTGGTCAAATTCATACTCAAAAAAGAAGTCTGAAGAGAGTGAAAGAAAGGATGGCTAATCTGGGATAAACACAGAGACACTGTTCAAACATCCAGGGCTCAGGCTGGGAAAGCTGAAGCCCTCAAAGTAAATTTAGCAAGAGACATCGGGGGCAATGAGAAAGCCTTGCTTTAAGTATATCAGAGATAAAAGGAAGACTAGGTAAAATATGAGCCTTCTCTTTAATGGGCAAAACAGGAGACTTGGTTACTTCCGACACACTGGAGGCTGAGGTGCTTGTTGAATTATGTGCCTCATTCTTCCTGGGCAAGTGTTCCAGTCTCACTGTACAAGTCTCAGAATCCAAAGGCAAAGACTGGCAGAATTAAGTACTGCACACTGCACAAGATCTGGCTTGAGACCATCTAATGAACCTGAGTGTGTGCAAGTCCACGAGACCTCATGAGATACATCTGCAGATCCTGAGGGAACTTGTGGATAAAGCTACTAAGCCATATTTGAGAAATGTGGCAGTTCAGTGAACTGAATCCACTGAAACCCCCTTGTTATTGGTGAAATGGATAGTCCTCATTCCTGAAAAGGGAAAAATGAAAAACCTAGCAAACTGAAGGTCAGTCAGCCTCACCTCTATGCCCAACAAGATCATGGAGCAAATTCTACTGGAAATTATGCACGGAAAACACAGAATTCACTGTTAACAGCCAACACTGCCTCATGAAAGGCAAATCACATCTGTCAAAGTTCATGATCTTCCATGATGGGGTAAGAGTACTGGTGGATAAGGGAAGAACAACTGATGTCATTTATCTGATGTGTGCTAAGTATAACAGTGCCCCACACAACGTTCTTGACTCTTAATTGACGAGATAGGGATCTGACAGATGGACCACTTGGTGGATAAGGAAGTAGCTGGATGTAATGCCTTTATATTAAAGGAAGCGTGCAAATTAAATACTAGAAATTCCTCACCATGAGAATGGTGAGGCTGCCTTTAGCTCAACTACTCACAGAAGACCCAGATGCTGGAGCTGAAGACTGCACAGAGCAAGCTGTGGCACGAGGGACTACTTCATCTTTTGCAGTTTTTGCAGATGCAGGAGCTGAAGGCTTCTGAAACACAGAAGTTGCATTGCACTTTACTGAATATTCTCAGAATCCCCAAACACACCTCTTAAGTGTTGGTTGTTTTGGTTTTTTTTTTCCTTTTTATAAATACAGTACAAAATAAGAGGGGAAAAGAGTCCAAAAGCCAGATGCCCTTAAATTAAAAAAAAAAAAGATGACAAACAGAGTTGACATAATGCATGTTCCACTGAAAGCAACAGAGAAATTAACAAAGAAAATGAAAATATTTTTTCTTGAATGAACAACAGCACTGTGCAGTCTTAACAAAGCACTCACTGTTAGCACTTGCAGTGAACTAGACTTACTTTGGATGTGCTGCTAGGCTTTGATGGTTTAGACTCTACTGCAGGCTGTGCAGGGCTAGCAAAGTCTTTTGAAAATTCATCAACAAGGTCAGATTCACTCAAAGGCTGCAAAAAAGAACATATGTGGCATGAGTGACTCACTGTCTATTTTTAATTTATTTTTCACAGATTATACTCCAGGTTTTCAGAAAGCAGACAATGTTTTGTAGCTTAAACCAAAATAACCTCTGACATTTACCTCCAAAAAACATCATGAATTTTACAGTGCAAGGAGCTAAAAAAAAAAAAAAACACTAACAACAAAAATCAGAATGAGTCAGTTTCCTTGATATTAAAAACCACCATACCATAAATGTTGAGAATGCTGTGTGCTAAACTTAGAGAACGTTATTTTTGATTAGTGGGCTACTGAAAATGAAAATGCAACTTTCTAACTAGAAAAAAAAAACGAAACAAAAAAAGAAAACAGAACATTAATGTTTACTATATCCACACCATGCTGTTTCAGTATTTAAAGTATAAATTATATAGAGGTATCGGAATGCAGCAGCATCAGGTTATGATTCTCCCATTTATTTTTTCCCCACTAGAAGCATAATTCCCTCAGAAGCAGAGTCATCTAGAAGTTCTTGGCTCATGCAGTGATTGCTGACACTCAATGTTTTCCTCTATGAACACTCTAGGGAAAAGTGAATAAATTTCAGCTTCCTTCCTGATGTGCAAACTATTAGGATTTGTTGATATTATGTGATTTAGTACTATGTGATGTAGGTAGTTCTGCAATCTAACAAATGCTTATGTGATCCTTTCAGATTTTAAGTTTATACCTAAACATCAGCTCGTTTACCATTCATGATAACCATTAAATTTTTACATGCAATTCATTTGTTAAAGACTTATTTGATTAAGTTCATAATACTTATGATGATATTCCTAAAGGGGAGTCTTCCCTTTTCATTTCTCACATTGTTTCCTTTGTTGGTTAGCTTCTCTGAGTATTTCTAAAATAATCACAAAAAGTCCCACTTTTCATAACTACTGAGTTACTCTTAAAACTGCTACATCAGAAAAGCATTTAAGAAAATCAACTTTTTTTTCACAAATATAATCATACCACATGTAGTTAAGGGCATGCAAAAAGAAGACCCTAATTACTAAAAAGTCCATCTGAAATCGTGAAAATAATGGACTCTGCATTCCCCAGAGACTGAGAATGAAATGCAAGTGATCTGAAGATTAGACAGCTAGTGACAGAAATTTTTTTATGCTATTTTTTCATGCTGATGACACCATGGAAATACTGATGAATATGTCTTGCTGAAAACTGCCTTCTTCAAATTACAAATAGGGACATAATGCAGAATGAAAAAAAAGATTAAAAAAAAAAGAGAGAGAAAAAAGCATGAAACATACATACACCTGACTTGTCAAATATTCAGTTATATTTGTGTCTCAAATTGATAGTGGTATAAAAGCACTGGAATACTTATTGTTCCGCTAACAAGTTTGTACTTCTGGTATAAAAATTCCTGTTTTGCTTTGGTATTAGGCCTAATTCATACTATGTATCAGTCTCCTTTAATTTGTACTGTATTACAGTTTTGAAGCATTTTTTTTCTAGGCATTTTTCTTAGGTTTTTCTCTGTGCTCCCTATGAAACAGGAGGACATGTCTCCTCACATTAGTTCTGGTTCCCTCAAAGCCCTCTCTTTTTTTCCTTGTGACTTAACTGGAAGGTATTCATCTGTGCAGCACTCACACATCACCCATTGAGTTGGCTGAATGTCTAAGATTTGACAGACACAAATTCACAGAGATGTAAAGTCTTTCCATTGCTGTCTTTGTCTTCCTTCATACTTCAAGCCTGAACATTAAAAATGACTTCACATTTCTGTTAGAAAAGCACTGTTCAATATTCACTTAGATTGGTCCTGACCTTCACACTCATTTGAGAAGAACAAAGGTTAACAGTACCTTTCCAATTCCAGTCCAGATATTTTGGCAGCTCTCTTTAAGCCATTGTATTACAGTTCCTCTTTTCTTTCTATTTTTCGCTTTCCTTTTGAACTTTTTCAAGTATCCACTAAACTTTTTCTTTAATCCATTCAATCTATCCTGCACTTTCTAAGCCATAATAGAGACACTTCTTGGGAAGCCCAAGCTGATCTTTTTATTTAGGAAGATGTCTAAAGCAACTTTTTGCCTCTTTCCAGTTATATCACCTTATATTTGATGACTAACTGTCAAGAAATGTACAACCTTCCTACCTTACCTCTGTCTGTATTTCAATTGCTCAAACAGACTCCTACAGGATACCTTATACTATTTCTTTATAAAAACTTTTCTTTGTGTTAACACTTATTTCTGTTAACTCTTTAATACCTAAGCAACCTGTAGATCCTTTTCTTTGATCTCCTCGTTCACAGACAGTAAATTTAAGTAAAAATGGCTTCTACTTGACTCTTCAGATTAGTGTTTTTTGTGCAAGAAATTAAAGACACAAACAAATCAAAAGACTCAAGATAATGGCACAGAGAGAAGTGATGACAGAAGGGGGAAAAATGGGGCACCTATTAAGACTTCTATAGAATTGTCAGTTTTCTAACCTTATGTTTTTCTTCAGGCTTTGGGGATTCCTGTTTTCCATCTTTATCCTGGAAGTAAAAAGGAACAAGTATTATCCATTATTACAAGAAATACTTATAAATTCTGCAGTCACCTCAAAATAATAATATGAGGCACATGGGATGAAATCAGAGACATAAACAGAGGTAGCTCTTGCATCACCAAGTTAGCACACTTAAAAAAAAAAAAAAAAAAACTGGGCTGTCAACACAATAAAAATGGGCCAAGATACTGAAAATAAGTATTTCTTTCTGTCAGTACCAGTATTCAATATGAATTTATTCCATAGCGAAACAGCAGAAATTAATCTAATAGAAAAGTAAGTTCTGAGTGCAAAAGACCAACTTCTTCACTCGCACTAACAGGGAGCTGAATTCCACATTCATGGTTGGACAGCCTTGAAATCTAATCAAGGGGTTAAAGCACTCCACTCAGAACAGAATATTAACATACAGCTTCACAAGTGACAGTTTACATACCAATTTGTTATCATAAATTATTTTAACAAACACACACAAAAAAATAAGTTCTGTAATTGAACTATATGGAAAACACATCTCAGTTCTACTGTTGATTTTCTTAACCCTGAGCAAACCTCCATCATTTGGATTTACAATCTGAAGAAGTAATTTCCATATCATTTTAAATAAGCATTTCAAGGCTACTGAAAATGGGTATCCAAGAGCAGTTTTCCAACACTGTGGCTTAATATCAGAAACAAATCACACTACTCTTTGGGAAGGAACACATGAACTGGGAAGATCCTATCCCTCCTGAGAATGTCTGAAAAATGGAGCCATGTTTGGAAAGGAAAGGAAGAAAATCAGAAACACAGGAATTATCAAAAAGATAAAGCCACTGATTGAATACACTACTACAACATGTTCTTTCCCTGTATGTGACCAAAAAAAGTGTTAGAGACAACTGTCCTATTTATGTAGCAATGGAGATTTTAAAAATCTTACCAGCTGTGGAGTTGACCTGTATTCTGGAGGTATTGTATCGTCACGTTCTCCAGCCTTTTCTTCTTTTTTCTCTTTAGCTTTTGCCTAAAAAAAAAAAAAAGTACAAAAAATATTCACATAGAGAAACAAAAACTTATCATACATTCAACATCACTATCAAGATTGTTCAGCTGAAGAAATATTAGCATCAGATAAAATTATTGCAGATATCAGCATACTCAAATTCATAGAATCGTTTTGAGCTGTAAGTGACATTAGGTCTAAAAGCCACTTGTACAGCTCCCTGCAGTGAACAGGGACATCTACAGCTCAATCAGGTTGCTCAGAGCTCTATCCAGCCTGATCTTGAGATCAAGGATGGGGTTCCCACCAGCTTTCTGGGCAACTTGTGCCAGTGTTGCACTATTATTATTACTATAAAAAACTTCCTTCTTATATTTGTCTAAATCTTTTAGTTTGAAACCATTTCCCCTCACTCTATTAGAACAGGCCCTGCTGAAGAGTTTGCAAATCCCTTTCTTTCTTATAGACCCCCTTTAGATACTGAAAGGCCACAGATGCTGTGAATTCCTGAATTTACTCCTATCCAATTTCAGTGGAAAAAATAATTATGTCTTAAGAATCAATACCATAATAAAAGGACTATAAATACACACACATATGTATATATTTTTAAACACATACAGCTTCAGATACTGTTCACAACTGTGACTTCATGGCCAGTACTTTTAGACTTTTGGGAAGTATAAAGTCCTGAGGTTCTCTTGGACTGCATCACTCTGACAATACAAATTGCAATGATCTATTTGTCATCAGCTACTCAAACACAGCTTTTCACTCTCTGGACTTTCTTCATGAACCAAGATACACGAAGGCCTAGACTGAATCTTCAATACAACATGCTCTGGTTTGTCAAAACTGTACTCTGAGATCTCTTTTCAGCAGTAATTATCTTTCTGCTATTTCCCTGTCATTTGCCTATTTTGAGTTTTAAGTGAAGATGGGAAGAAGTAAGTAAGATTAGTGGGGTTGTAAGCAGAGTTGTTGAACAAAAGAAGTCTAAGTACAACATGCAAAATATGGTTACTGCAGAAATCTTAACTGTTGTGAAAAGAAAAAAAGACTGAGAAGACACAGCTAAAGGCAAGACCCAAATTATAAAGACAAGGGATCTGGGTGGACGAAGGAAAACAACTTGCAAAACATAAAAAAGATTTACTGAAAAGTAATCAAACAAGCAGTATGTATAAAGGAAAGACCAAGTACTAATTGTACCGTAGTGCGCTGGGAATAAAACAGGGGAAGTACAGTTAACACAGAAAAAGGCATATGTATTCATGTCTGTGTAGCAAAAAAAAAAAAAACACAATAATTTTCCAGAATGTCATAAAATATTCAATCTCACTCCACGTGGGTTTTTTAATCTCTAAATTTTCCTAACCAAACTAGACTCAAACATTCCTTAGGCTTTTGGTATGAAAGTTGCTTTGCTACTATTTTACATGTTTCTAAAGTATCTAACAAAAAGGATCTAGTATTCCACAGGAGTGGAATTTTTTAATTTTTTATTTTTTAATTGGAATTTTTTAATTTTTTATTTTTTAATGGAACAAGATTATACCTCTGCCACCTCTACAATAGTGCTAACATCCTTTGGTTCAGGTTCAGGTTCAGGTCCACCAATAGTAGCCATAAGAGCTTCCATTGCATCCTCTTTGATTTCCTGTATTTACAAAAATACACAGATCTTTTTGTTATTTCTTTAAATTGACAGGAACTTAACTACATGAAGCAAACAGCCAGAACCACCCTGGACATTTCAGCTTGGCTACATTTGATTTTTCTAACATCCCATTGAAGCATATGGCAAATTTTGGGGAAAAAAAGTGCAAGGTAACACAGATTCTCTCTAAATTAAAAAAAATAATAATAATCATTTTCTAAGAAAGCTAAGAAAAGTTACTTTATTCTTCCAGTCAAAGTAAGAGTTACTCTACAGAGGAATAAAGGATAGGAACTATCTGATTCATCAAGACCAGATCTTACAGATGCTGGATAGTCTGCACCTTCAGAATTCCTAATATTCCCTTACATTCTTGGCAAAATAGGATTTTCAATTAAAATGAGGATGGCAATCATCTTTACAAGACATGGCACACTGAAATTTTAATTAGAAGTTAACTGGTCTAAAGATAGACCTTTATACCTCTTTTGATTTTGTCTTCTTCTCTTTAGGAGGAACTGAAGTCTTGACTGAACTTGCTGCTTGTGCTTGTATGACTTCTCCATCCTTATTCTGTTTCTTCAATATGAGAGCAAAATGAAAGATATTTAATTACAGGCAAATATGCAAATATATTTGGCAAAAATAAAAGGAATGGAAAACAGTCAACATTATTTTATTGTAAAGCATTAGGATAATAGCAGTATTTCACAGCAATAAAGAATGCATGCTGAAAACAAATCAGTACCTCTGTTGTCTTCTTTTCTTCAGCAGCAGCAGTACTACAGGTAAAGTCAGATGACAGGGCATCTGCAAGCTCATCATCTGTCATTGGTTTCTGAACAAATTTTGCAAAGTAGGTTATGTTTACTTTCAAATATCAGCGCTGTCAAACTCAGTTTAAAATCTGAATATGTTTCAAGCTTACTCAGATGATACTCCTCCTTACTCTTTCATTCACTTTTCAGACAAGCACTGATTTCTTACATATTGAACTTACAAGTAGCTAAATTAAATCAGCTTATAGAATTCTTTTTTAAGTATAAACATTCAATTAATCATTGCTAAACAGATTATAAAGAGATGATTATATGCACACCAGATATATCTTTCCTGTGTTATTATTACACAAACTACTTTGTATCTTTGTTATTATTACATCCAAAACCTTTCCACGCATTTATTTGCCTTGATCCAGTTTCTGTCAATTCCTAACTTTTTATTAAAAAACAAACAAACATCCCCATGCTCAGTTCTTAGTTTTATCTGTATCTATGTTATCTGACAGCCTACAGACCTCTTGCACTTCCTGGTATTTTTGGAAGATGTGCAACATTTTAATTTTCCAAGGAATCCTATGATAATAAGATTACTTTCACCCTGCAATACACAGAAAAGAAAATCTTACTTCTGAAGGTTCATCTACTTTTGGTAGACCTCCATCTTTGCCATCCACTTTGCTCTAAAAGGAGAATTAATTTTGTAGTAAATGGGAAACAAAAGCATACAGGAAGAAAGAAAACAGACAAAAAATAGTGTGCTTTGTTAACTCACTAACCTTCAATAACGCAAGGTAATCTGGAGGGAGGCTACCTTCTCTTTTACCCAGTTCTTCCAAGTATTCTGAAGAAATATTTTCCTTTGAAAAGAATGTATACATCAGTGTTTTTATACTACTGTTTACTGAAATAAATTTCTAATTTCTAAATTTTCTCATCTATCTACAGTGACATTTTTGGAAAGAAAATATAAGCACTGTCTAGGTCACAGGACCAGTCCTGAAAAACAGCTACACAATATCTTTCAGAATCTACTGTCATGCACATGCATATCAAATAGTTTCAACTGTGTATGTCATCTAGTAGAACTCTGCAGGATTATTTCTGCAATAAAGACATTCAAATGTATCAAAGAATATATTATTATACACATGCTGAATTTTAGATATTTATTAATCCCCACTTGTTTGTCAAGCTGAGTACTGAATTGGGCTTGTAATCTTAATTGTCCTTCTATGACTCTCCTAACTCTGAAAATATGCATTCTTCCTCAAATTCTCATTATCTTACTCTGTAGTGTTAAGTATATAAGAAAGCTCCTAGACTCTATTGTTCTCTTACACATCCATTAATGTTTTTTGTAAAAGTGCTGGTAGACCATTCTAGGAAGTCAATTTAAAAAGCAACTTCATTGTCACTTAAGCGTATCCTGCTGCAATACATACATAATTATGCCATTTCTCTATTACTGAAAATGACTATAACACAGCTGTTTAAACGCTATTTTGCCCCTTAGCAGATTAAAGTAACAATTACTGCATCGCTCTACTGGTGAGCAACTGCAGATATATTTTAGAGACTAATTTTCCAAAAACTGAAAATGAATAGTGTTGAATACCGAAATTTCCGGACCAGTGTAAACTGGAATACTAGCCACATCTTCTTCAGATCCACCTAGTGTATCTATTAGGCTGTCCAGTGCTGATTCATCCATAGCAGACTGAAAAATAAGCAAAGCATTATAAAACATACTATTTTATGGGAAGAAAAAAAAATCACCTGGTGAATTCATAGCAGAACTTCAGAAACTAGACCAGAAAACTTATTTGAGTAGGTCTACTATCTGAAAATATTTTCAAAAAAAGCTTTTCTTAAGCTCAAGCCCAGTGTCAGTAACTAGACCCTTTGTATTTACATACTAGCTGAAATACACAAACAAATGTGAGAAATTAAAATGAATTACTTTCATGCTAAATGTGGTAAAAAATATTGTAAATAAATCCTATCCAACAGAATGCAAATGACATGCCATTAGTTGTTTACCTATTCCTTCAGGTAATCCTTCATCACTATCCATAACTGCAATTACTATTTTCTTTTTTAATTTATTTTTTATAAAGCAGAAATGTTTCAGAAAAAGAAACATTCCCTGAAGTAAATTATAACAGAAGCATTTCTCTAGAACTATGTTGACCAACCTCAGTATCTGGTTTATCAGTTGCAGCAACCATACTCGCAACAGCACCCGCACCAGCTGCACCACCTGCTATGGTGGTCTTTTCAACCTTAGGCTGGAAAAATAAGAGAAGAATTAAGAGATCATTTCATTATGTGACCCTGTATTAAATGTTCTGAAAACAACATGAAATGAAAAAAATATTCTACTCAGGCATATGTATTGTTCCTCTTTATCTACGCTTTGACTAAAAAAAATATAGAGTTCACAAACTGTCTGAGAAGTTTGGAAGCTAGGTATCTGCACTTTGCACAGTGATACCAAGACTAGCCCAGAATGTTCAATTCAGAGGCAACATCTACTTATTTTGGAGCCATCAACTGGTTTATACACCTGCACATCATCCAAATGCTTTGGCAGAATGATCTTACCATCTACCTGCAATATTCTGGAAGTGCACGCTGCTTCCAGAGTGATCTTGCACCCAGTGTGATTTTGCATGCAAAACCCATGCAATTTTAAGAACTTTACCATCTTTTTTTTTCAAAAGAAATCTGCAGGGCAAAAAGATTATGGGTTCCCTTCCAAGCCCCTTTTTAAAACTTTCAATTGCATCTAGATGGTGGCTCTCAATACACAAATATTGCTCAAATGAGTGTAAACTGTGTATCTGTTGCAACAGTTTAATAACCGAGTTAACATCAGTGCAGACTTCAGACTTCTGCACTGCTGACATTTACTGTAAAAAACAAAACACTTTTGTTTTTACAAAAGAAAGCACGAGTTGGTAGCATAGCTGTAAGAGTCCTTCATGGTACTCTGTCATTGTCACCCAGACACACACAGATGAGAAGACCAAAACATGTAGATCCTGACTACCAGATGTTTTTGGTCCAGTACTTTCTCCTCTTGCCCCTCTGAAATACCTCCTCAAATTCTTCCTATATTTCTCCTACATTTTTTTTTTCCTACAGCCTTGCAGTCAGGCCTACTCTACTGCAAACAGACAACCTGATGACTTTTGCATTTGGATTAAACACTGCTAGGACAACCACACTTGAAACTGTACAGGTAAAGAATTCCCATGCTCATATAAATGAAGCACTTGCTCAACTGATCACATGGTCCTTTCTGTTCACTTTTGGCAAGATCTGCAGGAGAAAAGACTGAAGGACCAGTCACTACCATGTTACTGCAAGAAACTTGTAAAAAGCTTCCATGTAGACTGAGGAGTCTCATATAATACATACAAGAAAAACACATACCGTACAAGAAAACAGCTAAGCAGGGCTACAGCTGTTGTAATCTTCACACTGCTTGCCTGAATTCACAGTGTGTTAGGCAATATGAACAGATGTACAGAGAGGATAACAAAGTGGAAACACATCAGGATTACCGAACAAGTATAAACAACCAATACTATCTCCACTGAAACTGTATCTGCTCTGCAGCCAATCCTTATCCATTAATGCTCTCATGAGTCAGTTGGAATTGGTATAGCCAGGGGGGAAACTTAATCAGTGTGTAGAATTTGAAATTTCTAGTGTGTCAAATTTAGAACAGCACAAAAAGAGGTCAGTCATATGCTCCTTTAAACTTAACACACTTCCAGAGTTTTTCCTACATTTTGACTTTTGGAAGCAAGATAATGTTCTGCATAAGAGTCCATCTAGATGTAGAACTCTAACTCTCATCATAACATTAAAAAAAAACACCTGGATTGCTACTTTTACTATACCTGTGCTTTATCTGCAGAGGCTGCTTGTGAAGGCCGCTCAGCTTGACTTGCAGTTTCCTTTCCCATATTATTTGTTTTAGAAGCTGTTACCACAGAAGGTGTGACTGGGCTTTTTGCCTGTATGGAGAGAAACTGTTATCAGTACATTGGGAATATATATATATATAAATGAACAAAAGAAGGAAGTATCAGAGAGGGAGGATTACAACTTACACCACTGGATTCCTTTTGCTTCTCTTCAGCTGGTTGATTACTTTGAGAGTTTGTTGGCTGTCATAAAAGAAAAAGTTATGAACATTCACCACAATTCACTGCCAGGGACTATGATCTACACTGTTTAAGTAAATAGATTTATAAACAAACATTCTTACTAGTTGTAAGTTTGTGAGAAGAAAATTTACCACTGTTGTCTACCAAAACTCAAAAATTTGGGCTGCGAGGAGGATGCATTCACTTCTCGAAATATCCTCTGAAGTGAACAATCCTTTAAACACTTGCCCTAGTATGGCTTATTTTAAGGAAAATAAAAAAAGATGCAAGACTCTGTAATTACAGACACATTTTGAAAACAGCAGTCTTTAAAAAGCTTCTTATTTTTAGCCAGTTATACACAAAATATGCTTCTGCTGACAAACACATGGAGTTTTAGAGTAGATATAGACAACTTATCTTTCAAACTGTATTCACATGGAGAAGCTGTCACAGGGACAGTCATACCTAGGCACTGTATAAGTAGAAAAGCTCTACTCTCTACTACTCATTGATTCCTTAAAGAAAAGTGTTGTTATATTTTCAACTAGTTCAAACTTATAAGTGAATTAACTTTTCTTACACACTCTTGCTAAACTGCATCTGTCTGGCCAATTACAGTCTCCCCTTTTTGCTAAGGCAGAAGTAATTTTGTCCTTTTGGGTTGGATGTTCTTTGGGGAAGGGGATTGGCTGCTTCTATTTTATATTTGAGATGTTTTGTTTTCTTCTTTCTAAGATAGGTTTATAACGTGCCTCTGGAAAGTGGGAAGGGTAAGGTAGGAGAGTGAGCAGAATAAAAGGAAGGAACATAAATCCCCTCTACGAGCTAAGTTAATTTGGCTTACAACTTGTTTCTCTTCAGATAAATTTGCCTAACAGCAAGTGACAGACAAGCAGTACAGAATTCAGGACTGATATCTGAGCAAATTTGAAAATACATCCCAAGGCTGCTATCTGGGAAAACGAGAGCACCAGCTTTCTCCACATTTTCCTGCCTACCCTTCACCTTAACATGCACGAGATAGACTTCCTAAGCTGTTGTAAAATAATAATGCATACTGACTCCTTCCCAAAAGCACGACCTAGCTCTTCAGCACACAGGTATATTATTACTCATTCAGCAGTTTTGAGCAGCAAAGAAGTAGATAAGAATTTATCCTGTAATTCCAAAATCAATCACACAATTAAATGGAACAGCTCACTAAAACTGAAAGCTAAGTACTTACCTTCGTTGACTGTGCAGTTTTTCCAGGTTCTGTTTGGATTGTTGGTGTGGACTGAAATGTAAGAAATGTATATTCAGACAGAGATTAAAATATTTGTGTATTTCTTAGGTGTGAGCTAATTTAAAGAGAAATACTAGACCAGTTTGCATGGGTGCTGTGCAACTAATATACTGCAATTTAATGAAGATCTGGCTCTGACTTTCATTCCAGTGATCTAAGAAGTGTCAGTGTATAGAAGTACATACAAACACTCCTCATACCCAAGCATGAAAGGAGAGGTTACGAAGCCATTAAACAAGCAAAATACATGGATTAATTTATACATGAAAACTTTCTGCACACAGTTTCCAGACAACACCAAGCTGAGTAGCGCAGCCAACATGCTGGAGGGAAGGAATGCCATACAGAGGGACCTGGGGAGTCTTGGCAAACAGACCCATGTGCGGTTCAACAAGGTTAAGTGCAAGGTGTTTCACTTGGGTTGGGGCAACCCCAGATATGTTTATAGACTCAGAGAAGAGCACAAGGAGAGCAGCACTGCAGAAAAGGACTCAAGGGTTCTGGTAAGCAAAAAGCTGCCCATGAGAAAGCAATGTGCATGTGCTGCTCAGAAGGCCAACTGCATCCTGGGCTGCACTAGTAAGAGAGGTGGCAGTAGGGAGATGGAAGGGACTGTCCCTCTCCATGCTGTCCTCATGAGGTCCCATGTGGAGCACTGCATCCAGGACTGACACCACCAGCACGATAAATACATGGAGCTGTTGGAGCAGGTCCAGAGGAGAGCCATAGAGGTGGTCAGAGGCTGGAGTGTATCTCCTACGAAGACAGGCTGGGGGAGGTGGGCTTGTTCGGTCTGCAGAAGACTCCAGGGAGACCTCATCATGGCCCTTAAGTAACTTTCTGGTGCTTACAAGAAATCTGCAGAGCAACTTCTTACAAGGGCATGTCAGTGACTTCAGGGAATGGTTTTAAACTAATAGAAGAGAGATTGAGGCTAGATGTTGGGAGGAAATCCTTTTCTCAGATGGTGGTGAGACCCTGGCACAGTGGCCCAGAGAAGCTGTGGGTGACCCATCCCAGCCAAAGCTGGTGGGGGGCAACTCTACCCATGGCAGGAGAGTGGGAATGGATGGGCTTTGAGGTCCCTTCCAACCCAAGCCATTCTGTGATTCTATTATTCAAAGTGTCAGCTGATTCATCACAGCTTTATTAGTACTTTGCTTTTGCTGTTACTACTTTAACTGTGCTATGATATGCTAACAAATAAAGAGCCTATGTGGTTTCTGGAAAACCATAAAAGAAGTCCAAAGAGAAGGACGTTGCCATAAGCGTGAACGACAGAAGTGCTCACTGCAGAATCAATAAGGAAGATAGTTTGCTTACAGAAGCTTAATTCAATCACTGCTAGAAATAGCACTAGGTGCAAAAAAAAATAAAGCAAACGTAGAGAGCTACATGGCTATATACATGCAACTCAGCCCATATTCCTGCACTGACACACTGAGAGGAAATTAGCAGTTGCAGGTCACATCTCCAGAGAGTGGTAGGGGTAGAACAGCTCATGGCAGCTGTGCCCTTGGCTGCAGACTGTGCCTTCTCCACAGCTAACCAGGCATGCCAGGAGTATGTGTCATTGTGATTGCACCTAACCCACATGCAGTAGGACAACTTTTGAGTTCAGGAAATACAGCCTCAGATGGAAACCCTCCTTATTCCTCCTGTCCTACTAAATACTATGAGCAAATTTTGGTTACTAAGAGACGAACAACACATTGTTTTTTTCCATCAGCCTATTAAAAGTCACTGAGCAACCAAATAACATTCTATTAGCCTGTAATTTAGATCTGTTTGTTGTCTTGAAATCTTTCCCTATTTCAGCTGCCAACCATTACTTGCCATTTAAACATATCTAGCTGATAGCTGATTAGATAAAGAAATTGCCGAAGCTTGTTTATCATTTGTTATGCTAGTATTTATACCCATACACTGGGCCATACAGACTTGGTTGTGAAAATCTAAACACGTGCAGAAGTGTAGACACTAGGGCACAAGCTGAGCAGAGGTTTGGAAGCTACGGACCACAGTACACAACACATCACCATATGACATTAAATACCATACAAGATGAAATATAAATAGAGAGTAGAGTCAACAAATCACTGCACTCTAAAGTGGGGAAAAAACAAGAATTAACCTAACCTCACAGACTTCCACATTTTGGATTTTATCTTGATATCTACCCTGATTAAAACTCAATACTGATCAGTTCTGATCATACTCCATTCACTCCCACTTGTGCATTATTGTTATTTGAGCACCCTATGGCTAACTCAAAGACCTAGGCATACAGTTGTGTACAATCCTATACTGAAAAGGTAATCCTAACTTTTCAGTCCTTCTTTCAGACAGGTCGAATACATTTATGTAACATCTAATCAAACTGACATGCGATGACCTCTGGCAGCACATCCTCATTTTGTAAGAAATACTACAGAAGTGAGAGCAGAGATGCAAGAAACATAAGTGTGACTTTTCTGGCTGTGGGACAGGCTGCTTGAGACTCAAAGTAGCTTGGTGTTACAGCACAAACTTCTGTTTCTCTTTCTTACATGTTTTTCAGAATATTTAAGACACCTTTTGTTGTTGTTGTTGTTTTGTTTCTTATTTGCAGAATAATAAAAAATAGTTTACTTGCATTTCTGTCAACACATGAAAAGAGTTGTATAGAACAAAAACAGATTCTCAGCTTTACAACCTAGCTATTAGCAACTACATGACATTGTTTTAGTATATTGCAAGTACTATTTTACTGTTGTTTTTTTTTTTTTTGTAGGGCATACACCATTTGTTATACTTGTTTGTATTTTAAACTCTGCATCTCATAGTATAATTTTATCTATTTCAATACTTCAGAATATATGTGGACTTGTATAAGCAATACTTTGATTCAAGATTCATACACATCTGAAGACACTAAGGCCACATTAAATTTGTGATCATGAATAAAAACATGCTCACACAGAGATACTTATTTAGATACATCTCCACCAGTAGCAAAGTTCAAATGCAATAATAAATAATTATTACCAGACAGATCAAAGCAGTGTTCTCCATATTTCAGTATGCAAGTACAAGGAGGGAATTAATTCAGTCAGTTGTGAGCAGTCACAACTACTTATGCACAGTAAACTGATGCCATAGCATCTGTTCATAACACAGATCAAAATCCATTATAGAAAAGATGTTCTCCTTCCATTGCCTGTTTCCACCTTGACTGTATCAGTAACCGAGGGACCAGATCCTAAATAGACTCAGGAGACTGAAAAATAACCTGAATAGAAAAAAGGACCTCAAGCTAGTTCAGCTCATCCACTCACTTTACACTGGAGTTTCACAAATATGAGTAGCAAGAAAAGGCAGCAAGCTGAAGAGGAAATATTTTCTCAGTGGCAGTATCAGCATTCTGATTCTGCCTCCTCTCCAGCAAAAGTCGCAAGGTGCCTTTTCTCCATCCTCAGACCATTCCACCTAACCCCCTGGACTTTACCTACAAAACAAGAGATTCCATAACCCTTCTTTAGCTGTAGTAATTCACAGCTTTCTCAGAGCAGAAGAAAACTGAAGCCTAATTCAAGATGAAGAACTCATATACAGAACTGGAAGCTAGAGATGTTCAGAGCACCTGAAAGGATAGAGGTGCACTATAGAGATTCAAAGAAAGATAACTGAGACTTGTGTACAGCAGGCCAAGGTGGAAGGAGTTTTGCCAGAAACTGAAAACTAGATATGAAAACTCTTTAAGATTTAGTAACACTATTTCTCTTCAGAGAATGTCAAAATGCAGGTAACTTGCTTAATCCAGAAGGTGAAACAACATTTATAACACAACGGGTATTAGAAGAAAACATGTTACCTTACACACGCAAATGCAAGATTGTGTTTTAAAGTGGGTTGTGTTTGACAGTCTTTTTTTTTTTTTTTTTGCCAGTGCTCAGGTGTATGCCTCTGCTGCTGTTTCATCTGGCAAACACTTAAAAGACATGTCTAACAATTTACCATATTATTCTGAGAGTTACTTGAAATCCTAAGTAGGGAAAGGGGTTTATAAGATCACTGGTTATCTAATGGCTAGCTTCAAACACAAAGACAACGGATCTAGGTAATCCTCAGAGGTGCATGCTAAAAAGACAGCGAAGGATTTTCCAATTCAATAGAAGTTAAACAACCAATCATGAAGGTGATGAAACATCAGAACTGGCTATCAAAAGACACTGCACAATCTGTACACTTAGAGGTATTTAGAGTTTGGCAAGGTCTTGAGCAGTCTGACAACTTCATTGTTGGCCCTGCTCTGACTGGCCAAATATCTGCTCTGACCTTGCTACTGTAAGTATTATTTTTTTGTGTTTCACATAAGATGCAGAACAGTCTTAAGTTTTACTACCACACAGTCTTCTGCCGCTCTAGGTTAGTGTTCTGTAATTTTGCTGGATTCACTGATATGATTATGGAAAATGGCAGCAGAAAATGATTAAACATTTCCTTAAATATTCATTAATTGCACTAGGTAACACAGGCATAGGTTAGGTTGTCTTTAGCAATGAAAGTATGCCTATTTTTTATGACAAGGATGACTGCCTTCCAACTAGTAAAACACGAGGATTGATTATACAGCTTCTATACCGAAGAAGTTGTAGTCACTAGACAAGACAGAAAATAAGTGCCCGGAAAAAAGGTAAGGACACTGTTGGACAGCCAATGATAGGTGACTTACAAGAAAATGCACTTTGTGAAATTATCATTAGGCAAATAAAACTGTAGTAACACTGGGGGGAGCTATATACATGTCATGAAGCATGAGCACGCTACAATTTGCTTTCATAAAATCCCCTTAGTCCTTTGTACAGCATTATTTGGATTTTCTTTTAATGAAGGAACTAAGCTGCAGATGAGAAATATGCAAAAGAAAGTTAGTCAGTATCAAAGTATGAAAAAAGAAATTCCACTGCTTCACATACTTGTGCTTAGCTATAAGATGGAGTCTCAGAAATTAGTACCTTTACTTCAGATGGCTTCATAATGGGTGGTACTGATGCATCAGCAGAGGGAGATTGCTTCTGAAAGAAAAAAAAAAAGAAAAAATTCTAATTTGCTACACATACTTTTCTACCCAGAAAGTATAAACAACCTGAATCCATTACAAAAACAGCCAAGAGTAAAAAATACAGTGTTACTGAAAATGTACTGTTCTACATCTTTTGTCTTGCTTGTCTTTCTCCTACATGTTTATGTGGGATTTTGGCAACAGATCTTGTATTACAACACTTACATCCCAACAGCCACCGAAGACAAATTTCATATCAAGTACCAAAACAAAATATTCAGTACTAATTTGGAAGCTCAAAAATTTTGATATGACAAAGGGTGGTTATTTTCCATGTAACACACACCAAAAAGTGTTTATACATACCACACAGCTCATTCAAAAGAGTTATGAATAATGAAGTCCACTCTCCCAGTTTCAGTGACATTACCCTATGTTCAGCAGATGTTTTATTTCTCCAGTAACTGTATCAAATTTTACAGCCCAGAAATTAATATTTTAATTCTCTCATCAATACTTTATACAAACATAATACTAACTCTCTGCCCTGTTTATTGTTTCTCTGCTTGAAGCTGTATTTGCAAACTCAATTGTAGCAATGAGTTCATAGTTTGCATTGAAATAAACAGCACAAATTAAAAAAAAAAAACAACTCTATATTTCTTCTTCTTCAGATGCTCCATAATTATCCCATTCTTGGAGTGATCTCTTATTTCCACACATAATTTTTTATCATTTCCTTTTCACAGAATAAGTACTTCTCAAGAATAAGAAAAAAGTTGTACAGAATGTAAAAGCTATGGTATGATGACTATACTGTGCTCTCCCTTGTAACACATCTGATACCTTTCATATCTTGGCAAGAGGTTTAATACCTTTAAATATACACTAGAGAGAATCTGCAATTGCCACACTACAGAATCGTAAGCAAATAATTACCACTTCTACTTTTGTATATACATAAAGACTGATTACATAATAGTTGAGAACTTCTGATTGGGTGGGTGTACATAAGAATTTATTTTAAAGCCTCTTACATCAGGACAAGGAACAAATGTTTAAAAAAGATCTTTTTATACATTATCACCATTGAGTAATCTGCAGACAACATCATGTTTTTCTTATTTTGCTCTCTAGCATATTTTCCTTCTTCTCTCTTCTCCATGAAATTAATCTGAGTTCCTTCTACATGACTAATAAGCACATATCTGTTCTACACCATTGTATTAGTCATCCTAGTCCCTATTCATTTCACAAAGATACGTTTCTGTTTTCTGCACTGTATGATTTATTTATGACGAAACAGAACCTTTTCCATTCCTCCCCTGCAAAAGCTCCCACACCAAGCCTTTTTCCTGCAACACACTGAAAAACTTCATTAAGGCCCAGTACAGCAGCATGTCAACCTGCAGACATTCACCATCACTGCAGCAGCTGACAGTGGCAGCTAGGAGAGAGAGAAGAGACAATACATGGCTGCTCATGAGCTGCTAATGAGCAGCCAAGTCATATTCCTGTGTTCACAGACCATGTCTGGATAAAAGGGCAACACCATATTTCCATGGTCTTCTGGCTCTCCCAGAGCACAGCATGCCTTGTCCCATCCATGCAGCACCTTTTGCCCTAACTCCCAATACTCAGGGCCTCTAATTTTCACATCTCTTCTTCCAAGGCCTTCTGTGCTCACAGTCTGTAATCATACTAAGCCTTACAGGGTGACGACACCGAAGGATGCCAAGGTCTAAATATTTGTTTCATAACTACCACACAGCCCATAAAAACAGTCTAACTCCTGCCAGTTCATTTTGGGTGGCAACTTCTTACTGTGGGTTGCTCTGGTTTTCCTATTCCAGGGGACATGTGGCTTAGCCAGCAGCAGGCAAGCTATGAAAACGATGCATTCGCTGTAACCCACTGAACTGCAAAATGGGTGAAGTTTTGTCCTGCAAGCAGCAGAAGAATGCATGTCAGGCTCGGAGGTAAATATTAAAATGCTGCCTAGCAACAGGGATAATAATTGCCTGACGCACAGCTGCCAGAGAGGCTTCAGCACAACAAAGCACATCCTGCTCATGAAAAAGGATGGCAAACCCCTGCCACAACCTGGGCCAAAGAAACGTGCCCAGAAAAACAGAAAAGTTTATACTGCCCAATAGGAAAGGGAGAACAAGGAGAGCTCAGCTTCTGGAGGCAGGAGACAGAAAACCAGGCACAGGGAGGCAGAAAACACAGTATCTCTTGCATTGTCTCAGATGCAAAGGGCAGAGCCGACAGCAGATGGAAAGTGATTGTCATCAGCACTGATGCTTTTCCTGTGGCTGCACACACACCTCTGGCTCCAAGGCATGCAGCGGTGCTGGCAGCGCCATGCAGCCCCTTGGGGCTCCTGGGAAGGGTCTCTACCTATAGGAGGCAGCTGCAATGCCCCTAGGAAGGCAGCCATAATGAGTCCTGGTTGATGGATGAACATAGGAACAGACCGACAGAGCTCAGACACTGATAACTGTGACATAGAGATTGGTGTTCCAGGAAGGGCTGCTGAGTCATGTGGTCTGTTTGATAAGGAAAAGGAATGCCCTTCAAAACTGGCCTGCCAAATTTAACAGGGCAGACTTTAAGTTATGAAAAGCTTGTTACGCTGCATGTATTCCTGAGACATGGAAATAAAACTGAAGTAGCAACAGGAGAGGAGATCAAAGAAAACAGAAGTGGCAAACATCAAAAGAGAATAATTTGAACTAATTAAGGAAGTGAGGGTAAATGCCTTTTGGAAAAACAGAACAGCAAAGAACCGCAACCCACCTCTCAAGTTATTAAAAGTCACAGATGATTGAAACTACACTGCAAACAATGCAGCAAAGGCTATCATCCACTTAAACTATTACGTTCAGAAATTACACTGCAAAAAATATTATCAGTCCAAAGACAGTCCTTGCTTAGCCCTGAAAAACAATGGTAAGGTGCAAGGTAGCAGCCAGCTCGCTGAAAAAGAGATGCTGAAAATATTTACTCAATGATACACAAACAGACAACAACAAGAGAATAAATAAGAATAAACAGAAAACATACAAAGTCAGTATAACACTGAATACAATCAAATGTGGAAAAAAGCCTGATGAATAAGAAGGAATCTCTGCAGGACAGGCTGATGCTGCCACAATTTTTCACAGTACTTGGAATGGTATCTTCCTGAGTGGATAGGGAGGTAACTCTGTTACACTTAAAAACTTGCATTCCTCCAGTACAAAAAAAAAGAGCTTCAAAGTAGCCCCTGTAAGCACCCATGAGGATGCCCTCAGGTCGAAGTTTAGATGCAACACCAAGAGAAAAACAAAAGAAGCTAGCAACAGAAGATGTGCAGGCAGCATGCTGGACAGCACTAAAAGAAACACAGTTTTGCAGTTCCATAAGTCCATCTTTTCGGCTTAAGCCTCTCTAGGACAGTTTTGACCATCACACTGCAGCACAAACAGAAAATAAATAGATCTGAAGACAGATGTGTGAGGGAGAAATGAAAAACTGAGCAGGAGGACTGTGTACATTACAGAGAAAGGAAGATGGCAGCTTTTGTCCCCTAATGAAAGACACAGGAAAAAAAATGCGCAAAGAAGAATAATCTGTCTTGATGTTGCAGCAAAAGAACAGTAGCTCAGAGATTTTTCTTCACAGAACAGGTGTGAGATGAGCCAGGCATTTCCAGCTCTGGAGCTTTTGGGCCAGCTCAAGTAAAAGAGTGCTTTGTGATCCAGCTGTGTTCGTCCTAGGAAAGAAGGCTAAAGAGCTACCTCAGCACTCTTTAGGGCTTACACACCTTTCATACAGAGTCATGAGTATTTCCCAGGCTTAACAATTAACAAAAAATTATTATTTCAATATTATTACCTTATAGGTCATATGTTGAAGAGAAAAACACTTGCTGCAACAGAACAGTAATACATAAATGTATCATCTGAATGTAACTGTAAGGTAGGGCTGTAAGGTAGTAATGAGATTGTAAGAATGTAATTTATATAATAGCTGAATTAAAAATTACATATTTGAATGTTTTTATGGCATTTCTATCCTAAATAATTCTTGAAGTATCCTATTATCCTGTAACTAACCCTCTTACACAAAAACAGTTTCACTATTAAATTGTTAAGAAAAACTCTTTAACAGAAGAAAAAGAGAAAATGAGAACTCAGGCTCTAGTTAATTCTGTGGAGATTTAATATTAGAAACTTAATTACATGATATAGCACAATATAGATTTCCACTTAGTACCTGCCTATCACTCAGGCCCTGGGATATTTACAAAAAACACTCCTACTACATATGCCACTCTGTTGACTTGATGCAGTTAGTTTCTTTTCAGAAGTGGTTGGCATGATTTCCTTTCTAAATAACCCACATTGGACTGACTTTAACTGTAACTGAAAGTGTAACTTTTTCGTTATTGAAATTTATAATATGCAGTATGTTAGTGAAGAAGGTCTACTGCCCTTGACATGTAATGAGATAAAAGAAAGATCACAATCCGTAAAGGACAGCCAGTTTTTTCTGTAGCCAAATTTTAATACAATGCGAAATTATTTACTAACGTTGCTATCATGACACTTAACTCATTAAAGCCCTAACTCAGCAAAGCTTCCCAACTTTGCACTTGATGCCACAAAGCAAAGCAAACATAACAGGATTCAAGTACACAAGCAATGAGATTCACTTAAACGGGCAGTTTCAATAAATCAACCCCAAAGCATGAATTCAACAATACACATTGTTTTAAATACTCGAAGAACAGTAACAATAAAACCAGAACAGACTCACAAGGACATTCCCAAGTACAATCTTCGGAGCACTCCATAAGTGGAGTTTCCATCTGACGACCTTCAGATTACATGAAACTGCCCTCCTAAGCAATACAAGGACTGATAATAAATACCAGGTTTATTCAGTCCTCGCTATTATTGCAGAAAAAGCTTAATCCTAAAATTTCATTCTGAAGTTTTCACAGAGAAAAAAATTTTGCTACAAATATGAATCTATAACCAGGGACAAGATCAACCATCACCTAGAGATGCTGAAGTAGCTCCAAGAAGAAAAAAATAAAAAAAAAACCAATCCATTAAAACACAATGCTTTAAAGAGACTGGCCTGAACCAAGAATGGAGTAACTGAACAGCTCTGAATAGCCTCAACTGCTGCAAAACCTATTGAAGACCACACAGCACACTGAGCAGTCAGGTTTCGTAACACACACAACACTTGTTTTCTTCCATGAAAATTACTTAGAACAACGCTTATGCTATTTTAGGAGAGGAAAGAAATGTGGTGATACTTAAATGACTGTATTTTAATGTATTGGCTAAAGCTTATGGACAACAGTACTCAAATTTAAAGCAAGAGGTTTCATTCAAACAGTGGTAACCAAGTTTGGTCACTTGGAATAAACTGTTCTCAAGCACAACCTGTGAATAAAATCAGTAATAAATTTATCAAAGTGAAGAACAAGACTTTGCACCACCTCGAAACTGATCAGAAAAACCACCCCTAGCTTAGAGGGGTGGTTTAAAATTTTTTTTTAAATTTTAAAACTTTGTTTTAAAATTTCAGCAATCTATGTCAAATTCAAAGCTGCACTCTGATGCAGGTTTTTTTTAGTATTATTCTAATATTGCAATTGAGATTCCAGAACAGATAATACTCAACAAAAAAGAAAGAAAAACAACAACAAAAAAAAAAAACCCACACCAACCAGAGTGGTACATCAAACAACTTCAGGACATTTTTGTACCATCTGACTCTTCCAAAAACTTCTGACATCTTAATTTCTGGTTATTCACATGCAGGAAGTTAGGGGCACACAAAAAAAAATCAGAACTGTCCTACAGGTGTCAGTAAGACATAATACCCTTTTATTTGTTCGTATCTCCTACTATGACTGATGATTTTTACAAGGCTTTTTTGTTTATTTGCTTCAGAAGTGGAATAAAACAGGTCGCTGGTCAGTCACAGGAGATGCACACTATCTAAACATACAATTTGATCAGTGGGCAGACAGAAGCTGATGTGGAAAGTAAGCCAGTGTACATCTAACATAGGAGAGTTCACCTGCTGCCTTCAGGTTCTGTGCACAAGCAAATAGACCATGTCTCTAATATCATCAGCTATCATTTCCTGTCCAAAATGTTTTATAAATGGAGATAAAAGCACAGACTACAGAATCCAGATGACAGATCTTCATTATAAAATTCAGGCTTAAAAAAAAGCTTTTTTTACAGTAAAAAGCATTTTACTTTCACATTTAACTTTCCATTATCAAAGTTCCCATGCCTATGCATGCAAAAGTACTCAGAAAAGATACATTTTTGAGCACGAGTAAAATTATTTATTGGGTATAGAAAAGTGTCACGAAGATGTTTTAACATCATTAGCTTGTTTTAAACTCCCCGTTCTTATTTCTTCTTAAAATGTGTCATTCAGCCATCTGCTTTTGGGAAACTCCTGTTTCACTTACAGTAACTTCTCCAAGTTGGCACACGCTGGAGTTTTATTTCCATTCAGTCATATTCAAGTATTAGAAGCAGCGTAACAACACTGTCACTACTCTACTCAGGTTCCCACTGTGCACAACAGATTACTGCATTGCAGTAGCATATGTACTTGTCACAGTGGCAAATTTTTTTTTTTCCACAGGTAGTTAAAAAATCCTTCTCCCAGCTCTAAATTCTTCTATATAGAGGTGTTCAGTAGAGAGCTAATAGCTGTAATTATTATAGCTATTGCCACTTCTGTGTATGGTTTCAAGCAACAGAATATTCTGAAGCTATCTGCAGTAGCATACTGCAAGCTCATAAGAAAACACCAGAAAAGCAAGGTATGAGTGTCAAACACGAGCAGCTGCTGAGTTCAGCTATGTTTTTTGTCTCTTGGTCTGCAGTATGACCAAGGGATGGCACACAAAGTCCTGCCTCAGGAAAGCAGGAATAGAAACTGCAAAATACAAACGAAGCCAGCAGTCTTTAAAGTAGGGAGAGTTAAAAAGTTAAACCATGTAATGTAAAAGAAGACTTCATCATAAGACTAAAGCTCTCTGAGGTTTTGAACTTTGTAAGTTTTCTTACAATAATCAAACCAAGCAATAAACAAAATGGTCTGCCAGTGGTCACAAGAACTAGTGAATAGATTTTGTGAATTAGAGATTGGGTTCAGAACAAAAGTATTATTAACAAAGCTCTATGAACTGATGCATGCATTGTTGCATCTGAAAAAATGTTTGATAACAAAATGATGGGAAAATAAAATGGGAAAAACAAAAGTCAACAAAAAGAATTTTAGTAATTTTTGCTCTTAAAATATCAACTCAGAATAACACTGCATAACTTGGAAGGAAGGGAGTTCAATATTATTCACAACTCCAACTTAAAAAAGCAAAAGCAAGATCACTACACTTCTTAATTCATTATAGGCTCTTAACGTAGGAACAGCCAAACTTGCTACAGAAGGGCTCCATGCATACTCTGGAGTGAATAGGCACATTAACCTTCAATTGAAAACTATAAGAAATCTTTCTCTGAGAGGCCTTGTCATGCTTCACAGAGGTTCTATTCTAAGGATTACAATTTTAAACACTTCTACATAGCGAGAAATAAAGGCAGGCAGATAGATTACTTCTTGCAGTGTTGTTATGGCTACTGAGCTCCTGAGCTCCTGAGGAGTGAGTTAACAATGCTACAAACCTCCCTGCCTTTCTGCTGGGGTCCTCTTTTTGCAAAAGAAAATCTCACTGAAGTCCCAAGCTTCTGTGAGTCCACATCCTAGCTCAAGAAAACAAGAGCAGAAATGATGACACCGACATACTGAGGGCTAACTCACTGACAAAGGCAGTTCCTTTGCTTTCTGGAGACAGAGGTTTCTCTGTGACTCTTCTCCACACCCATTTCCCATCCTCCAAGATCCACTACCTTTAACGCAACACAGCTTTGCCTAGATTTCAAGCTGGGAGTGTCCACCTAAGGATTAAAATTATAGCAGCAGTGTTGTGAGACAACACTGGCTGATCCGTGACAACAGCAGGACGCATCCATGAAATAAGCCATTCTGGAAGTCCAAGATCAGGAACAGATTTTTCTGCTAGTTCTACATGCTTGGCATACTTAACCACTCCCTTAAAAACTGAAAAATAAAGAACCACCATAGTATATCACAGGCTGACAGTAGGAACTAATTAAGATGAGAAAAGTCTTACGCAAAAAAAAAAAAAAACAAAACACAACAACAACAATCAACAGGTTTTATGTTGAAGCAGCTACTGTTAAAATGTTTCCTTCACTCGTTCACCACTAGCTGGATATTATAAGCATTATTTAGTTTCACTATTGTAATAATAATAAATAATAATCCAGCTCATAGTCTTGGAGATGAATCAAAAGCTCAGCACAGGTCCCTGCAATGTTCAAGAACTCTGTGTTATTTAACATACTGTTCTCATTTTCTCAAAAGACTAAAGTGAGAAGGGATGACTCTGGCTCTGATAACTCTACTTCTCCTAAGTTAGATACCATTTTCAGACCAATCAGAGAACACTAATGGTTATGGATCAGTGGTTTCATTTTACAGGAACTAAAATCTGGCATATAATAAGCAATACCTACCTAATTTCTGCTACTAAAAAAACAGCAATAATATACAATTTAATAAAAGGCTTTTTTTTTCACCATATGTTGTATATGTCTGAAATTTTAGTATCATTTAGATATCAAGTACAACACTTGCTGTCAAAACAGTACTGACACCTGAACATACTTAAACCAAGAAATAGCTCTTACAGGTCACTCCACCCTGACTATGCAATGCTCTGTATGTGCCATGGGTACAGTAAGCAATAACATGAGCTTTTGACGCAAGGAAAACATAGGCTGAAAAAACAGAAGGGGGTGGGGGGGGGAAGAGAGAGAAAATAAAAAAAAAAAACTGTAAAACAACACATAACAACTCAAGTACCACTTAAGCAGTCAGCTCTTCCTCATGCATCTCACGATCATGATTCTGCTATGTCATGTAGACAGTTTCTTGTCTAACACACATACACGCATTCTTAACAAGTTGGAGACTAAAAAGATCATCGGCAACAAATTAAAATAATTTTAAAAGCAATTCACTACACACAGACAGCTCTTCAAGGCTGCAGATGAAAGGATCCTGTGAGAAGCCCTGGAAGCCATAAGTTAGTTCAGCCCACAGAAATCCCAGAAAGGAAAGGCAAAGAAAGGAGAAGTAAAACAAAAACGTGACAGAGTGCAAAGCAGAGGTAATACGGAAGAAAACCCAGCACAAGCAGTGAGCTTACATGCTCCCGGCAGGCCTTCTGCTCCCTGCAATAATGCCCTGGTGAGGCTGCTCCTCTCATCAGCACCCAGCAGGCTGTGGTTTCAGTTTTCACAGCACCAGCCCCCGTGCTGTCCCGTGACTGTTGGCACCACCCAGCTGTGCCAGCACCCATAGTCATCTGCACGCAGGGAGGAGAGCCCAGGCACGCCACGGCGGGCCTACACCATGTCACTGCAGGAATAAAACCAGTGCCCTCCATGCTGCGATGCCACGGGACATGGCCCAGCTTTCCTACAGCTGCAGATGAAGCCCCAGAGGTGGTGGGACCCATTCCCTCACCAGGAAGCATGAACAGCCACATGCCACCTACCTGTGGGGCTCAGCAGCGTTACACTCAGCTTCCCAAAAGGAGCTCACAGCTGCTGAGCTTGCAGCACTGGTGCTGAGGGAAGGAACACACTCACTTCCCCTGAGCAAGACTGACGTTTGTATATTCCCCAGGCTGAACGTGCTCAGATCCTTTGCAGGAGAGGCACTCCTCCAGTATCTTTGTGGTCTCCTCTGGACCCCATTCCACAGTTCCAAAATTGTCAAAAGAAATGAAGTGTCTGGGCCAGTTGAAGCCACTGGAACTTATCTGATTAAGACTATTTTAATCAGAATAAAGCCAAATAATTTATATTAAGTTGGAAGCTAAAAGGTATTTAAAACGTTTCAGGTATTCCTGAAATACCACATATGACAAGCTCTGTAACTATGTTTGGGGTTTTTTTTTGTACAGATTTGAATTCTGAACCTGATTATTAATTCTGTTTCAAATTCTGAACCTGGGATTAATTCTGTTTGCTTACTTGCTCGCACATTATTAAGCACCAGTAAGACTAACAAATACTTCAATCATTTTTTCCAAATAACCTCTTTGCCTTTTACCTCAAGGGAACAAGAAACAAAAAGTCATCCCAGGAAGGAAAGTAGGAAGAGAGTACCCGAGGATATGACACAGAACAAAAAGGAAAACAGTTTTCTGAGTGAAGTACAGAATCTTTCTTCTTAAATGACCACAGTATTTTGATTTACATCCTCGCAGAACATTACATTCTGTACTTTTTGCAGTAAGTACTCTTGAGAGCAGAGGCTTATTCTACAGACCTGCTTTTCAAATAGCTTCTGGAGACTGAAGCTGCCTCCTATTGCATTACGTGAAGTCAGGTCCTCCACACAGGTTCCACATTCCTACAGTTTTAATTTTTAAAAACGTGGTCCACTTTTAGCACGCCTCTGCAACCAGGAATACCAGCACTGTCCTCCACACTGACACAGTTCTGACACTCTTAAAGTACAGGGTAACCTAATGGCAGTACCTCTATGAGCAGCTTGCAGAAAACACCCCAGAACCTTGTTACAAAGAACCTACAGAGGGTCTGTGCACAGATGTGCTCCAAGGAGAACAAAGGTTTCCATTTAAATCTTTCAGTGAATAAGCCCCAAAAGACAAACAGGAACAGATGTACACATTCTGGTGGACACACCAAATCCTACTGCAACTTCCTCTACTTAGGAATGGGTTCCTTCATAATAATGCCTCATAATAAATTGACAAAAAGAACTGTATGACAAGTGCAGTACATAGCACACACATGCAAAAAAAAAAAAAATCCAGAAAATATACTCAGAGCAGGAATCAATTTTCATTATAATCCTCATATTCAGGCTTGGGAGAATTTAGGCTAATGCAGAAATAGAAGGGCCTTTGCTCAGTGATGTTTAGTGATTACTCTACCTTTTCCTTATTTTCCTGTCCTGCATGTGGCAAGAAGATGGAATCCCTTTTAGAACAGAGTTAATTTGGATGACAGTCAGAAATAAGTAATCTTGAATTTCTTACATCTTTGTGATCAGGAAGCTTCCTCTGAAAACATTCAGTATCAGTCAAATGTAAAATATAAGTATTTCTTGCTGAATTTCCAATGTTGTGAGTTCTTCCACCAGTGCTTCAATCAACTGCCCATGGAAGTAACATGGACAATAACGCTCATTTCGTTAAACTAAGAATCTAGCAACAAAATCACAAAAACAACAATAATAATTAATTGAGTTCATTACGATTAATGCCAAAAATTTTTGACATATAAAAAACAAACAGTAAAATCTATTTTATATCACCATGTAACAAAACAAAGACCCAAGCTGGATCCAGCTGCAATCAAATGTTAGTGCCTTCTATTAACAGGTGCTGGACAGGAAGGAGGTAAGTTCAGTTTTAACTCTTCACTGCTGCCTGTTAATAACGTTGGAGTGCCCTCCTGGTTTGCACATCTTAGCAGCTAAGAAACATGGGAAAAAGGCTGCTTGATAACAAAAAACAAATGTTAATAACCCGTCCTGAGTCTTTCTTTTTCCCTCCATTTACCCAATAGGGTTCTGTAAAAGGCATATGCTTGCTTAAGACACTCTGATACAACATGGTAGCCTAGCTAAACTTCACACCAAAAACAAGAGGAAGGCTTGTGATAGCTTATTCTAGAAAAAGTCTTTAAATTACTCATTTAGATTTGAGTCTTAAGAGAAGAGGGAAACACTGAGTTTGCCGATTCATCTTCCTGAGTGCCCTTTAACATAGAGGACACAAAAGCTATGGAGATAGAGAAGTAAGGAGAGAGAAGAGGCAGCATTTCTACCTTCCACCACACAAAGGCACAGGCAACCAAGCATAAAGCCTGTGTAAGAAGACACTGAGCAGACCAATGCAGATGAGTATCACCAGCTGCACTGATGGGAGAGCTTAGGAGTAGAAGAATAAGGACACAGGCACAAGAATGACAGCTCAGACAACGCAGTGAAAATGAAGCCAGATAAACAGTGACTCTTAGGAGTGCTCATATTACAGGGTAGAGTCACAGGAAAATTAAACTGCTCACATATTAGCCAGGCATTAAACAAGGGCAAGTACTCATCACACACACAAGCTCCTGTGTCTTTAAACTCAGAAACACAGACAATCCTAGCTGAACACAAATCAGCAGTTACTACTGCCTACTGACTATCAGATGAAGAATTGGGCCATAACGCAGAGACCAAAAAGCACTCCAAATATTTGGTTCATGGTAAGTAGTTCCAACAGAGGATCACAGTAGATTAGAAGACTGAACAGCTGCAGCAGCTCTCACTCACTCTCATCCCCTTTCCCATCCCCCTCCACAAAATTCATATCGGATAAAGTACATTAATGAAAAGGTTTAATGACCAACAGAATGATTAAGGAATTGCTGGAGATTTTACACTCAGAACACATCTGAGCTACAAACACGGAAAAAAAAGAAAGGAAGAAATAGCAGTTGTCAAAACCTGCTGGAATGCTTTTCATTGCATTAAAGGCTTTGATCTAGTTTTTGCAGCAAAAGAGAGAAGAGAAAATGCTGCCTTTGGCTTTTAAAGGAACACCTCCTTCTCTGTAAAATTCCTATATATATTAAAATAAATCTTTTAAATACTTACTTTTAGAGACATAAAAAGTACAGAAAAGAATACAGCTTGACAAAAAACTTTAAAAAGAAGTAAAAGTTGCACAATCTACATGAACAGAACAATTAATCAATTTTGCTTAAATAATAATGTAGGATCATAGCAAACTGTAAAAATTAAAATACACAGTTAAAAGAGAGTTTGGTCCAACTGAAGAAAGGTAATGACAGCCCAGCAGGAAGTAAAATGGTTAAACTTAAAATGGCCATTAAGAGTTAATCATGACAGCAGGTGGTAAACACACAGGACATCATCCTAACAGATGATTATTTTGTAATGTCACAGAAATTGAGGATGCACGAAGTACTGAAGAAAATACATTCAGAAACTAGTACGATGATGCCTGGCAATTTGATTTTGTTACCTTTTTTTCAAGGCACTATTTCCCAGTTCTTATTCTCAGTAGGATCACAGGTATTGCATGTTACACACATAATGTGAAATATATGCTTATGATAGGAATAAAAAAAGCAGAATAACAGAGTAGTTTGGATTGCAAAGGACATTACAGATCATCTAGATCCAACTCCTCTGCTGTGGGTAGAGCTCCCACACCCAGCTGAGGCTGCCCAGGATGTGGGCACCCACAGCCTTGAATGCCACCAGGGATGGGGCACCCACAGTTTCTCTGGGCAGCTGCACCAGGGCCTCACCACCCACTTTAAGTAAAGAGTTTCCTGACTTCTAGACTAAATCACCCTTCTTTTATAGTTTAAAATCATTCCTCCTTGTCCCATCACTGCACCCCCTGAAGCTCAGCTCCCCTGTAGGCCCCTCCTGGAGCCTTCTCTTCTCTAGGCTGAACAGAGACACTCCCTGTCATGGGACCTAAACTGAGAAAAGCACTGCTAAACTTACAGGAACAGACAGAAAAGCAACAAAAATATTAGTGACAGACAAAAGCACTAAGGGAAAGGGATAAGAAGGTTAATATCCTTGCATTATTCCTTCATGAATAGAAGGAAATAATTATTTAGATAGTATTGCAGTGTCTTTTGGGAGTATTATTTTACAACAGTGTGAAAAATACCCTTAAATGTGCACTGCTGGTATTTCAAATGATGGGATATTTGCAGCTATATGCACTTAACAGTGACTACACCATCAGTCCACATGTGACCACAAATAGAGTATTTTTCAATGCCCAATTTCAGTATTTTGAAAGAACTGAGGATGCTTAAAAGCTGTGATCTCTGTTTCTATTCGTAGAGTAACAACTGCACTCCAGTATGCAAGTCATCCTTATAACGTCTCTTACATTAACTTCTTAAACAACTGAAATGCTCCAAGGGATATAAAAGCAAAGGAAATAATCAGTGTTTTGTTCTCATTTGATTCTGCTGAATAAAGAGAATTTAAAGCTGTACTAAAGAATGAAAAAAGAACCATGGCCACATAAGTCAAATGAAGTTTGCCACTGACATTTACAGGATGTTTATTTTTGTTTTGTTTTCTAAACAAGTAGAAAACTAACAAAGCACATTTGAAAAGGGAAACAGTTACCAAGTCTATTTCCCCAAGAAACCAACTGTAGCCTTCTACTGACTTGCATTCCCCCTTTACTTCAATTTATTATGATTTCTAGCAAGAGATGAACATCTCTTGGTGATACTAAATGCCAACAAACATGAATTTTTTTCTATCCCTCTCTAGAGAATAAAATAATAACACTCTCTTCACTTTTTGAAGAGACCATGTCCTTCATTATGCATTACCTTAGCAGTAGAAGGTACTCCACTTGTCTGTGTTTTGGGAGGCTGACTGACACTAGCACTTGCTGTCTTCTGTAAAACAAATGAAAGAAACAATAAACAACAAATGTTGATGATGAAGAAGAAAAAGCAAATAAAATTGCATATTTAAAAAGTATTAAAAAATTCTGTGATAAAAAATCCCCACGAGAACATCTTAAAAAGGTAAGTAAGCCAAAAATATGTTTTCCTCTGTAACTTGAATTCACACTGCTTTATTTCAGATGGCTTTGTATGTAATATTTATGAGTAGGACCTTAAAGTATTAACTGTATAAAGGTAAGATGGGTAGGCTGTTGCTATACAGAAATAACTTCAACATTATAAGTAACATTATAACTCAGGGAAATACAGATACAAAACTAAGAGCAAAATAATGTCTTTTCTAGTTAATAAATGAACTTGTAATTGAAACAAAATATGACATCCTCTCTGAACCTTCAATTTTCAGCAACTGATGAAATGACATCTACTGAAGACTAGAAAAAGCAGCCATTAATAATGAATACAGCAAAATACATCAAGTTTTAGGAGGCAGCAGATGGATAAGACCAAGCCATTTTCTCTGACAAATGGAAGCTCAAGATCTACAATACAAAGTGTATACTCTTAGTTATTCTCTCCAGCAGAGAAGTCAGTAGAATGATGGCTCAGATACCGTACCAGGAAACCTGCATTCAAACTCAGAAACACCATTTTTCAAATTATTGTACAATACCTACTGCAACAGAATAACACACATAATCTTCTATATTAAGGTCATTTCCAAGTGTCATATTCTCACTGCAATTTAGCTCCAAAACCAGGAAAGCATCTCCATCAGCAGTGATGCACATTCAACCATCGATATCCAGTCAGAGCCTGGGGGAAAGTGCTTTTGTGGCTATTTACCAAAGACTAACATCACAAAAACATGGCCCAGCAGTATAGACTGAAACAAAGTAAGATATACACATCAAAGTGTTCATGATGAGTACTGAAAACAGTGACACTCAAGTAAAACTTCATAGTGTATCACACACAAAAAAAAAAAAGAGCAATGGTGATTTGCCCCCTTAAAAAGAGTTTAAGAACACAGACACCTCCTTCAGCCACTCCAGACCAGCACACCTCCTGCGCAGCCACTGGAGTCTTGTCTTGTGCAGACTGGGACCACCCAATACAGTTCACACTGGGTGTTGGAGCCCAGCCCAGTGCCAACGGATGTCACCTCTCTGCCCAGGCAGAGAAACACAGCTGCCACGTTCCTATTCACAAGTAGCTACGTTCAGCTAGCAGCAAAGCAAAGCATATGTCTGAGACACATGCACACTGGTACTGTCTTGAGCAGCACCTACAGACAGGAACCGCCCACCTGGATAGTCCAGAATAGAAGTAGTACGAAATCTATCTGCCTAGTGAAATGAACTGTTGTTCCAAAAATTAATTTATGTTAATCAATTAAACAGTATAAGAAAGAAATGCTACAGTGGCTAAACCAAACATTTCTGTCTCATGGTACGTGGAATAATAGTAAAGATACAAGTGGGAGAGAAACGAAGAACAAGGAAATTCATTATTTTGCTTTTGAGCAGGAAAGGCAACCTGGAGCTAAGTTATACAGAAATTTATACCACCACCAAATAAGTATTCTTTACTCAACACTGAAAATAACAGGTTGAGTAATTACTTTCAATTTCCAGGGTTATCTTTCTATAGTAACCTCTCTGCTATCTATCCTGTAATACATTTGTAAAAGCAGAAAAACTGGCAACATCAAGCTACCATGTTCATCCTTCTCCTAGACTTATTAAAATAATGATGATGGGAAGTACAGTGCTCTCCCCAAGCATACCAGCTCCAACACCCTTTATCACCAAATCCATCACTGCTGTTCCTGTCTTCCACTCCTTCAAACAGAAAAATATTTTCTTCCTGTGATAGTCTCAGAGCTAAAGAATTACTTTGCAGCTGTACTCAGATCTCATTTCCCCACCAGACAACAACAGTGCTAATGAATTATTAAAGCACAACCTACTTCTGAAAAGAATTAGAAGACTTCAACAAGACTTTTGACACCATCTCCAATAACGTCCTCATGAGCAAGCTAACAACGTGTGGGACAGACAAGTGGACAGTGAAGTGGCTTACATGAAGAGATGAGAGGGCTGTCATCAGTGGTACAGAGTCTTTGGAGGCCTTTAGCAAGAAGTGCTTCCCAGAGGTCATTACTGCACCTCAGCTAGAAGCACTTCTCAGAGGGTCAGAACTATTTCAGGTCTTGTTCAACATCTTCATCAATGACCTGGATGATGGGATAGAGTAGACCCCACATCTGGAGTACTGTGTCAACTTCTGGACTCCCCAGCTCAAGAAAGACAGGGAAATTCTACAGAGAGTTCAGCAGAGGACCACAAAGATGCTTAGGGGCCTGGAGCATCTCCCTTACACAGAAAAGATGAGAGATGGGAAAGAATTCAACAGTTTTTCATGTCTGCATCTCCCATGGCACTCTGCAGGGTGTCAGTATGCTTTGCCCAACCCCCTCTTCTACTTCCTGGCAGCTCCATCCTTGGCAGCTAGAGAGTGCTAGAGAACCCTCTCCCCTGACCCTCTCGGTAGACTCCAGGGAGTAGTAGGGTGGCAGAGAACCCCCTTGCCTGACCCACATTCTCTCAGCCACTTCACAGCAAGGGCCATAGGCCCAACTCCCAGCTGCCATAGGTCACCATAGGACACTAAGAACCCTATTGCCGTGGCCACTTCTATCAACAAGTCATCCTGTGCCCAGAAGCCCAGTCGCTGAGCTACAGCAGCCAGTGGCACCTGGTCTCTGCAGAAGATACACAGTAAGTTTTCCTTTGGGGCAGTCAGGATGGATCAGCCACCTTTCTAGAAGAGGCTTATGGAAAGGGACAATGACATCAAGCCCATGGAGGTGGATCCACCTCTGGAGAACACTGCCATCAGGCAGTGGATCCGTCTGCATCAGAATACACCAGTCACCACCCTATCACTGACTTGCTGGACAGGAATAGATTGTGCCTCAAGCACCACCACAGGGGCACCAGGATCCATCCACCTCCATCTGAACAGCTGCCTCGATATTGAAGCTGATTCTCCCACCTTGTAAGTTTACTCTTAGAGGGGAGAGCCCCAGCTCAGGGCCATCCTACAGGCTTACATGGAGCCTCCATCTCCTGGCAATTTTTCTTCTGACAGCCAAAGCTTCTACAAGTCCTTTCTTCCCATCCCCTTTCTTCACTCCTCCCCAAGGGAGGGGAGGAGGGAGGATCAAACAGGTTACAAAGGCACTGCAGAGAAGCAGATTTTGGTTTGGACAAGAAGTGCTAAACTTCAGCAGGGAAATTCAGTCCAGCTGCTTCATCTGAACTTCTTTTTTCCAAGACTGGACAATCAACAATTTACAATAACAACACAAAATAATAATAAAAAAGCAGAACACCAAATAAACAAGTTTTCTTTTATAGAAAGAAAAATAATAATTGTCATTCCTTTTATTTATTTAGTTATTTTTGCAATTCTACAGTTTGCACGTAGATTCCCATGTCCTCTCCTTGTCTCCCCTCACACAGGAATGTATGAGGCCAGGACACACTGCCCTCATTTACATTGCAAGGAATAACCACAAAACTGCACAGCCCCATACCCTGACTCATCACCATCTAGTATGTCAGGGAATATTTTACATAAAGCCAAAAGGTTGGACAGCCATGGGTTATGAAGTGGCATACTGGAAAGAAGCCCATTTCTACACCCTAGCATTCTGTGATTCTGTGAATCAGTGGCCTGTACAGAATTGTGTATGAAGGAATTAAAGTCGTGGCATACAGATACTCACCATCTTCAATATTAGAGGTTACTTCAAAATAAAAAGCCAAAACACTTTTAGAATAGAATCTTAATTGTTACATGTTTAATAAAGTGGAAATTTAAAATCTATCGCTCTGCTATGAAGATTCCCAATGGAGAACTGCTTTAGTACTGGTATCTAGAAATGCTTATTACATGTTCATGATGAGCTACACCATTTGATTCTTCATTATTTTGTTCTAAGAACAAATACAGTACAATTTTCTTTTATGAAAACAATCATCACATGAAGAAGAAACATTCAATCTCTGTTCAGGAAATGCTTTTAACAACTCCAAGGAGTCTATCTCTAACCTATAGCTTTCAATCTTGGATTGAACAATCACATGAGCAACAGATTTCTTCCTCTAGTAGAGTCTCGAATCGTTAACAACTCACAATGAATATCAAAACTTACCTGGTATAATTTATGCTTTCAACAACTTTTTATATCTTAGCCAAAGAAAGAAAACAAAGCAGAAAAGAAAAACTGGCAAACTGATCAGTACTCTACTGCCCCAAAATTACTCCAGTTCTGCTGCAGACGTTTGATACGCACAATACATTACTCCAATGACATTAGATGCCCCTGACAGACAGTGCTGGACAGTGTCCACCTTCTAGGTTCCCTCTGGGATCCACAGAGAGCTCCATACCATTCTGCAGAGTGACCTTTTTTCTCTTATTAACTATTCACTGAATATAAAAATCTTTAGAGTGTGACTTCTCAAATTAGAATAAAAACATGAGTGCATCTGTAATACAACACTTTTTTTTTAAATCATCACACTGATCATTTTTTACTGATTATTCTTCCTTTTGAAGAATGACTCAATGATTTTCATTATCATATCGATTGACTGTGTTTTCCCATACACAGACTGAAACTATTATCGAAAAGCCAGTGTACTGTTAGAGAAAAGCTGTGTTCTGGTAATTTGAAAGCACTGTATTTGGCATTCCAAGAAGCATTAGGCTTAGAAAAAGAAAGAAAAATAAATAAATAAAACAGAAAACAATACATTTTAAAATAAGCATCTTATCAAAGAGAAAGAAATCTCAGAAATGCTCTCATCAGTTACTCACGATCCTCCAAAACTTAAATCACATTTTTACCAGTCACAGTGTCATAGCTCAGAATTATGCTCCTGGACTCCAACTAACTCTAATGACTGTTTTGGATAAGAAATCCTGCATCAGAACTAAAACATGTTGGAGAAATCCTGATGCTAGAGGAATGAATCAATTCTAAAAGAACAGTAGCGTTTCAGAGACAGATATTGCTACCATGCTCTCAAAATAAAGAGTGAATTTCCTATTTAGTAAAGAGTAATAAGCTAAGGAAGTGGCATATATTCCATCTACACTGCTTGAAAGTATGACTTGAAATTGTAGTACATATTCATATTACCTTATTTTATACCATCTCTGTTAAAATATACCTTTGCTCTAATCTGGGGCTTCAAATTCCTAAAACACATTACTCTGACTTCCTTTTAATTCCTTATTTTCACATTCAGACAGCAGCAATGCAAAAACTAGGTATTTAAATTGATTCAGAAGCTTTACATTTCACTCTATATCCCTCAATAGAAAGGTAACAACTCTTTCCAGATCTTGTGCTGTTAATAACACCAGCATGAGCCAATTCAAAACAGATGGTGTATTTCAAACAGCTATCACACACAACAGAACTGTCTGCATCAGTGACTATGCACTAAAGTACACTACAGGCTGCAATGGACAATGTCATATTTATGTATTTTTAAATATACCAGAACCAATTTTTTCCAAAGTTAACTAATTTGAATCATGCCCACATGAACTGTAATCTAGCACCACTGTTCCTTTTACAAGCATTGCTGTATTTGATGTATAGACTTCAAGATTACTTATTGTGTCTCACATTGAAGTACAATTAAAAGAAAAGCTCAATACTGTAAAAAAATCTCACTCTGAACCCAGAGAATGTTATCAGACTGCCTAACACTTTGCAATGCTTCACAGGAGATCAGGGCAGGTTTAAGATTTGTGCCTGGATCAGTTTAGCTCAGATTCCCAAATGCGGAGTTGCTTCCTTTTGTTAACCCTCTGTCCCCAGGAGCATCCCCCTGAAGGGGCAATATCAAACACAAAAAAAGAACGTGTGACAAAGCAATTCACTATCACACTTTATCTAGCTTTCTAAGACCAACTTTCAGGCAGTCTATTTCCGTCTCTCTAGCGGTAGCAAACAGTAGATACAAAAGAAAGCAAAAACAGCTATGTAAAAATAACTCAGATGTATGCTGATAGTCTTTCTGTACTGTCGCAGACTCATAGATTAATAAAATCTTTCACCCAGTAACTTTAATTTCAAGATATTTTATAAACTATCCTGGGTTTCTTTGTGGTGAATTTTCTTCTCCCCCCTTAAAATAATTTATCTTCCACCATCCAAAATATTCTGTAGCATTAACTCCTTGATGGCATACAAATTCCAAAGTGACCTGAAAATGTTGGAAGTGTACACATAAGCTTGAAGGTAATGCTGAGAAGCAGGAAAAACAAAACAAAACAAAACAAAAAATTTTGTGAGTTTCTCTCACATCCTCAAACTTCACATGAAAGCTGCCAATTGACTCAGAACATCGGGAGGAAAGGAAAAGAAAAGATACTGGCTATTTCTCACATTTTGCAATGGTATCTTGCAAACATGTTGACACAAGACCCATCTTGAGTTTTCAAGGAATGAGGAACTAGAGACATGAATATGGGAAAACAGCAGCATGCTGTGCAGTATAGCAGGTACATCCCAACTGCAAATGCGTAAAACGAATGCATGGATAACTATCAATTCCAACAATGATCATTTATTTTATTCTTATGTGTACCAGACATGGAACCACAAGAAATGAAAACATGTCAAGACAGACTTAATATTGTCTTTAAGTGTCTGATTTTCTCTGAAAATAGAATTTAACAATTTTAAGGTTTTGAAATGCAGTAGATAAAGAATTAAGGTACCTGTCCAGTAATCTGAATCTGTGTCTGGGGATACTGCTCAATACAGCCATAAATCATGCACATGTTAACTTTGGATCATGTGGATAAAGAATTGCCTGTATCTCCTTCCACGTACATATTCTAACATGACCATTCCAGCTCTGTCCCTTCTAGCAAATCTAGCAAATTTATCAGTACAAGACACTGCACAGCTATATATTCTATTGATCATCATTGTGAGAAGATTGTGAGAAGATGCATATTTTAACCTAAAGCTGACCGCTCCTGAGGCAAGCAGATCACTCAGTCTGCCTTCAAGCTTGAGTAGCGCTGCTGAAATGAGGCAAACAGGTACTCATTGTGAAGGTGTCTTTTCCTTAATAATATACAAAGAGTAATGAAGCAAAGGAGATCAACCTTCCAAGAGGAACATGGCCCTGCAGAGCAGGGTGTCACAGCCTTATCCTTATCAAACCATTACACAACCTTTCTCTGTTGTGATAGATGAAGGGTACACTAATTCTCTGTGCTGTTTAAGTGCTTCCAAGTAACTAGCGTTGACTGCTATGAAGTACCAGATTCAAAGAAAAATGGGGGTATCACATTAAGGTCACATCTTGGTTTTGTTTTCAGAAACCAAACAGACTCAAGCTAGCATTCTAGAAGGAAGAAACACATAAGTTAGAACCTTAGTACTATTGTAAAAGCAGAAGTATGCTGCCAACAAATCTATTAACAGCCTTCTTTTGCCAGTTTGGAACAGTAACTTCAGCATCCAAACTACAGACTTCAACTCCCATCAGTCCCACAAAAAGGTAAGCACTTCTACATTAAAAGCAATAACATGCAATCAAAATTTTTTTATATAAAACTAGGAATGAATAAATGAACTGCATTGTTGAAGAAAAAACTACCCGGTCAGAAATAAAAAGGATCGCTCACCCAGCACAGACATGCCATTTTTGGTATTTGGTCAGGAAAGAGTAGCAACTGCTCTAATCACCTACCTCCAAAGACAATAATTAAAGCAATAACTGCTCTTTACAGACACAGCAGTTAAAAACACTATAGCTTAGCCAAAATTCTTTTTCCAGATAGCTTCTGAAAAAAAACAAAGTATTAGATGTATATACTTCAAGCTTCCCTTACACAAATAACTGATTCTTTAAGCCAAAAAGTAGACAAGTAGTAGATGTTTCTGTGAACTCTTCTGTTTGTAAACCTGCTGCTATCCTATCTTGGAAAAGTACTGTTCCCATTTTGCATCAGCTGAGAGGAATTAATGACTGGTACTGGCACTTGCATCCTGGCTCAGACAGCACTTCCTTCTGCAGCACCAGAGTGACTCATCATAGCACACAACATATCTCTGAGTGACTAACAGGGTTTAGGCCTCCTGGGATAAGTACAAAGTGCTGTTCCAAACACTGTCTGCTACCCATACTGATTCTGACTGTCATCAACAGCCTCTATGATCATCCTATAAATTTGCCTTCTGTAAACTCAACATTATAGCCCAGCATGAACTCCTGACCAGGAAAACTTCATTCCTGAAAAAGACATATCTTCAAAAAGTAGTATTTATTGAAAATACAGCACTGACCACACAGATGCGAATGAGTCAAGATATGTCCCACATGCGAAAAATCTTTGCATGAATATTCTCAGTTGGAAGAAAATCCAGGGTACAAACAAGGTAGGAAAGCCTGACAGAACACTCCACTTTATCCCTGCTTCCTGACAATCAAGAAGCCAGACCCATCAGATTAGTATCCTACATTATAGAACACACAAATCCACTGAGATCATCTCTACTGATAGTAGCCTTAAGAATTTGCAAAAGGAGACAAGAAAGTAATCATCAGATGGCTCTGCAGCTTAAGACAAAACTACACAGACCTGGAATGAACCATGTGACTACAGTAATCAATTATGTGAAAATTATCACTTTGCTATCAAAAGACAAAAATTTATATCAGAGGAAATCCATTACCAAGTTTTTCTTGTTAATATATTTGAGTTTACCTCTGTTGCTTCTTTTTTCTCTCCTGATTTGGAAGAAGTTCCACTTGTTTTCTTGTCACCCTGCTGTAAGTAAAGAAAAGAGATGTGTGAATATTAAGGTCTTAAATTACACCTTCCACACTGAGAAAGTCCCAAATACTTTAATGCATGCATGATGCACCTTTCACTCAGAACAGTATTAACAGTAAGTTTCCCTTCTCACTAATGGACAGAATTTCTAAATCATAGAATGACCTGGGTTGGAAAGGACCTTAAAAAATGAATAGTTACAATTCTTCTGCGGGCAGAGTTAACACCAACTAGATCAGGACGCCCAGGTCCCCATCCAACATGGTTTTGAATGCCTCCAGAGATGGGGCATCCACAGCTTCTCTGGGCAGCCTGGGCCAGTGCCTCACAACTCCCTGCATAAAGAGTTTTCTTTTAATAGCTAATATTAATCTCCCCTCTTCTACTTTAAAACATTTTCCCCTTTTCGTCTCACTATCAAACCATGTAAAAAGTCAGTCTCCTTGCTGATTATAAGCTCCCCTTAAATACTGCAAGGCCACACTGACATAACCCCAGAGCCTTCTGTTCTCCAATCCTTGTGCCCTTTTCTGAATCCATTCCAACAGCTCAAAAATTTTCTGTCGAGGCACCGAAGTCTGGATGCATCACTGCAGATGTGGCCTCACGCAGAGCAGAGGGAGACATTCACCTCCTTTCACCTGCTGCCCACTCCTCTTTTAATGCACCCCATGATACTGTTGGCCTTCCAGGCTGCAAATGCACACAGCTCACCCATGTCCAGCTTTCTGACTACCAGAATCCCCAAGTCCTCGGCAGGGCTGCTCTCCAGGTGCTCCTCTCCTTGTGAAACTTGAAAGTCTGCATGGGATTGCCCCAACTCATGTGCAACAACTCATACTTGGCGTTGTTGAACCTCATCAGGTTCAAGTAGAGCCACTTTTCCAGACTGTCCAAGTTCCTATGAATGTCATCATCTCCTATTCTATCAACTGCACCTCTCAGCTTGGTGTCGCCAGTAAACCTGCTGAGGGTGTATTCAGTCCCACTGCTTAAATTACTGAAAAAGATGCTGAAAATCACCACTGCCAACAATGACCCATAGGGGACACCATTCATGACCAGCCTCCACCTGCACAAAGAGCCAATGTCCTACTAGATGACTTCAAGCCATTCTGGTCAGAAAGTAATGACTTCAAGAACAGTAGTATTAAATGTAGTGCTATTGTGAGAACTTCTGTAAGATACCACTACTCATCACTTAGCCTTGATTAGCACAGCACTCTCTGATACTTCCTTCAGTAATGCTGTCAGCCTCACAGACTTCTGTAGAAACTAAACAGCTCTAACAGATCAACACTACATGTCCAACCATGACCATGCTCTCCCAACACCTAAACCTTCCTCATAACCATTCAAATTCTCACAATGTCCAATCCTCCTTACATGGAAGAAATCCATTAGTATAACTTGCAGAATTCCGCTGTTGATACAAAACATAAAATCTGTCATGGTTCAGGCAGAGGTGCAAACCAAAAAATACAGATCCTGTTCAAACCTCCCATGTCATCCCACCCAAGACATTGAACTTCTTCCTTCCACTTAACCTGATGTGCCATTAGTCCAATTTGTTCCCAATGTGTGGCAAAATATAGAATATTCTGCATGTACACTGTATACAGCACAGGCTTTATTTTGCATCTCTGATAAGAGTACAGTGCTTCAAAAAAATTTCTTCCAATAGCACACTGTTTAATTTTAGGAAAAAAATGTACCAAGTGAGTAATTTTCTCTATGAATATAAAAAGCATTAAAAGAAAGCTATTATCTAATATCTCAGCTAGTGTAACTTCTCAGAGCAACTCTGAACTCAGAGAATGAGGATTCACAACTGTTTGGTTTTGTTGAGTAAAGAAAGGGGATGAGTTTAGAACCATACATTCCTTTCTGTTCTGAAGACTAAGCAGCAGAAGTTTGAAAACCACTGAAGTAATGGGTTCCTACAGCATTTCCTTTGCACAGCTACAACTAGAAAGTAATGATCCGTGTATCACTAGACTATCTTCAGCTGAAATGTGCACTTGAAAAGTTTTAAAATTGGAGATCCTTATATTCTAATTTTGACTTTTCAGTGGAAAACTAAACCACTACAGGCTGTCCTTTCAGGTAAGATTCAGTTGGACTGATTCACTGCCCCATAACAGCACATTCAGTAAGGACACAATTAACCCAGTTATCTGTAGCTTTTATTACTACAGCAAACACACACCAAACACATACCAGTAAAAGCAACATCAACAGATCTGCTTTCGCTGACAAAACGGTGATTCCAGTGCCAGCTCAGCTATAGGTTCAGGATTTATGGCTGCTGTTCAGCAAAACTGTTTTATGTAGACCAGGCTCTGATTCTAAATAGACACTGTCAATATAGGATCACAGATTCACAGTCATGATATCTCAAAGTGGAACAGACCCACAAGGGTCATCAAGTCCAACCCCTGGCTTCACAAAGCACCACCCAAAATCAAACCCTGTGCCTGAGAGCAGTGTTCAAATGCTCCTTGACCTCCAGCACCATGACCGTGCCCACTGCCTTCTGGTGCAGAGCCTTTCCCTGACCCCCAGCTGCCCCTCCTGACACAGCTCCATGTAGTTCCCTCTGCTCCCTGTGAGGAGCTGTGCTGCCATGGGCTGTTCTCAGCTGCTCTACTCTGTGCTGAGCACACTTAGGGACACTCCTCACCCTTCCTGCCATCTTTGTTGCAGCACAACACTCTAAAAGCTGAGTGCTACCCTGAACCCAGCTGGAGTTCTTACTGCTAATAACACAGTCAGCTTTGTGGACAACTGCAAATGCATACGGCACAGAATGGAAGGCTTTACTGCCTTCCCAAGTGGGTATTAATTATCATCGTGGAAGTCGGTTAACAAAGCTAGCACATCTTCATATTGCATGTATGTTGTCACTGTCTGCTCCCTCAGGTTTGTGCATAACTCAAGTCCAGAATGATTCTTTTTTTCCTTTCCAAGCCATACAAAGCAGGAACCTTACATAGATCCTACTGCGTATACCAGACTTTTGCCAGTGCCAAACCAGGCACTATCTTTACTCATTTCCACATCTTTCCTACCAAGGAAAAGCACACCAGGCAGAATCACAACATCAATAGGGCTCGCAGTCTATTACATTGTGTCCCAGCAGGAGGCTGGAGTGCAGAGCATCCCAACCTCAGCGTCAAGGCTCTTCTCACACCTCTAGAGTAGGCTGTCATGTGAAGTAATCTGAGGTTCCCAGAGAGAGCCTGGGGGGCAGAGGGAAAGGCAGGACAAAGGGACGCAGCATTCCTTCAGCCATCCCCAGATAATATCAACCCTACAAACCTGAGGAACCCTAGGGAAGCCACAGACTCCAGCTCTGCCACACCTAAACTCAAATCAGGCAGAGGTTAGGTGCTTAAAGCCTTTCTACTGGAAAGCCGCGTCAAACAGCACCTACAATAATGAGACTGCTATTTAAAATTCAAATATCATTTAAATGATTGGAACGAGCACATATGACACCACCACAGTGATTTTTATCCAGTAAGTTGGAGTCACACTGCATACACATTAAGTACTGACACTCTCTGGCCTCAGATAATAAAACAGTCTACAAAAGAATTATTTCACTTGAAAGCCTACCACCACGAGGAGGTAAACTAGGAAAGCACAACTTCCTAATACACCTTCTGTGAAGATCACAGTGGTTCCGTGAAGAGCTTATGCTTAAGATAAGAGAAGAAACCCTGCTTTAAAAATGACCTTCACCAGCTCCTTTCTGCTTTGCATTTCCAAGCGCTGAGTCTTCTAGTTTAAATAAATGAATCAATTTGCTTAGCAAGAAACTCAGCTAAGTTTTCCTGGGATGGTATGCATGCCTTGCTCTTTTATGTCCCCATGAGGGTCAGAGAGGTTGCTTTTGCCTTGGGCATTTTGTCCTTTGTCTTGTCCACCTTCTTTACAATACCAAAGAAACATATGATCATGTAACAACATACCCATACTGCTGGCAGGCGCAGCTCCAGTTCAGTCACATACAGTCAGCATACACTTAGTGTTTTAAGTTCAACTAACTAATTTGCAACTGTAGTTGCTGGAAAAATAAATAGGCCTCAAACATTTTCCAGTAAAGAGAAAACGAGCAAAACTGCTCATAATCACATCGGCAAAAATAGAAAAAAAAAAAAGGTAGTAATACCAGCAACAAAGTTTATCCCAAGGTCTTCGCCTTGTTCTGCCTGCACAAAAACATCTTGACACTGTTGCTTCAGCATGTTTACTTCCAAAGAGCATTCATAATAAATAAAGGAACTGATGTAAGGAAAACCCACAGTGCAAAATACTAACAATGGAATGCATCCTCAGCTTACACTTGTAAAAATCAGACCCCAGCTAAAGGTCATGCTCCAATACATTATTCATAAACTTCAGGATTTCCATCAGCATAAGTAAGCCCTTAGCTCAAAGACAGCGCAACACCTCAGAGGTCAGCAATGACATTCAGTAACTGAATACAAAGGGAAGTCTGCTTCCGACACTTCTCAGCTGAAGTCAACTAACTCTGTGTTACTGATGCTGAAGAAGACAATCATTTTACACTGACAGGAATCTGACCATCATTTTTCAAATGAAATTGGGAAAAAGACAGAGAACTTTGATGCTGCTCAGAGAGCTACCAGATGAAAGATGTGTCAGGGGCTACCATCAAGGAAACGTACAGAAAGCATAGGTGAAAGCAAGATTCTTTTTAAAGCCCTTGCATTATGCTTCGCACACATCGCCTAGGGAAAAAAAAAAAAAAACAACAACACCTAACTGAACAACCACTGAATCTCTCATGACTGTTTCCCTCTTGCTTCTCTCCCGCTGCACTCCTCATCTTTTAGACCACCATGTCCTCCAGGAAGAAACTGCCCCAGTAAACGATAGATGCTCATATGGACAGGGAGGACACTGGTCTCACAGAGGCCAGTGGAGATGTACCGGAGACAGACTGCTTATTGCAGAGCTTGAGAGAAGAGGTTTCCCAATCTGAACATGGGTAGTGAGGTGGCCTTAGTATCTTTTTCGGCCCTGTACTCAGCAGTCCAAGACTACAGCCATCAAGAAGTGTATTTCAATTTTAGTCTTTGCACTAAACACATCTAAATGTCATTATACTGCCTGCTTTGGTGGGGGGGTTGGACGTGATGATCTCTAGAGGTCCCTTCCAGTCCCTACAATTCTGTGATTCTGAGATTCTGTGATACTTAATGCAGCAGTTCCCAAACTCTCTGTTGACATCACCATGCTGTATCACTGACATTAAATTGATGCCTTCTCTGAAAGACATCTTTCACTGCATATAGTTTCTCTAAGACTTTAACAGAGGGCAGACTGCTTCTCACCACTCCTCCCTAAGACCGACTGCGTCCTGCTACAACAAGTAATTCAGGAGGCCTCTAAGCAACTACAGGTCCTGTCAGACTAATGAGCACTGAGCAAGCTGAGCTGAGCCACAGAGAGCCAGGAGAGCCGTCGTTTGCTGCTTGGCAAGCTATGGCTATTCCCGACAGCTCCATGACCCACCTGCAGTTGAGCACGTTCCCAAAAAAAAGGCACACTGCAGGATTTTTACCCAGAGCAGAAACAAACCCACGCAAGCTCTGCCTCACGCAGCTCTCTAACAGCAGAGTTCTGATCAAATAGCACGGCTTAGTCACTCCGAGAGCACGCCCTACTCGGAGCATCGCAGAAGAGAAATAAATCAGCCACCAGCACCGACGAGCCCACGCTGCAGCATCGCTCAGCACAAAGATCACAGAACCACGGAGCAGACAACGCCACGCTCACGCATGACGCGCATCAGCACGAGTACGGGCAGCGCGCCCACCCTCCGCCCGTCAGCCCCGCATCATTTACCATGGCGTACCACCAGCGAGCGAAAGCCATGGCGCTGCTCGCTGCTCCGCACCGCACGACACGACACGAACACGCGCGGACCGCGCCCCAGCAGCCACCTCCCTCCGGGGGCGGCGCCCGCCGCGGGAGCGGCCGCGGCCGCGGCCGCGCCCCAGCCACCACCGATCCCCGCGGCAGGGCGGTGCCGGCGGGGCTGCGGGGTACAGCTGTTGCGCGCCCCACGCCCGCCTCGCCCCACGGTCCCGCCGCTCCCCGCCCACCTTACCGCGGCGGGGCCGCCCGGGTGGGACATGGCGGTGCTGCTGCGGGCGGTTGGCGGCGCGGAGCGGAGCGCGCAGCCGGGCGGCTCGGACGGTCCCTCCTCTTCCTGCCGGGCTGGGGATGGGGGGGGTGGGGGGGGAGGCCGGGACAGGGCGTCCCCGCTCGCTGTGCCAACGCGGGAGCGGCTTGCGTTGTGTGGCTGTTGTGGAGGTTTGGGGGCGGGAGGGGGAAGTGTCGACACTTTCTAACTTTCAAAGTGGAGTTGCTGACAGTTTTCCCACTGCTTTCACCCTCCCCCCCCCCACCACGTTCTCCTGTGTGAGGCCTTTCCCCGCGGTGTCTTGGCAAGACGTGTGGATTCCGACAGTGGTCAGCGCAAAGCTGCTCGTCCCGTGGCCTCAGCCTGGGGCTGAGACGCATCCCGCAGCGCTGAGGCTCCCGGCAGTAGCGCTGTCTGGGTACGGGGTCAGAAAGCTTCCCAGCCCGTGGAGCCCACGCAGCACCGAGCCTGCCAGCTCTACCAAAACACGGCAGGGATTGTCATGGTCACGCAGAGCTGCTGGAAGATGAATCATGGCTGACTGTGATCAAAACAGATATTCTCTATAATAAGGGTAATAAGAGCAGCAGTGGTTCCAGGACATGGTTGTGTGTGCTGAGGTCGCGTACACCAACAGGAGGAACGAGAATTTTGTAGGGAGTGCTCTTTCCCTCACCAGGCACTCCCTGAAGCAGGAGGACAAAGTCCTTCCCAACTGCAGATCAAAGCCAGGCGCTGGGAAGCCGCCCTGGTCGGTGCTGTCGGATGGGTGGGTGCAAGCAAGGCCTCGGGAATGGCTTCAGCCTCCAGGAGAGAAGCAGGGTGTGGGTCAGGGACGTCCCCTGCCTGAGGCATTCCCTGCTCTTCCTGCACTAGGTGCACTCATCATTGGCATTTGAAGTGATTCAATAGCGTGTACAGGTTTTGATTTTCCACTCTACCTAAAATTTTAAGCACGAGTTCACTGTGACTGGGAGAACGACACGGAGTCCTTCAGCTGCGGGCTGAAGGCCCATCTGACGCAGCACTCCACGGAGACAGCTTCATGTGCTTCAGCCCTTCTATTGCCACATGCCTTGTGGCAGCAACTGAAGCCATCAGAGGCTGAAATCCTGGCGTCACACAGAAATGAGGCAGTAATACAGGAAAAGTTTCACACTGATCAGCGTCCTGCAGGGTGTTGAGGGTTCTGCTGATCCACCACAAGTTCAGTGTTAAGCTCTCCTGGTGGGAAGTTAGGCATAACAACCCTCAGAAATTCTGTTCAGCTCTGCCATACGTACCTACAGAGAGGGACATTTTCCAGAACTCAGCCTGCCTCACTCTGTGCATCACATGGCAGCCCTGCCTGGCTCAGAAGGCATGGTGGATGCCCTCCAGCATGGGATAGCTGCAGGGAGGAGCACAGAGCTTTAATCCTGATCCCGCAGCAGCTTCATGCACCTGCAGTGCTCTGGAGATTGACCAGGTTTCTAAGTCATGTTGGTCTTTTTTTCCATTGCATTTTCTTAACAATTCCTTCACAGCATCTGCAGTTCTGCAAGTGAGCAAACCTGCAGATGCATGCTGAGATTTTACATGGCTCTGGGAGTTCTGCCGAGGGCTGATCATGAATGGACACAGAAGATTATGGGTAGTCCAAAAACTGCTTGTTCAGTGTATGTCAGCTGGAGCAACAGTTCATAGGTTCATAGGTTCATTAGGTTGGAAAGGACCTACAAGATCATCTAGTCCAACCATCCTCCTATCACTATCCCTACCCAACTACTAAATTCCAGGCATCCTGAAGGAACCGGTTGCTAAGCCACTCTTAGTGACATTCAAAAACTGTCAGTACCCAGTGACTGGAAAAAGGGAAGCCAAAAATCACTACAGTGGGACCTCATGCCAGATTTTCAACCTTCCCATTTTGAATCTATTCTATTAACGATAATACTCCAGAATTAATCCTTGAAGTATTTCAGTTTATGGTTTACTACTGTTATGCAGAGGTTCATAGGTTCATAAGGTTGGAAAGGACCTACAAGATCATCTAGTCCAACCATCCTCCTATCACTATCCCTACCCAACTACTAAATCAAATCCCTTAGCACCTCATCTAAACGCTTCTTGAACAGCGCTAGGGATGGTGCCTCAACCACCTCCCTAGGCAGGCCATTCCAGTGCCTGACCACTCTTGCAGAGAAAAAATGTTTCCTCAGGTCTAATCTAAATCTTCCCCGGTGCAACTTCTGACCATTCCCTCTCGTCCTGTCATTATTTATCAGGGAGAAGAGGCCCACCCCCTCCTCACCACAACCCCCCTTCAGGAAGTGGTAGAGTGCAATAAGGTCTCCTCTGAGCCTCCTCTTCTCCAGACTAAACAATCCCAGCTCCCTGAGCTGCTCCTCATAAGCCTTGTGCTCCAGACCCCTCACCAGTTTTGTTGCCCTTCTCTGAACACGCTCCATGGCCTCAATGTCCTTCTTGTAGTGAGGGGCCCAAAACTGAACACAGTACTCGAGGTGCGGCCGTACCAGAGCTGAGTACAGGGGGATGATCACCTCCCTGCTCCTGCTGGCTACACTATTTCTAATACAGGCCAGGATGCTGTTGGCCTTCTTGGCCACCTGGGCACACTGCCAGCACATGTTGAGCCGAGCATCAACCAACACCCCCAGGTCCTTTTCCTCTCTACATTCTTCAAGCCATTCTGCCCCAAGCCTATAGCATCGCATGGGGTTATTGTGGCCAAAGTGCAGGACCCGGCACTTGGTCTTATTGAACCTCATCCCATTGAGCTCAGCCCAGCTGTTCAGCCTATCCAAATCCCTCTGAAGGGCCTCCCTACCCTCAGGCAGTTTGACACAACCTCCCAACTTGGTGTCATCTGCAAATTTACTGAGGGTACACTCAATCCCCTCGTCTAGGTCATCAATAAAGATATTAAACAAAATGGGCCCCAAAACTGACCCTTGGGGGACACCACTTGTAACAGGGCGCCAGCTGGACTTAACTCCATTAACCACTACTCTCTGGCACGGCCCTCCAGCCAGTTCACCACCCAGAGAAAAGTGAACCTGTCCACACCACGGGCTGCCAGTTTCCTTAGGAGAATACTGTGGGAGACCGTGTCGAAGGCCTTGCTGAAGTCCAGGTAGACTACGTCAACAGCCTTTCCCTCATCTACCTGTCTGGTCACCCAGTCATAGAAGGAGATGAGGTTGGACAAGCACGACCTGCCCTTTGTGAACCCGTGCTGGCTGGGTCTGATCCCCTGGTTGCCATGCACGTGTCATGTGATCTCCCTCAAGATCGTCTGCTCCATAACTTTCCCTGATACCGAGGTCAGGCTGACAGGCCTGTAGTTTCCCTGGTCTTCCTTACGGCCTTTCTTGTAGATGGGAGTCACATTGGCAAGCCTCCAATCATGTGGGACCTCTCCAGATAACCAGGAATGCTGATAGATGGCAGAAAGTGGCTCAGCATCACCTCTGCCAGCTCCCTCAGCACCCTTGGGTGGATCCCATCTGGCCCCATGGACTTGTGGCAGTTCAGATGGAGGAGTAGATCTCTGACCGTCTATGCTTGGATCACAGGGGGTGCATTATGCGCTCCATCCCGGACTTCCAGGTCAGGGCAAGTACCCTGTGGACCCCTGTCTATTAAAGACAGATGTGAAGAAGGCATTGAGAACCTCAGCCTTTTCCTTATCATCTGTGGTTACAAGATGTGGTTAACAGTGTCAACCACAGAAACACAGGCTTTTTACTGTTGCTAATGTGTAATAATGGAAGCAAGAATTTAAAATAATTGGTTTTGTGTTTTTAACAGTCATTTGGATATGCATTTTTTGGGTATATTTATACTTAATCCACAATATTGGCAGATAAATTGGAATGCAGAATCACAGGTTCATGTTTCCCTACCATACTCAAACTCCAAAGGTCTCCAGTTACTGTGATATGCCTACGGATAAAAAGGTGCTGAAAGTTCCGCCAAGATGCAATTAATTTTTTTGCCAAGTATATATATATATAAAATTAACTTCCATAAGAGTAGTATTGCAAGCTTATGAGTCATTCAGTAAATATACAAAATGAAATTTAAATTTTCATGTATAATTGGATTTTCATCTGTATGGCAGTTTCAAAAAAATTCACAAGTATGAAACAAGTCAAATATGTTGTTCTCTTAGCCTTCCCCCTCTTCCTCTGGTTTACCAAGAGACTCTTGTCACAACTTTTCTTTCTCTTCTCTCCCTCTGAACTCCAGACATTGCCTTCTTATGGTCATTGCAGGATTTACTTCTTTTTGTTGGGTGCATTTGGTAAATGGAACCTGGGGTAGAGGAACGGGGGCTGTTCAGTTATAGAAATTCTACTTGTTGATAAGGGCAAATAGTTTGATAACATTTTTGCAGTAGAAAGCTGTGTTTCAAAACTTTCTTATTAAAACATATATATATATATTTACGTCTATATATAAAGATACCTGTACTTTGCTGTACATTGTAAATGTTCTCTTTCATCATATAAACTATATATCCTCTGTCTGCTTAGTGTGGCTTGAATACTTCCTGCTGGACTTCATCCCACTGCTGAATGGAAATTTGCTTTGCACAGACAGAAGTCTTGACCCTTACACCAACCAAGAGAAAATAGGTGTTGCTTCTATAGTCTTCCTTGATTTCTATTATTTTACAAATCACAAAATATTGATCTTGAACTTAATTTAAAAACTCGAATTTGAAATTAAGTAATTCTTGAAGCTGAATTTGATTGATATACACAGATATATACAGATTTTTTTAAGGCTTCTTTTCTCCACAGCCAGTTTCTACTGGTGAGGTCAAACAGCACTGTCAGTTTTGAGACTTGCCAGAGATATAAGGCAACTAAGATAAGACTGCATAATTCCCAAAATAGTTGTGACTATTAGGTGGGAAACAGTTTAGCAATGTATGCTTCAAGTCATTTATTTGTTTCAGTATAAAAATGGCTTTTAGCAAGTTACAAGCATTTCTCTGTATTGGATACAGATAAGAACAGTACAAGGTTATTTGATATCCACAAAGCGAGATCCAAAAGGAAGTATAATATGTTGAGGTGGGCGTAACCCTAATGAATGACAAACATTGCAGCTATGTAGGAGCGGCTAACCTGCAGCTCATTTCTGTCTGCTAGTTTTATCTAAAAAAAAACTTCCTGGGATGAAGTATATTCTCTCAAGTATAAAACAAATAACAAAATTGCAGCAAAATTTATACCTTTGACACTTTTGATCTTCTATAAACCTGGAGGAACTTTGTTCTATGCAGTATTGGTACATAAGGAAATTACTATAGCCTTTATCTCAAATTCTCAAATCATAGATTGTGACTGGTTTATAACTAGCTAAATTAACCTTTAGATAGCACTGTGTGAACTGAGTTGAAGACCATCTGTGCATTCAGAAATTTTAGAATCAGTTACAGAAACATAGAATGTCCTGGGTTGAAACGCACCTCAAAATTCATCTTGTTTCAACCCTGCTGCCATGGGCAGGGTCACCAACCACCAGAGCAGTCCGCCAGAGGCTATCCAGCCTCACCCCAAATGCCTCCAGAGATGGCATCCACAGCTTCTCTAAGCAACCTGTTCCAGTGCGTCACCACCCTCTGAGTGATAAACTTCCTCCTAACATCTACTCTAAATATGTCTTAGTCTAAAACCATTCCCCCTTGTCCTATCTCTATCAACCCATGTAAACTGTCGTTCCCCCTCCTGCTGAACCATAATGAGGTCTCCCTGCAGCCTTCTCTTCCCCAAGCTGAACAAGCCCAGTTCCCTCAACCTTTCCTCACAGGAGAGGTGCTCCAGCCCTCTGATCATTTTAGCAGCCCTCCTCTGGACTCGTTCCAAGAGCTCTGCATCTTTCCTGTGCTGGGGGCCCCAGGCCTGGACATAGTACTCCAGATGGGGCCTCACAAGAGCTGAGTAGATGGGGACAATAACTTCCCTCTCCCTTCTGTCCACCCCTTTTTAATGCAGCTCAGGATACAGTTGGCCCTCCATGCTGCAAGCATGCACTGCTGGCTCATGTCCAGCTTCTCATGCACCAGGACCCCCAAGTCCTCCACATGGCTGCTCTCCAGGAGTTCTTCCCCTAGTCTGTATCAATACCTGGGACTGCCAAGTATTTTAAAGTTTTTATACACTAGAAGGCCTCAAAATCAGTATAGAACCACACTAGTAGAGTGAAATATATACAATTTAAGCACAGTTTATAGTTTCAACAAGCAGAATTTAACCAACTCTTTCTGTCATATCAGTTCCTTATATTGCAAATATAAAACCCATGTGAGAGATTAAAACTTTAAAATATTTTGTGGACATCTCCTCAGTGATCTGATTTGACACTGAAACAGTGTTTTTCCCTTGAGACTACAGGAATTCTCTTCAGCAGCGCTCTACAACCAGACTCCAAAAATTGAGGTTAGGCAATGGCCTCCTTAGTTAATCTTTCATCAGTTTGGTTTCAATACTTTCAGTTTTGGGGGGAAAGGGCAGACACTTTATTCCACTGGGGACAGATTACTGCCAGTTTTGTAATAAAAAATAACTCCAGATGAAATTCACCCTGAGATTATTAACATTTGCAGAGACTTAACAGAGGAAAGGCTATGAAAAATAGCTGCAGGTTTCTGCACATCCTGTAAAACAAGCTCCTATGTTATTTGCATTGGTGTGCAAAGATGCGGTAAATCATAAATGTGAGTGACTTCCCAATGGCCATCCAAGGTTAATGAAGATGAGGTTTTAAGTGCCTCTGTTAATCATGATGTATTGTGAGTCTTTTTTCTGTTTTATGTTTTCTTTTTCTCACCTACCTGTGTGCAGATCCATGCGGAATAATTGCTCAAGAAGAGCAAGACAGATAAAAGTACAATTTATAAGTAATCCTAAAGTGAAAATAAAACCAGCACTGGAATTTTTTATATATTGTATTCATAAACAGTGTATTTATACAAGATATGTATATGTATGTGCACATATATGTAGTATGTTTATATGTACACACATACACACGTGTCTGCCTTGCAGTGTTTTTGTACAATTCTATGATATAATACGTCACATCAGTAACCAATATTTTTGTGATTCCCAGGTAAAATCAGAGACTAATAATTAAATATTAAACAATATTCACTTACAGCAAAATAACACTGAAATATAATTAGTTAATTCAGACTGAACTTAATGCAACAAAATATTAACCTTTAGACAGAATTTCAATAGCAACGTTGCAGAATTTCTAGAGCCAGGTGGCAATAAGAAAAGGAAGAAAAACAGCTCCTCTATGTGCTTCTGCTCTGCCTTCTCAAGGGACATCCACAGCATGAGCCTTCAGTTTCTTGTGCCTTTGGCTACCATGGCACAAGCAGCACAAGGTGGCCAGGTTCTTTCAGCACAACAAAAGGTGGTCATTTTAGTGGCTGTCCTCCAGCACCTTGTAGGAACATTTTGATGCTGGTTAGAAAGCACAGAAGTGCCAGCCATACTAAATATCTTTTTTGTTTGTTTGTTTGTTTGTTTGTTCTTTTTGCTTCCTGCAAGTGCTTCATAAACTCTTTGCTGTGTTGGCTGGGAGATGATGCTCCTTATAAAAGTATTTCTGCAGTATCTCCCTCTGCTCTTGAGGCAGCTTATATAAAAATCCTCAAGCAAACAAATTTTTGTTGATAGGGAAGGAAATTACAGTGCTATGCCCTGCTCATTCTCATGACATGCAGCACGCCTGTCCTTCCTATAGGGATGCTTTGCTGCACCTGGGTAGCTGGATGTTTGACCCAACAGCTTTGTCTGTCCAGTTGCATTTCTGGGGAAGGAGGAGGCTTCTGCCTTTGCTATTGCTAAATGGGGCGGAGGAGGGGTGAGGGAGGTCACATGGTGTGCTGATAGCAGATGAAGGTGTTGACCTTGAGTTTTGTTTATGCACAGCACTGTCAATCATACCACATTCATGTTCTGATTATCAAGCTTAAAAGCAGGGTTATATCAGCAATGAAGAAAAGCTATTATATTTTGTCCTCTTTAGTATGCAGACTCTGAGAAGTCTAAAGGTGTTTTTCATCTAATTGTGGACTCTTTCATAATGGCATAATTATCTGTACAAATTATATCTGTAAGTAGCCACACACTCAGGCAGCCATATATATACATACACACATAAACAGTCTATCTATCATACTTCAGAGCAAGAAAAATAGTATTGTCAACTATGTTGCTGATCATGGCTGCTCTGTGTGCCTGAAAACAGGAATGTACGCAGACTGAAGCAACCGATCGTAGCACCACGCTGCTGAGTCATCTCCGGCAGGCTGGACGGGGGCTGCTGGATGCTGTCACGCATTCAGCAGCCTTGTTGCTGCCTGGCTTGTCCTGTGTGAACGCAGTTAACTACTGCCGCGACTGAAAGTGAGATTAACGCGTTACAGGCTGCATTAATAGCCGTGTCTACAAACAGAGGTCTACTTGCAGCATGACATTCCTGAACCTATTACAGCCTTTTGTCACTTTACCATTACCACCCTGCTCTGATTTTTGCTCAGTAGCTTAAGTTCTTCTTCATCACCAGAGGCTGCACATGCTGTGCAGGACTGAATCTTTCAGGTCACAGACTTTTTTTAGGTTATTAATAAACTGGGTGATCTTTAAGGTGCCTTCCAACCCAAGACACTGTGTGACTGTCAAAAGACATCTTCCAGTAAAAACAGCAGACAGGAAGTCAAAGTAAGTTCAGGCTATTAAAGACAAGTTTTATGGAAAGCTGCAGCACTGTTTTGCAGGACACTGCATCCTGTTTCAGAAATATGGAAAAAAGAAATGGGATTGGTCTGAAGGGGAATATGCGTAACATGAAAAATATTTCACAGTCATACGCTGTTTTGTAAGAAGTAGGAAAAAAAAATTAAAAAAAGAAAGTAAAATGAACTAATGCTGAACAGAATAAGTGACAGTGACTAGCTGGTATCAGGGCCACAGAGCTCTGTGTAGCTCAGCTTGCCACTGAACACAGAGCATGGAAAAGAAGCCCTCCCCTTTTGCTGCAGCCCTAATGCTTGCTTTGCTGTTTCACTCGCTAAACACATAACTTCTGTCTTGGTAACTGCTTGCAGCTATTTTCTAGCTGCAGAATAGCTCAATAATATCAGCCATTGATCCACCCAAGTGTCCGAGGATCAGTGTCATGACACAAAGTACTGTAAGCACACTGTTGTGAGGTATGCTTCCTGCAGCAGCTCCTCCCAGCTCAGGCTCTTCCTCTTCAGGCAGAGGACTTTGTTTGCCATGAAACTACTTAATAGTGCAATCCAGTGCAAGTTTGTTTCACATGATGTGCAAACCATTACAGTGGTAACAGAGTCTTAGAGCACAGTAGAAAACCCCAAACCGACATTTTCTACTCAGAAGAATTGACCACACCTCCAAGCCCCAGCAGCCCTGGCAGCCCTGCATGCAGAGTCCATTCAGAAAGCTGTGTGCAGATGTCAGGTGGACTTCGTGTGTTCAGATGCCCCTGGTCCCTAGCTGTGTCCAGTACAAGCTTTGCTTGCATGTACACAGTGAGTGCAGCAGATGTGGTGGGTGGCACATGCACAGGATTTCTGATGTGAGATATGAAGGAACTTACATTTTGAACTCATGGTTGCTTTCACAGGTTTCCTCAAATATTGCAAAACACAACCACTTCAAGTAGCTGCAGGATAAGAGAGCAGCAAAATCTGAGAAGAAGTACTCTGCTTGAGGAAGTGCATTTGTTTGGTGTGGCTCTACGTGAGACAACACCTAGGATAGCTGCACCATGCCCAGGCTTGTTCTTCTGAAAGCCACTTAGCTGCCCCAGCTACCTCCCTCACTGGCAGTCTATGCCTACACCTTTTCCACAAACCAGGGAGAGCAGATTACATCCCAATTTCCAGAACAAGCAACAGAGAAATCTCTTCTCATGGGAGTTGGGCAGGATTGCATGATTGAGATGGGATTGAGTTGGGTAAATTGCTCCTTCAGCCTTCTGTCTGCACAAAGGCAGAGAAAGAAGCCTGCTGCTGGCTTTCTACCTCTGGTGTGATTCAGCATCTGAAGGCATCAGATGACAAATGTGTTCTGCTCTGTTCTCAAGAAGGCTGCAGGCCAATGGCAGAGCAGCTCAGAGGTGGAGTAACAAGCAAAGAACAAACATGATTATTAGATGTGGCAGAAACAACAGCCTCATGTGAGAAAATAGATAGTCCCTGCCACAAGACTCTGGAAACAGTCAAAATTTCTGCACTTAAATAAAAGCAAGTGCTGTATGGGCACAAGTCAACATCTACTCCAGGCTCTGGGGACATGAAAACTTTCCCCCCACCACTTAGGGTCTGGCATAACCAGATGGAGTGTGGTCACTTATGCTTGCCAGTGACCTGCCTTGAAACTTGCTGCAAATAATAAGTTCTCACTGCACCTGCTGAGTCTTAGATTGTTTGGATGCTCCAAATATCAGCACAAGCAGAAGTCCCTTCTCTCTCATGTATGCAAAAAAATCAGAAGGAACTGGGTTCTTTAGTTTCAAATGAGAAGGCTGAGGGCAGACCTTGTTGCTCTCTCCATTTGTCTGAAAAGAGGCTGTGATGGGGTGGGGGGTGGCGGAAGGTCTTCTCCCAGGTTACTGCGATAGGGTGAGAGAGAATGGCCTCAAGTTGTGCTTAGGGAAGAGTGTGGGTTGGATATTAGGAACAATTTATTCTCAGATAGAGTGATGATGCATTGGAACAGGCTGCCCAGGGAGGTGGTAGAGTCACCAACCCTGAAGGTGTTTGATAAATGTGTGGACATGGAACTGAAGGACATGGTTACTGGGCACAGTGGGGATGGATTGGGGTTGAACTATATTACTTTCATGGCCTTTCCCAGCGTTAATGGTTCTGTGATTCTAAGTCAGGGCACTGAAGTCCATTCTCCTTCCAAACAAAACTGCAGAAAGTTCTCCCAGCTTTGCTTACTGCTCATTGATGACAAATCCTTTTCAGTACAGTGGCTGTCAGCAGGTTGCTGGTGTGCTGATATTTGTGGGGAACAAAAAGTTAAGTTCCAGAATACCCGCATTTGTGCCATAGTATTGTGCCTGAGAAGGTATCTCTTCTAAATCCTCCTCCTCTGCTGCCAAAGCAGATGGATGGCAGTAAGGGCAGGGGACACACTCTACACATCAGAGAGGGACAATCCACTTTAACTGGGGAAATGGGATACCTTGGAGAGGAAGACTAGAAGAGCATTTAAGCACAGAAATACAGACGGGACTTCCAAAGAGCAGGAAGACTTGGAAATCATTGGAGCAGATTGAGGACTGCAATGCCTGGAGTGGGACATGATGACACTCCTCATGCTTCTTGTTTGTCTTCCTCTGTGTGTTTTGCTTGGTAAGGCTGAACAGAGCCACTGACGGACTGGCTCTGAATCACCAAACATCACAGCCTGTCTGGGCAGTGTTTAGGGCTGCTCTGGCTCCCATTCTTCCCCCCTACCTTGGGCACCAAGACATCTGAAAAGTCACCCTTTTATTATTATTATTATTATTATTATTATTATTATTATTATTATTATTATTATTATTATTATTATTATTTTATGGAGGGCTGCAAAACATCATTCAAGAAGTGCAGGCCTCTTCCAAGGTAGTGCATACGTTTGTTGATGTTTGCCTTGTAAGGGCTTGCTCTTCCTCATCCCCAAAATGCTCCGGAAATGACACACAGATAAGCCACTCCCTGCTGAAACAATGGGAATCATAACGGGGTGAACTATGCATCAAGAAATAGCTCGGTTAAATAACACCTTTCTACATTTTTGTTTTTGTTTTTCCTGATATTATGATAATATGTTGAAGTCTCAGGCACCCCCTGTGCTGACAGTGATGTGGCAGGAAGATGACATTTGGTGAATTAAAGCCATAGCACCTACAAAGCCTTTTGCACTGTTTAAAATGGCTGCATTCCTCAGCTGCATCGTGACACTGGGTTCTCCGTGTCCCGTGGTGCAGCCGGCCTCTGCTCCTATCAGTTTCCGCAGTCTGCCCCAGCCTGTGGGCAGGCTCTGATTTTTGTGGCCTCCTCTCTCGGGACCTCCTTCTGCCTTCCCCTGGGGCCGTGACTCATTTCCTTGTACTGCTCGTCTCCTCCTTTCTTCTGCTGCCCTGAACGTCTGGTTCTGCAGCAGCGAAATGCATTTAAAATACAAGTGAAACTCTCGTCGAAAATATTTTTTTTCCTTTTTTTCTTTTTTTTATTTTCAGCACACAGCCCTCTTTGTAAAGCTCAGCGAAGCTTTCTAAGTAGGCTGGTGTTGCATAGGGTTGGTGCAATGGGAGAAAACCTATTTATATTCCTACAGCGGCATTCAATATTTATGTCGTTAAGAGGCAGGAGCGATAGCAACTCGGAAAGTGAAGTAGTCTCAACTTTCATGGTCCTGGAGCCCTGCTGCGGATGAGTGGTGGTCGTGGGCACGTTTAGGCAGCAAGTCTCCGGAGCAGCCCTGCCACCTGCTGGGGCCGGCAGGGGCACGCATGTTTCTCTAGCTCTGCGTTAAACTCTTAAACTGGTACCTGCCTGGTGCAGTAATTTATTTTCAGTCTTAGTGTTTCAGGCTCTGTGATTCGTTCCTGCCTGGGGAACCAATCCTTTCTGGAACTGGAAACATGGAAGTGTTCATTATCCCTGTCCGTGTTGTTATTGTGACAATTTTTGGACAAAGGACAATGAGAACCAAATTGTAAGAATCTTGAAACTGCTCAGTATCTCAGTTTTGCACAACTAAACTCTACCTCTGGCTTTTGGATACTGAAGCTAAAAACTGAAGGACTGCTCTCATTTCAGGCCTAAGGCACAGCCTGGTGGCACTGTGAAAGGATGCAGTGACTTAAGGCAGAATAGAAAGTCAGTGTTCAGGCTAGTCACAGGCTGTTTGAAGAGAGACATGTTTACATGCCCTACCTCTACCTGCACTGCAGATCTGCAGACCTTGGAACCAAGGAACAAGAAACTCCTGTCGACTCTGTCAGGTGCATCCCTATTTTTTACAGACTTCAATTCACTTTTAATAGGTAAAACATAGCAATGCAGCAGTGATGCTTCACACCAGAGATGTGATCAGAAGTGAAAGAGATACATGAGCTTCCACATTGTTCTTAAGCGTGTGTACTTTGATAAAGAACTATTTCATATTAGTCTCATGCATTTGTGAGAATTAAAACTGCCTGGTAGAGTCTGAACTTTTCAGCTGGAGAGTGGGGCACAGTCTACCTTACTTCCTTAGGAAAAGTTCAAATAAGTTGGCCAGGTTTGCAGGATGTGTCAAAGGTGAACATACTGAAGGTGAACAAGCAGAGGAATGGTTTTCAAGTTTGAAAACTCCTCAGTGAGGATGTTTGTGCTCACATATTTATTTGCAGGGCTTTTACTTCAGGACTGATTGCACTTGAAATCTGATGCAGAAAAAAAACAGTTCTCTCAATGCACATGAGAGTGCATCAGAAGACAGCTGAAATGCTGGTCACGAAGACCCATTTAATTTTTTAAAATGTGTACTTCTGCAGCTGTGTGTGTACACGTTTCATTCTGAATGCAGTGCCAGCCAGCTTGCTCTAGGTGTCCCTGCTGGAGCATGGGGCTAGACCTGATGACCACCAGAGGTGCTCTGTCAGTGTTCTCATGTCCTTGCGGAAGAGTGTCAAGGAAAACCACTTAGGCAGAAGTGCACTTTGGAATGAAGGAAATACTGAACTTGCCAAGAAGTTTTGGGGAATCAGGCGAAGCTTTAGCATGTTTGAGTGGGCCAAAGGAGACCCTTGCTATACTTCTGCTCTTGTGGTGTTCAGAAGATTTATCAAGTTAGTGAAGACAGGCACCTCTTTTTCATGGCAAGGTACTGGGTAGGTAACAGAATAAAGATTGTGAGATAAGAGTCCTCTGAAGACAGGAAAATTAAAAAAAAAAAAAAGTTGTTCAAGTCTTCCTCTCTTTGTATAATACATCAGGAGGGCTTCCATTAAAACCTGTATTTCCTTCACATTGCTCAAACATCTCATCGTTTTCTAATGACTCCAAACTGAGTATTGAGATGGTCACAGAAGGGAGGATCACCTTGCTGAGAGTACTGCACAGACCGTAAGAGTGTACGAGCAAAAACTACATGATGTTTAACGGACAAATGTACGATCCTGCATTCTCCCATAGGGAATGAGTGAAGGAATTAGAACTTTTCACCCTGAAGAAGGATGTGAGCTTGTGACCGTATTTCAGTATTTAAAAGAGCAGCCTCAAAGAGGACAGAGGCTGTCTCTTCACTAGGAGCTACATAGAGAAGACAAGTTGGCAGCAGGTACAAGTTGCCCCAGGAGAGGTATTATCTTCATGTGGAAGATTTTTTACAGTGAGAACAATTGATCTTTAGAAAATCATCACCAGAGATGTGAAAATGGAAATTTTTGAGATTTGATGGGGGCAGGTTGACAGATGATTTCATCCAGGCTTCCTTTTCTCATGGAAGTTTGGGTGATCTTTGAGGTCCCCTTCTGACCTAGGCTGTCCTATGATCCTGCAATTTCAAAAGGCTCTCCTGTATTTTGGGAGTAGGATGTCCTGGTCTCCTGGATCCGTATAAAATGGGATCATGAATCAGTGAACATAAATTTTCATACCAGCTTGACCATTCTTGCTTATCATATTAGAGATATGGGGTATGCTTTTGATTCTCGATTCTTTTTTCAACTAATCACCACTTTAAGCTGTGGTTGACCACTGAGGTCTGCTAACATCTGCCCTGTGCAAACAGTGAAGAGAAGGCATAGATTACATCTGATTATCATTATTAATTGGCAGTCTGTGCCAAGCTGAGCATCTCAGCATTGGCATTTTCTAGATACTGTGGCTACATTATACATAAAAGTCAAAAGATTATTGAAAGCCTGAAAAAACAAAACAAAACAAAAAAAAAAACCCTAACTTTCAATCCATGTGAAAGCGTATGAAGATTATAGTTATTCAGAGGCATGAATTGTCATGAATGTCAGTATGATAATAAAGAATTTTTTTCTGCACTGTGCTTTCAAATGTAATTTGTAGCTCATTTGAAGCATTTACCCAAGGTGACTGGCAGCTCTGGAAATCATCTTCTGAACACATTGTCCTTCCTGTCTGCACACCCTGAGGATTTGGGGGTCCCCAAAGCTCTTTGCAATGCAATAATCACAGATTTGTTGTGGTTCTCTATCAATAGGTTGAAGAAAAAATGACCAGGATCTTCCTTCTTCAGGAGGGATCTTCCAGGTTACTCAGTAGCTATGAACTGTCCTGCAGTGAAGGTGCAGTCATAAGCAAACCAGATGGTTTATGGCTACACTGACTGTCAGCTACTGCAAGCCCAAAATAGGATGACACACAGAGACTTAGTATTTTGTTGAGATATTTTGTCAACAGTGACCAGCTGCTGTGGCCTAAACCTGAGGACTCCATACTGACTGCTATTGGGGATGTAGCAGGGACTTTGTGCATAGCAAAGGTACAAGTTCGCAGTAGGAAAGAAAAATAAAAAAATAAAAAAACTGTAGAAAAATGCCTATTTGAGTAGGGGGAGGGAGGCAGTTGAGGAGAGGACTTATCTTACTTTCAAACCTCCTTGCTTACCTCAACTTCTGCTTTTTGGGGTGCTGTTTCTGTTTGTTGGTACACTGGGAAACATCTGCCATAGGTCAATGACTGCACTACCATACAAGCTGTGGAGTCAGTGTCTGAGTGAAGAGTAGCGTGGGGAAGCACAGGACAAGAGAAAGGAGTACATCAGCTCTAGCACTTCTGGCAGTGGGGAAATAGGCAGCCTACCTTTGAGTGCTCTCTGAGTATTGCTATGATTTTAACCATACAACCTTCCCACAGATTTCTTGTGGTGTCACAAGTTGGACATATCTGAATATTTCCTTGTGAAATATTCTAGGAAACATTGGCTCCAGGGAAAAAAAAAAAAAAAAAAAAAAAGATATCAAGAGGATATTTCAGGGGGAAATTTTCAGGTTTACAAGGATAAAATGTACAGGTGTTATGTCTGCTGGCAGGCTAATGCATCCTGTTCCGTGAAGGACCAGAAATAACGACAAAAAAAAAAAAGTGGCCGTGCACTTAACAGATATCTTTGCTGACAGTGTGAATGGAGGTGGATGCTCTAGGAGAACCAGGGTCAAATTAACTTCTGGGTAGGAAAAGAAAAAAAGAGTAAAAGGTAAAATAGATTGAAAAATTGCTATGGGATCTTGTTTGTGGTTTTTTTTGTTTGTTTGTTTGTTTGTTTGTTTTCCATTGAGTTTTCCATCTTCATATGAAGAATTTGTGAAGTTTTCCTTTTTTTTTTTTTTTCTGATGGACAAATGTTTGTTTTGAAATCTTTCCCTTTTGAATTCCTGCTACTGCCATTGACACTCAGGCATAAAATATGTGTAATATTGGGATCACTATTCTTCTCCAGTTTCTACCACTTGCTTGCAGTGCATTGGCAGTGCTCTACTGTTGGTGAACTCAGTCAGGGGTTAAAATTCCTACCAGGACTGCTGGGTCAATCTGTACTGCTTCATGTGGGCTTGGGGCTCTCCCAGTTCAGCCTCATAGATAAGGACATGATGTTAGAAACTGGAGTGTACAGAGCAGGAACCAAGGCAGGGAGAAGAGGGGTCCAATAGTAAGATACAGTAAGATTTTCAGTCCAGATAACCCAGACTGATTTTACTTCTTCTACCCAGAGTGACTCTCCTTTACTAGACATAGGAAACACAGTGCTTTTCATATAATCATTCATAACATATCCATTGCTGAAGAATCAGAAGAAAACAGGGCTTGGAAACTCGACTTGGAGAAGGTGCAGGCTTTTTTCTGCCTGCTGGGAGAGACTCGGTCTCCTTTTCCCTATATGTAGCATGTATTCTATGATGTTTACAGTGAGAAAGACTCCATGGGTTCTCCCTGCCACTGTGACCTTTCTTCCTCTATTTTAATGAAGTTGCAAAGACTAAGGAGTGCATGTGAGAGACAGAGAAAATGAACTAATGATGTACATAATCAGTCATTTTTCACAGAAGTTCATTTGCATGCAGGAATTTAAATCAGCCAGGCTGAAGCTGGATGCCCTAGGGCGCTCAGCAGCTTCTGCAGGAGCCAGGGCAACCCACACGAGGCCGGTGCTGTGGCTTTGACCTGCAGTAAGAGCTGGCTGCTGACTGGCAGCCCCTGACAGAGTTCATCTTCAAATTTTCTCCCCAAAGTGGCTCACCTTGTAGCCATGGCAACTCGCTGCCAGGCGCAAGCAGGCCCTGTTGCTGTTGCTGCCCCACAGCTGCCATCCGCTGTGTACTGCAGGATCACAGACTGCTGCCCAACATGACACATGGTTTGGGGGATGGGCAGAAGGCCTGGAGGAGATGTCCACTTCCGCCCGCGCACAGAAAAAGTGCTACTCTCCTCACAAGGGCCATTATCAGTGCTTGGTTTTGCTGCTGTCACACACAGCCTTCACACACAGTTTGTGTTCTGTCTCAAGAAATCTCCCATTAATGGGAGATGGCATGGCTTTCTCCATCTCCTGTGTGCATCTTCTTCATTTTATAATTTGATACCTGAAAGCACCTCTGTATTTAGGACCTGTGGCTCCAGAAGTCTCTGCATGACTCCCTGACGAGCTGTTTTGGCTTTGCTGGAAGAAGCCATGCCATGCCTGCACAGCAATTTTCAAAAGCTGACAACAGAACTCTACACAGGTGTCTCAGATCTGCCTTGCCCATAATCCATAATACTGATATTTCCATGTGTAAACGTTCCCACCCTTGGCTTACACCAAGCATTGATTTTGTTGATACAGTGAAACCCCTTTTTAGGGGCAAGGGCAAGTCTCAAGAGTCACACATCTGTTACTGCAGTAGAGATGGAAAAAGGATGCTGGACTGTCTGAAAAGAAGATGACACTTGTAAAACAGAATGATCTGTAGGATAACACTGTATTATTTCAAAGAGAGAAGTCTGTGTGCAGGCTGCTAAACCATGCATTGCCACCATGCAAAGCAAAACATTGTGCCTTCAGGAATGGCTCTCTCATAAAGGTGGATGAATGAACTGCAGGACTGTTGTAGTCATCAGAGCTGTGCTGTAAATATATTTTGTAACTATATCATGCCAGGAAATTAAGCCCGGTCTTTACTTAGTGTAGAATAACTTGGTTCTTAGATCCATTAATGAGCTCAGTTCTTATATTGTATCACTAATCTTCTTTACTAGACTTTCCCCGTCTCATACTGAATCTTACTGTATTTCCTCATTGTTTTGCAATAACTAAGGGAAGGAAATCATCACCACATACCCAGTGCAGATTTATCGCTTCAATTTCAAAGATCAGTTTTCCAAAGTCAAATGAAATCTGGTATTTTCCCTTAAAGGAGTTTGAGCTCAGTAGCTACTAACACTATTCTGATTGACCTTGCTGCTTACCTATAAAATTGGGTTATCTCCTAAAGCAAAACACAGGATGACAGTTTTATGAATAGTCCAAAATTATTCAAATAAGATTGTTGTTCAGGCCTTTAAGAAAACTGCTGTGTTGAGGGACAGCCACGTATATTGTCAGTACTCGATGAAACTAGCAGATGGTTTTACCAAGCAGGTTGTTTCCCAAGAACAGCTGTATCTCTGGCTTTCATTGAAATTCTCATCATTCCTTTTGTAAATACATTGAAACTCAATTTGCACTTAATTTGCAAGAAAGTATTTGCATGTAACAAAGATTCTTCTTCCGTTCTGGTCATTTTATGGTTACACCAGAAGCTGAAATATCATTCTATGTGAAACACCTGGAACGTAGTAGATAGAGGTCAGCCCTACTGAGTCATGCTTATATACTGACATTTTCAGTGTATGTACCTTTCTTGCAATCTATGACAATATCTAATCTTTAATACATGCTTCAGACTTTTATTGCAGCTATCTGTATGCTTTGAGGACAAGGAAATGTGGGTATACATATGTAAGGACTTTTGAGCACTATTGCAGCGTTTGCATATTCTCCTGGAGAGGAGAAGAGGCAAACAAAAGCAAGGTAGTCACTGATAAGGAAGGTCAAATTCCAAAATGGAAAATATTCTGCTGTGCAGCTGGTTTACACACCTTTCTAGCTCTGTAAAAATGCTACTTAGAAAAGTAATATGGATCAAGGATGATGTGCTGTCACATCTAGGAGAAATACAGGGATTTTTGATTTGGATGTTATCATCTAGTTGGTCAGGTTCATTACAAAACCATAGTAAGTGACCTTTGCTGATTGTGAGTTCGCTGCCATGCTAATGTGCTCATCATCTGCATAATATAGAAGCAACACAACTGAAGAATAAAGGAATTTCATACTACATCTGCAAATGTTCCTCACTTTTCAGCTCCTGGGACAGCAATCCAGAACAAATTGTTAATTGCACCAAATATTTTAATGTACAATCCTAGCTGATCTTTTACTATATTTCTTTTCCAGATTCTTCTCTACCTTTAAAATTTCCCATTACCTATTGCTATTTTGAGTGGTTGATGCCAAATCTTTTTTTTTTTTTTTTCTTAATCTTGCCCTTGGTCTCTGCAAACAATCCAAACACACACTTTTGCTGGTGGAAATACACTTTAACTATTTAATGCTTTTTCTTTTTTCTTTTTTTCTTTTTTCTTTTTTTTTTTTTTAATATGAGATGTTATCTTGGAAGATTGAAGCTATTACCTCCCTGCTGTCATATCTTTGGAAAGACAATCATTTTGCTAAGTAGAAGCAAGAATAATCTGTTCTACTCACCAGTCTTTTTTAATCAGAGGGTACATTCATGACTTGTTAGCAGAACACTGACTGTCTCTCTGCAAGCTGTCAACCTGACACAGTGGTTTCTTCTCTAACCCTTTCCTGTAAAACACCATAGGAAAATTTCTAATTAGATTGGCCAGCTGTCCTGGAGGGTATATGGTAAACATCCTTGTTCTGTGCATGTGAAAAAACATGATTGTTTCACAGTCAATGTGACAGCCTCGAATTCAGACAGGATGATGTGCAAGCAGATTATCTTGTTAAAAACAGATGTATTTGTATTGCATTTAGTTCCCTCCCATTATTAAATATCTGAAAATTATCAGACAGATCAGAGGAATGTCAGCAAACAGCATGGTGGTTTATAGCATCCATACAGCCATAGTCATGGCCAAATGGGCCAGGCTCACCCAGGTATCTGCAGACCCTGCTACTGAGATTCAGTGGGCATCACTCTCTGATGCAGACCAGTGTTCTGTTGCAGAGTTTTTGATTCAGCCATCTTTTTTAAGTGTCACCAGGCAGTCCTGCTGCTTACAGTTACAACCATCCTTCATAAAAATGTGGTGGAATTTGATTTCTACATACTGAAGATGACGTAGCAAGCCTGTTTTCCTTCAAGATAAGCCTAGCTCAGAAAGGAAGTCCTGGCCTGACCAGAGTTAGAAAAAGATTTGCTTGTGATCTTCATCGATTTAAAATTATCTCTCAGATCACCAAGACATTCCTTCCAGCACTATCACCTCTGCTTCTATTCTGCTAATATGCCTTCTGCCCCAACTTCATCTACTAATTGTTAATCTTTGTGCAAAAAATGTTTCTGCTCAATAATCCTGTTTCCTAATTCCTTCCATGCTTGTTTGATTTTTATTGTCTTGAATTTCCTGTAGTCTTCTGCAAAGCAGCAGTCAGATGTCTGCCTGCTTATCCAACCTTACTCTGTTCTGTCAAGCTGAAAACATCTAAAAAACATCTGTGTCCTTTTCTACCCTTTCCAGGCAGAGTTCAGGCAGGGCTATGTAGTCTCATAGAGTACAGTAAAATTACACTTGTGCCATGAAAAGGGTATGCACAGCTTACTGCAGATCATAAGTGAAATTCTTCCTAATGTATATCCCATTACATTTAGAAGGCCCAGGTGGACCCCATAGGAATCACTTATGTGTTTCTACTGATGTTTACTCAACAAGCATTTAAGAATGTCTGTTTACTGAAAGATAATTTTAGTGTTTTATATTCATGTTTGTTGAAAATTGGTTTGGTAAAGTACCCCTTCAGTATGATTTATTCTCTGCATACTCTGCTTGTGAATATATAGCTGCAGTGTTTTGGAAAAGCTAGGCGAAAGTGACTGAATTCTTTTACAGCCACCCATTTTTCAATGTTCAGAGTCATCTTTCTTCCCTTAGCTCTTTTGCAGTTGAGGCAGCAACTGCCCTGGTGCTGTGTCCTGGCTCTCCCCTCCACTGCCCCAGCACTTTCTGTCCCAGCTGTTGGGAAGGAGGCACTAAATCCTGCTCCCAGCAACACCCAGAGATCTCACTCTGTGCCTGGCTGCAATGCAAGGATTCCTGCCTCATTTGAATAATGGGTTAATTAGTGGTCCTAAGCTTAAAATTGCTCAATTTCCATGTCCATCAAATTCTGTGAATGCTTTGTCCCATGCTTTACAGGGATTAGCAGGAGGCATAATTTATAAGAGGTAAAGGAAATCAAGACAGGAGTTTCTTCATGTGAAAACTGTGAGCACAGCAATTAACATGCTGCCTTCTTTAACTTACTGAACAGATGAGAACTAGTGGATTCACTTTCAGAATGAGTGGCTATCACTACAAGTTCAGTGACTGTAAGCAAGGTGGGAGCCCTCATGTCTCCTAGGTAGTGAAGCCTACTTTCCTATCATAGCACAGGAAAGTCTCTGCAAGGCAGGGCACAAACAGGAGGAACACAGGGCAGTCTGACTGACAAAAGGCTCTTCTTTATTTCAGACAAATGAATACTTGTTCGGCCCTGATAACCAATACCAAGAGCACCTTTACTGGGGTGCATGAAAGCTATGTATGCAGCAACTGTGCTCAAGTTATGAGCACAGCATGAGGATTAGTGAGAGCCAGCTATGAGGAAAAGAGAAGGTGCTGGAATGGACTGTATCAAAGCCCAAGACTACTCCCCTTGCATAAATGAGTGGGAGTATAGGCTCCCAACTGCTTGATTTTAAGCCAAAACAAGATAATTTTTTAGCTCATCTGTGATATTTCAGTGGAACAGATTCAATTTGCAGGAGTATCCTGGCATCATTTCTTAAAATCTTTTGCCCTTGAGCAGGTAAACAAAAGCGATGTCTAGAATCAGATATCAATTGCTCATATTCCCAGCTGCCCCATGCCATTTTGTCATCCTCCTTTAGCATCTGATTATGACATTTGCCACCGTTCCTTTTGAGTCAAGGCTATACACTATGCAAATTATCCAGGAAGTTTGTTGTAAGTGCAGATGTCCACTGGTAGAAAGATAACTGTATCTAAAGGCTTTTTTCTTTATTTGTGTATTTAGGGGTGGCCTTATATCCCCATTCATGAAGTCACAGCTGCAGCCGTACTTGCCATGCTTATACAGAGAACACTTAGAGCAGGAAGGAAGAGAAAAAGTGGGGAAACCTCTTGGTCTGCCATCTGGACAGAATAAATGATTTTTCCAGAACACAAGGCTACTCATGTTTATGACTCCCTTCTTTTCTATCACTGTCACTACTGCCAAAATTGATAGCCTTGTACTAAGCAGCATCTTCTGCAGTGACTGTGTTGTGTAGAGTGGAAGTCTGGGCTTACACTCAGATGCAGAGTTGAAAGGATATTAACAAGAAAAAAGAGATGCAGAAATACATTGGATGTCCAACACAGTTGACTTTGAGCTTTCCAACATATGGATGATCTCAGACAAAGGAAACTTCCATTACCTTTTAAATAGCGCATTGTCAGTTTGAGGCATAATTCCTTGTTTGCAGAGATAATGTCAATGATTGGAATAATCATCTGCCTGATCCAGCTGGAAAAGTAAACGCTTTATTTTCATGTTACAGTCATGTTTGCTTAGCAGTAGCACCTGTGACACATTGAAGGATGAGCTCACACCCATTTAATATTTCGTTCCCACTTCTATTGTCCTCAGCAATGAAAGCGCTCACCTTTATTTTTACTATAAATCCCTTGTAGGAGAGAGATCATCTGCAGTTCTGACTCAGACCATTAAAAGCATATTGAGAAATAACTTAGGTTTCCCAGAAGGCTCATTTACGTCATCAAGCAGAAAGATAATCACAGTCATAAATCTTTGTCCATGTCCATGTCTCCTGGTTGCTTCAAAAATATTAGGACAACACTTTCTATATCTTAACCAAATGCAGTAACTTGACATGTTTTTCCTAACATCTGCAGTGCATGGTAGCTATGCTGTTTTATACCAGACTCCTTTCCAGCATGTTGGAATTAAACATGCTCTGTAAATTATTCATAACTTTTTAACATTCATGATCCCATAATTTTTCTTTATTGATCAGTTCTTTCTGATAATTGGCAACAACCCATGAGGAAATGAATGTTCAACATCAGGCAAATGTGAATTTTATTGATGTATTACTGAGAAAAAAATAGATGTGCTTAGCAAGCTGAGTCGTTATTGTCCTGTATGTCTGTTTGAGAGCAGTGTCAGTGTCTTTTTGCCTGCATTTTACCTGGGGTCATCAGGGAAATAAAAAAGATGTTCTAATTCATATTTAAAAGAGAGCTAAGATACCCTCCTAATAACTGTAACTGTATACCTACCTTGACATATGTGGAAATGAAAACATAAATCAATATAGGGATTGTAAAGGTTTTCATTACATCTTTCTTCCTCAGGACTGTCAGTCAGTCTTCTCTGCTCACACTTCCTCATGCCTTCATTTCACACATACAAACTCAGCACTTAAGACAAGGCTCTGCTGACCCTCCAAGCCTGAGGCAAAGCAATTCTTCTCACTGCAGAATAAACAAGACTACCATGAATAATCTGGTCAATAAAGGCTTGTACTGAAGAACAGCATTTGCCTTTGGGTCACTTATAAAAAACACATAAGTAGAAACAAAACTCAGAAGCTGGATGGGGAGCCACAGCCATACCTCTTCCATCCCATTTCTGACTTCTTTTCAGATAATGGGAGAAGAGAGATCGATCTAGTTTTATACAAGGCAAACCCAGCCTTCAATATAATAAAAACTTCATATGAAAATTGTTACAGGATAGACATGATGTCTCCAAACCCATTACTGATCTTAACAGTGAGGGCAGCAAGCTGTCATGGTGGTCCAATAAGGCTACTGAAAAATGGTCAAGAGAGAAAAAAAAGAGGATTCCAGTGTGGATTGTGACTTCTCATTATTCTGACTGTTTACGTGTGGTGATAGATTCATAATGTGCGGGCACTTTAAGGAATGTTAATTCTCTAAATTCAGCTCCTATGCCTTACAAATATGCGGTTTGAGTTCACAGCATTCAGCTTTGGGAAAATGCCTATTTCTGTGGTATACTTCGTTAAAAATAATACTGTGCCAAAGTAGATTCTGCATCAGTTACCGGGTGTACGTAATGATATCAACTGACCCTTTTGATTTTCTGCTTAGCCAGTAACTTTGCACTTGTTGAGTATTACTGTATTTCTCTCCACTGGGAAAAAGAGAAGATTTAGATTTATTCTAACAAAATATTATATCAAGGTGAAATTAAACTGCAGAAAAGAACGAGTACTACTGTAAAACCTAGTATTAATTTCAAGTGAAATTATAGCAAAAGCCCTCCTTGTTAAAGCTCAGATTGCCTTTTACTCTTCCCTGTTTTTTTCCCCAGAGTACACAGTAGAAGAAACAGATTGACCTCGGGGCTTTACTATTTTTGTTGCTGTTATTGTTAAATAATGGATCTAAATAGTTGGAAAAAAACATAACTGTATTCTCAGAAGGTCATGAGTGTTCTCAGTGAAACCTCATGAGTAGTAGAAGTCTCAGTAGTCTGAATTAGAATAATGAAAAGAAGTTACTAGGAAAAGTCATTATCTCCAGTAACTCTAAATGGAAATGTGGAGTGTATCTGGCAGCCCTGGTGCCAGAGAAAGGTGATACTACATATCAGAAAGATGAAACATTCCCCAAGGATCCCGGAAACCCACAGTGTAACAGATCATCTGAAAGACCAGCAGTACAGTGAAATGAAGACTTTAGCAAATGCAAAAAAATTTTCTGCTTGGAAATATCTTCATTCAAAGGGAGAGAAGGGTGACAAAGAAAACAATAGCAAAATCCACTTTCGAACTGTGAAGTTTGCAAGCGCTCCTTAGCAGTCTCTTTTGTGAACCAGTCCCCAAGCTATGACTGTGTGCAGTTCCAGACATGAGTTCTACATCAGCAACCCTTTTGTGAAAGCAACATTCACAGGTGGGCTGTCTGGGGAGTCAGGCTGAATGCAGTTTTGGCTTACAAGAGAAAACAACTCTTTTATTACACCGCGCATGTGAAAATAGACGTCTTGAATCTTTCAGTTTTGGGGTAGACAGGGAATGATACAGCCATCTAAATATGCGACTGATCATCTTCTTGGAAACAGGGAATGATATGAGTTTGTTTTTTGGAAAAGTCATTTTTCTGACATTACATAACCACAACTCCAGAAAGTCCTAATTTGTACGCTTTTTCTAATGTGTTTGATCTTTCTTACTCTGTGACTATGCAGAGCTCTTCATAAATATTTAACCAAAATTATTCTGCAGACAAAAGCATCAGAGAGGAGTCAGAAAGTGACTCACAGTTTCTTAATCAGATATGAGTGACGAGGCGGCTCTGATGTCTCAGTGGGAGAGGGTTATTGGTGTTGATTAAGCCATCTGAGAATGACATCCATGTGTGCTGTGGCCCAAGTCATTGAGCAGGTGGCACGCTATGCTGAGACCTCATGCACTGACTTCCTGGTGCCTCTCTGCTACAGTTCTGGGGTGAAACGCAAAACAACAGCCTTGTTTATTGTGCAAAGACCTTTCTGAGTTTTATTCTTATTTTTTTCTCCAAACGCCTCAATTCTGGCCCAAAAGAACAGTAGGAAGACATGTGACTACTTTTTTAATGTCTCCTTTCTATTAGATAAACACACATAGTTTAAAGTACCATAGATTCAACAGGCATTTATAATGAACTTACAACTCTGCTAGACACCTTGTAGTAGATGCTCTAGCAACAGACAACCTAAACAGGGAAACAAAGTGCAATCCACAGATTTAAACTCAAATCCTCATCCATACTGGACAGAGAGTGGTCATACCCATTCAGGAAACAGAAATACATTTATTAAAAAAAAAAAAAAGAATTTCTTATGCCCTCAGATGAAGCCTTTGAGAAAACAAGCACAATTACTGTAAGGGAAAATCATACACCTAAAAGCTCTAGAAATATGTAGCAGTAAAATAATGGAAAAAATCTGCAGGCATAATTTATGTCAGCTTTCAGGAACTTTTATCACAATGTTATGGATGGAAATAAGAAAGAAAAAGTGATGACATTAAAATAACTCATTTGTCATTAAACACTGTATGAGGTACTGCTGTGTTATTCTGGTGCTGTTTCATTGAATTCTGTCTATGCTTACCTCTTTCTGTAGTTTTTTTCATTGATTAGGTGGCCGACAATAAACTCATCATACGTGGCTAATTGCAGGAAGGTTTTAATATACCAAGTATTCAGCTTTCCTTTTGATCTTACCTAGTAAAATGGGAGTGGATACACTAGCAGCTATGAAGATCCTGCATGAAAAGCTGGTGAAATGACATTTTTCTGAATTGGCAAAATGACATTTTCAGCTACAGCTCCTTTGAAACTGGGGTCTCCACTAATCCCTTGTCCAGGAGAAGCCAGCTCATCAAGACTGGGCTGTAAACATGGGTGTAAGCAGCCAGTTTGATCTTGCTCTTCCTTTGGTTCACCACAAGTACAGGCTCTGGTTTGTGTCCTACTGGGAACAAAGCATGATGTGAGCTGCAGCTGACGTTTAACCTATAGTAAGCATGTATCAGCTCTTCCACTAATATCAGCTGCATTAATTCCTTTTCACACATGAAGTCCAATTTGTGTTTTGTGTTACAGTCTGGGGCTACAAACTGTGGAAAGTCAGAAGTACTGCAGGGGGTGAGCAACTGCTGCAGAGACAGCCAGCCCTGTGCAAGGCTATGTTTCCTGAATCTTTTATTTAAATGCCTTTATGATGTTGGCCATCTTAATTTTCATAGTTTATTGATTTTATTGAAAAAATGGCAATAGAAAGAATAGCTGAAAAACTACATTTACATCATTCTAACTCATCCTTATGACGTGATATTTACCTGGACATGTAGATTTTCTCTATGTTCTCTTTTTTATCATGTTCTGTCTTCAAGAAAAAGTTTAAGCAACAGCCCTGGATATAAATGCTGCTGTGATCAGATGTACCATACTAGATCAAACACATACTTCTATTTTGGGATAAACTATGTTCTGCATGGCAACGCTACCCTGGGTATTGTGGCTGCTCAGTGACTGTTATTGTTATGAATTGCTTTCTCAGGTCTTTTGGAACTGTGGGATCCTATCAATCATGAGGGAAAGTGCTAAAGTTTAAATTAGAAATCTCTTTCTATTTACATTTTAAATTAAATGCATCTTCACAGTGATAAACCATGCACCAAACAAGCCTCCACAATTTCATATTAAAAGTCCTTTTGCTTTTGCTTATCTTTTATTAATTCCTACCATGATTCATCCCACACCCAAATCAAGAAACAGCCATGCACAATGTTAAGTAAATGATACATCCCCTGCAAGATCTGCTGTGTGCCACGAGGCATGATGCAAATATTCAACAAGGCATATGCACCAACAGAGCAGGCATTTCTGCCTCTGTGGCTTCCAGCCACTGCAGAAGGTCTCCCTGCATGCTGGTTTTCAACAAGAACCTGCTCTGTGACAAGCCAGTTCCGTCATCTCAGCACAACTGCCTCTGGTAAAATCAATTGGTCTTGCTGCATGAACAGAAAACAGCATGAAGGAAGGAGCAAGCCACAGGAGGCTGATTGCTCTCTGTTGGACATAAGAGCTTCACTGGGCACTTTAGGTAGTGCTGCAGTCTTCCACAGTGCCTTTAACTTGGAAATCCTCCAGTGTTTTCAGGAGGAAGCCTCTTATTTTTGGCTTGCAGCGTTTCTGTGGAAGTAAACTAAGCAGTCACCCTTTTTTTGTTCATTTCTTTGATGTTTTGGGGGTTATTTTGAGCCCAACTGGACAACTAACACAACATCAGCCACTAAGGAAAAAGAATACATTCAGAAATAAAATATTCCATGCCTTCACAAAATATGTCTAAAACACGATGTTACGGTTTATGGGTGTTACAAATATGTGCTGACCCTGCCATTATTGCTCATGGATAGCATGTCTTCAGGCTACCAAACCACCTCATGTGGAAAACAAAGAGAAGCATGAATCCTTCAACATGAATTAATTCTTCATTTCTTTTGTATCTACAAAACCCATATTTAGTTCAATGCTATCGTTTCACAAGGTTTGATATATACTGCACAATTAAAGCCACAGAATGTCATGAGTTGAAAGGGACCAATTAGGATCATAGTATCACAGAATACCCCAAGATGGAAGGGACACACAGGACCTGAAAGCCAAACCCTGTGTCTGAGGGCATTGTCCAAACACTCCCTCTCTCATTGGCAGCTCTGGGTCTGCTGCACCCCAGGCTACAGTTGGCCCTTTGGGCTGCAGAGCACACTGCTGCCTCATGTTCAGCTTGCCATCAGCCATAACACCCTGATTCCTTTCTGTGGGGCTGCTTTCCAGCATCTCATCCCCCTAGTCTGCATGTCTGCATGTCTGGGCTCGAACCAGTGGCTGTTTCCATGCTGCCTGAAGTCTGCAAAGGCTTTTCTCACACAGAAGGCAGGATGTCACCCTCCTTCTCCACTCAGGCCTTGCCTTTGTTCAAGGCACTGAAGTGGCTGTTGCTGTCTCCAGGCAAAGAATGCCATGTGCTTCTCTGCCTCACCTGAACGTAGGTTTTCAAAGCTGTGCAAAAGCCAAAGCAAAGAATTGCAGTATCAAGCTAAGCTAGCTGGACAGTTGGGCTAGATATTCTTAGAGGCCTTTTCCAACCTCAATGATTACGTGATTCTAAAATAGTGCTGTTTTATTCTCTGTGTCTCGCTAAAGTATAAAAAGAAAAGGGCATTATAAAATAACTGCAGGCGGAACAGAAGGCTGTTGTGCTCAGTGCTGGTTTTATGATGCTGAGGTGAAGTTAGTATGAGTCACTCCTATAACTTACACAGGCATGACACAGACTTCTGACGTTTAATATTTCCTTTTTCTCTCACCAAAAGTTATAATTATCCCTTGAAAGCTTGGATCCACTTTCTTTCCCTACCATTTAGTCCCTTTATGTTAGGCATTTTGACATTTTTCATGTTCCCTCTGGGTACTTTCCTGGCCCTTAGTGCTGCAGTAGTTGAGTGCTCCCAGGATTTATAGATTTTATTCAATCTGCATCTCATATTATACTTGGCAATTAGAGACTCAGGGAGTCTTTGGATCAGGTCACAGTCACACACAAGCAGGAATTGGAGGAGATGTACACTGTGTTTTAGTTGGGGCAGCAGGACTTTGCTTAAGCTCGTCTTCCTTTCTAATCCAGTTTGGAAAGAAATGGTATTTTAAGAGATCTGAGAAGGATGGAGGAGAAAAGCCACACTAACTTCAGCCAGAAAGAGGATCCCATCCTATCCCTATTACTGGCTAACCTTTCTAAGCAGGATGCTGTGTCTTAAAAATAACACTACCTGAAACTGCTGTAATGTCCAACTCAACCAAACTGAAACACAAATTTACACAAACTGCCATGAAGAAAGATAATTTCTAGAGTATTTTTGCTTTCTTTCTGAGTGTGTACATGTGTATCAGTGCATGTGCATGCACGCAGAGTTACACACACAAATAAAATTGCAAGGTGGTATATACTGTAATCATCTCCACATGCTTGGTGGGCAACATTCAGCAAACAAGGCTTTGCACAAAAAGACTGGTCTAGTATCCATCCTTGGGAGGTATGGACTCTGGATACTCATTTACACACTAATGAGGCCAAGTACCCATGCCTGGGAGGGGTGGGCTCCTTGCTTAGCTTCTGAACTTCTAATGAGCCAACCAGTGGGTGAGGAAATGGCTCCTACTGTAGCTCAGAGGCAGGCAGCTGGGAACAGTCACAGACTTCTAGCTTTCAGCAGAAATAATGCTCTTCTAATTAAGCTGAACTTCCTGTCCAGATGGTTGGTATCTTGAAGAAACACATCTCATGTACTTAACCAATCAAGTTCTGTCTTCTTTTGAGCCTGGACCTCTGTAGTGTTCCTATTGTTAGACTTGGGCTATGAACAAAGATGTATGCAGGACTGCCATTTGCACTTGCTGGAGTGGATATTCCTTAGTCCACATCAGCAGCAGCAGTAGGGTCTGAAGACCTCCGTTTTTATTTTTCAATGAGTGTAGGTGAGCAGAAAAGATGTGTGATGGTGGTTGTGCGCTGACAAGGAACTGGGCAAGTACTGCGCTGGTAATAGCTGTCTTTATAGCTGCCACACGGAAGCATTCAGCACATTATACAACTTCAGCTGATGCTTTTTCAGCCCAGGCAAGGATGGAATTAATAAAATATGAAGAAAGAAATTTCAGGTGTATCCTCGCAGGCACGATCTACAAGATAGGCAGCTTGGGGGATGGACTTTGGTGAAAGTCTTTGGACTTCATTCAGTTTTCTGTGCCTCTTGATCCATGAATGACAGAAAATAAAGCAGAGTACTTTTGTAAAATGCCTTGTAATAGCCATTATTCACAATATCTATTACTATAAAATATGAGAAGCATGGTATGTTATTATCTATAGTCCATTCACCTATGGATTTTCTCAATAGTTCTGCATTCCAGATAGCTTTGCCTATTCCAAAGGACATTAAAAAGCTTGTTTTCCTCATTATCTGTAAAATTATTATTTTAAAATTCTTCTCTCCTTACAACAGAATATTGGAATGATGTGTGCATCAAGGATACTATTGACATATTCAGTGAGATATATTTAGCCTAGTGGAAAAAAATAAAATCTTGAGAAAGGTCAGTTCTTTCCCTGTGCTAATTAAATTGCTTGAGAAGGAGATTATATCACGATGGAGACCAGCAAGCTAGCCAGAGCAGACACCAGTCTGCAATAGGTGGCTTTTGTGAAAGTGTTAATGTAAGAGTGGCTGGCAGGGATAGGCAAACATGCTAATAGGTTGCCAGTGAGTCACTGAAAAGAAGATTTCTTTCTTTGATGCTCTGATTTCACAAAAGTAGGGAAAACAGAAACGTGTCTTAAAAAGGGATCTTTTTCATCCATTTTTTAATTCTATTTCTTACTAAGTGCAGCACTGTATGTGTGCTTTTTTAGGAAGAGAAAATACTGTCAACTGGAGACATGTATGGTGATAACTGTTAATCACAGTTACCAGAGAGCCTGCATTTTTTTGGAATGTATTTTTCTAATAATACATCTTTTGAAAAAAATGGGAATCCTCTGAATAAATAGTGAGACACTAATTTTTCCCCAGGTGGGATTGGACTGATGCTATAACGAACTTACAATGGTTGACCTAAAACATGAGTGTTCTCACTGCAGGTTTCTCAACTCAGTAAACTCAGCTTTCAAGTTGAGTAGAAATTGACATTATCTTTCCTTTTCCATACATGTCGACTCCTTCATTATCTTATTTTGCCCGACTGACATTCCTCAGTTTTGTTTTTTATATCTTTCCTTTTGTCAAGAGCCTTAATCAATAGTCGGCTGTTCTTCAGCAAGACTTGGCAGCCTAATGAGCAAAGCAAATAAACGAGTCCAGAACAACCACAAGGTGGGGTTAAGTTATTGACAATCTAACCCGTCCAGGGGATGAATTAATGGGCGCATCAGTCTTCTCTTCCTTCCCTCTGAAATCCTCTGCACTTCAGACATATGTATTTTCTCTTAATGAAATCATCTCTTCCTTCGTTAAAATGGAGAATTTTGTTCAATCACTTCATAGCTCTTATGTCCACCAGTGATAATTGCAGCAAACATCCTTTAGTCCATTTGCCTGTGCTGCATTCATCAGCGCAAGTCTCTGCACTGCTTTCCATCTGTGGATAGATGAACAATAATTTTCTAAAAGCCTCTGCTGATCTCCTGCACAACACTCTGGTAATTTAGAAAACACGTTTGCTGTTAAAACTAAGTTGTGTTGGTGACAAATTAACGGCATCAGGACTGTGTGGTCTGCTCAGGTGACTGTGACTTTCACATCACCACAAACACGTCTTAATGCTTTCATGAGCAGGCAGCACAAATTGCATAGGACGTGTCTCTTGGAATAGTGGATTTTGTTTTCTTGGATGAGACTGTCATTGCCTTACAAGATCCAGATTTTTATAAATATTTGCAGAAAGCAATTGGTTAACTCTGAATTATTACTTTAACTACAGCAATTAAGAAAATGAAATGGAGGAGGGAAGGGGGAGCTGCATATCATGTTAATTGTCACATACTCAGTGAGAGTTCTCAGGGTGAATGTGAGGAATCCAGGAGTAAATAATTTTGCAGGAAAAGATCAAGAGTGAAGATCCAGGTGCTGAAGTTTTGGGCTCAGCAAAAGGACACTGTGGTTGGGGATCCCAAAGGGTTTGAATGGGATTTCATTTGGGAAGATTAGATTTAGAATCTTAAGTTGCTTGCAAACTATTTGAAAATGTCATCTTTAAATTTGAATTAATTGCCAAAATCTGCTGTCAGTCATCAGAATTGCTGGAATTGCTCCTTCATGCGTCTGTACATGACTGTCCACTCCAGGACATCTCACTGACATCCAACCTAGACATGCAGAATAGCAGCATGTTTCTAAGAACATTTCACATTAGCTGTAATTACATGGTGAAGTACAAACTAACAAGCTGCAACTACTCAGTATTAAGGATTAATGATCTGAGCTTTTACTATTTACTTCCCTACAGTGTAATAGATTCACTAAAATCATGCTTCAATAAATGCAAAAAGTGTGATAGACAGGGTATGTAGAATATATGTATAGAAATATGATTTTTTCTTCTTTTCCCATTGTTTATCCCCACTTCCATGCTGTCTTTACCACCTTCCTGCTACCATCCATCTTCTGCATCACAAAACAGGCTCTCAGTGTAGTTCTTTCCTTTTGAATCTCCCCATGCTACCGATGTTACAGCAAAGCTGTGGTCTTTCTTGTACCTTTGTCTCTGTTCAGCTAACTCTGCCTGGGTGTTTCCTTTATAAAGCACAAAGGTAGCAGAAGGCAATGTGCTTAAGCAGTAGATGCATCCAAGGACCTGCCTGGACAGTCTGCCTCAATGTGGGTCAGTGTGTCTTCGTGTGCACATTTTGAGCCTTCTCCAAAGGCACACACAGTTGCAATAATACTAAAAAAATAAAGGAAAGTGGTTTATCTGAGTATGGGTAACTTAAAAAAAAATAAAGACAGCTACCATCCTTTTGGAACCTCTAGTAGATCCACATCTTCCTGTCTTCACCTTTTAAGCAGTGTGTGTATAGTTGCTGCCATGATAAGACAGGGTGGAAGGAGTTTCAGCCCACTCATTTAGTTGGATTTTGGTTTGAAGTGACTTGCCTTCTCAAAGCAAGCCTACCTCTCAGTTTTGCATCACTTACATAAGACATACTCGAAAGGAACCCTCAAGCTAGATGTCCTTTAGAGGTTCCTTCCAACTCAATTGATTCTGTGATGCTGAGATCCTATGACATTTACCATAGACATCAAATCCTCCACAGCAATGTAGCACTTTAGCAAGCCCACAGTCTTGTAAAATAGTTAGCAATTTAAACTTTAAATTGTTTTTGGTGGCTATTTTTGGTGAAAGCTTCTTGAAAATGCTTCCATACCTATTTAGTAACAACTGCATAGATCACTTTTATCTGTATGACTATTGGACTGAAGAGCACCAGCGGGGTGTTTGTGTGGGCACCAAATAGGTCTACTGACGTTATCCTCACATTAAGGCAGATGAGGAAGTGTGGGAGAAAGGGAAAAAGAGTATTTCTGAAATACAGTGAGATCTGGGCTGCCTGTGTCACATAGGCAGGACACTACATCGCTGCCTTGGGCTCCATTCTGGCATCCAAATGAGCAGTGTGTTCCTGCTTTCCTGGGTTACAGACTCTGTTGCCAGACCTGCCCCTGCATATTTGCTTTCTGAGAATACGCTAAAGATTTCTTATTATGTTGTTTCTGTGGCTGTTTGCATGAGTAAATCTTACAGTCAGGCAATGCATGAATAGTTTGGCACGTATAATTTACTCAAAGTATTCAGAAATACCAAGCATCATGCTCTCATCAGTGGAATCGGCTGATTCTGAACATGTTTTTTTTGTTGACAGCTAGGGTGATATGCAGGTTTTGCATTTGTATGTACATCCCAAAGAAAGGACAGCCAGACTTGCATTGAGACAGCTGTCCTGGAGGGTCAGACATAAGGGGAAATGTGGGAGGGAGAGAAAAGACAGAGCTGGATGAAAGTGCTGGTGCAAGTTCCTGCCTGAATGCCTGGAGAAGGGTGCTGCCTGCATCCTGTCCAACCAACCCATGGGGCCTTCATCTCCTGGAGGACAGTGCCAAACCACAACCACTGGCACAGCGCTCAGTCGGATGCTGTCGGCTGGGATTCCCCCTGACATAAAGAGTGCCCAGGGCTTCTTTAACCTGCATTGCTGTAAATCACAAACAAACCCAAAGAAAGACAGGAGAGTTCCTTCCCCTTTATTTTAATTTGCTCCCTTTATAACTATGTTCTGGGGTCACACCTCTTGGATTTGCGTGGTTGCAGTGGATGCCCTTGGCTCAGCCTCCCCCAGGGGTGCAGCCTAGGGAAGCCTGTTGCTCACTGTTGGTGGCACCCAGGAGCAAACCAAAGGCGTTCAGAGCCTCCACTCCAGCTGTCCAGCTGCAATTCTACCTCACCACTCTCGGTAAACAGCTAGAAACATCTTCGTACTCACATTGAGAAACAGAGTGTTTAGTATGCAGAAAACTTCCTTTCTTCCCTCTCCTCCTCTCTCTCTCTCTCTCTCTCTCTTTTTTTTTTTTTTTTATTTTAATTGGAGAGCCGGGAAGAGCTGTAACACTGAGAAGCTATTATGCCACTGCCTGTCAGCTGTAGTGCTGGCAGGCGGCTGTCTGAGGGTTGTGCCTTCAGTTTGCAGATAGGAGCCTCGCACAAAGAATATATGCAGTGCTAATCAGGCCCTGTGAAGCAGCCTGCTGACTCTAGAGAAGGCAAGCAAAATTCCAGCCATGATTACAAGCCTCCCAGCTCCTGACAGGGAACAAGGAGGACAGGAATCAAACCCTGGGGCTGGTTTCTAATTAGGAAGACAATGAGACATTTGAAAAGAGATAGCAGAAATTAGGATGAGAGGCACTACGGAGATCAAGAGAAATACTTCTTCATAAGAACAAGCTGATGCTTCTCTCAAAGGGAACGTGTGGGGTGGGGAGATGAGGAAGGTAGCCTGCTTGAAAGAAACTAGCAATGAAAATTGGACAGAAAGCTCAGGATACTGAGAAAAATCTCCTCCCAACTTTTAATAGATTTCAAAGGAATCAGGGTTTCACTGAAAAAATGAAGAAATACTGTTGTTATGGCATCTTGGTTAGTAACGTGTTGTTATTTTTCCCTTACCTTCATGTTGGAAACAGCATATGTGACTGCTCTTATAATTTCTGAGATTCCTGGAGGAACACAGGACTGCTGTGACATTTGATAAAGAGAAGACAATATCTAAAAATCCAGGCAGTGAAGATTCAGTGCTCTTCAGAGCCAACTCTTCTCCCATGTCACCAAGTCCATCTGGATCATTCATAGGGATAAGGACAAGCTCATGACTCCATGTGGCATGGGGTGCTGTCACCAGCTTGCTTGTTTCAGCCACACCTTTTTCTCTAAGAGCACATTCAAGTCAAGAAATGGGGAGAAGTGTTAAGTATTTGCCTGGATGGCCAAGAAGGTGTCCTGGCATCTATCGGGAAGATGGTTGTCCCTCCATACTCAACTCTGGAGAGGCTGCATCTCAAGTGCTGTGTTCAGTTTTGGGCTCCTCACTACAAGAATGACATTGAGGCCCCATTGAGCATGTCCAGAGAAGGGCAATGAAACTGTGAGGGGTCTGGAGCAGCTGAGGGGACTGTGATGGTTCAGTCTGTAGCAGAGATGTCTGCAATGACCTGAAAGAAGGTTGTGGCGAGATGGGGGTCAACCTCTTCTCTCAAGTAACTGCAATAAGATGAGACGGAATGGTCTCAGGTTGCACCAGGGGAGGTTCACACTGGATATTAGGAATAATTTCTTCTCAGAAAGAGTGGTGAGGCGTTGGAAAAGTTTGCTCAGGGAGGTAGTAGAGTCACTATCCCTGGAGATGTTTGAGGAAAGGGTAGGTGTAGTACTTAGGGATGTGGTTTAGTGGGCAATATTGGTGACAGGTTGGACAGTTGGACTACATGATCTTTGGGGGGTTTTCCAATCTGAATCATTCTGTGAATCTATGATTCATATAACTCTAGATTGTATTCAGTCATGACAAATGACAATGGAGATGAGGGCTTCTGTTACCAAAATTTCTGGTAAACAAATTCTTCAAAAATCATAGAATCATACAGTTATGGAATCATAGAATGGCCTAGGTTGAAAGGGACCTTAAGGAACTACTAGTTGCCACCCACCAGCTCAGGCTGCCCAAGGTCTCATCCAACCTGATGCTGAGTGCCTTCCCTGAGTGTTGGGACAGCAAAGTTTTTCTGGGCAGACTGTGCCAGTGCCTCACCACCCTCTGAGTAAAGAAGTTCCTCCTGGTACCTAACCTAAATCTTCCTTCTTTGAGTTTGAAACTACTCCCTCTTGTCTTGCCATTATCAGTGAGACAGACATTATCAGTGTTAAAAGTTGGTCTGCCTCTTGTCTATAAGCTTTCTTCAAATACTGAAATGCCACAGTGAGATCTCCCTGTAGTCTTCTCTTTTCCAAGCTGAAATAGCTCAGTTCTTTTAGCCTTTCCTCACAGGTGAGCCCCAGCCCTCATCTTCCTCAGGGCATCAATAGGAGGTATCCTTCAGCAGCACAATATTTTTATCAGAAATCTCACCACTGAAGGGAATAAGGAAGGTTATTTTATTTTTCCATGCTTAACACAGTCTGGAGGTTGCTCATATCTATAATTTTCTAATGTCATTCATTCATTACACAGCTTGGAAGTGACCTGTTCATCTCCAGGAAACTGGAGATGAAATTTCAAGCATCTGAAGAATAATGTTTCAGCATATGTTGAGCGCAGAGCTGCTGACATTTCCCTAAAAGTTACTTACAAGCAGCACTAATTATCATACTTGTCTGAGATCTTATGAGCAGCATCAAAGCTTTTAAAAATAATAATAATAATAAAATCAATCTGGGGAAGAAAGTCTTGCTGGAAGTGCCAAAGAGATCTCAGAGAAGTTAAGGTCAAATAAATAAATAAATAAATAGATAGATAAGGGAATGAATAAGCTAAATTCCTTCTCACACTCTTCTTGAAGCCACTACTGACAGGCACAGAAAAGCAGAGGTTTCCAACCCCAAAAATAAATTCAAAGTTGAACATACTGCAGCAACCACCTTTCCTTTATCTCCCCAGAGCTTCAGCTGGAAGGATTCAGGCCGCTGCATTTCATATGTTGTCTAAATTGAAACCCTCAAAATAAGAAGTCAGCAAGTGTTTTGACATGAAGAACTTGCCTTAAGGGGTTCTGTGCATTTTCTTTCTTCTTTCCTACTTCTGCACTGCTTTCAGGCTCTCACAAAAATAGCAGAGCTGAGTCCTCTCAGAGCTAGAGTGCAAGCTTGATACTCATATATTTTAGATCAAAGGAAAGAGGAAAAGAAGAAATGGGAGAATAGTACAGAGAGAGCACATCGAGGTGTTTTAAAAACAAACAAAAAACCACAACCCTGAGATCAAGAACCTCTTTTTGTTAGAGAAATTCAATAAATAGAAAATAGGCTGGCAACTACATAGCTGCCTCAAGAAAGGGCAGCAGGAGACCTCTGACCTAGAACGGTCCTGCCTCCGCAGCACTAACACAACTCCATGACGGCCCTGAAGCACAGCCCAGAGAGGAGATGTGCTCCCCAGAACCTGCCAACGTCCTTGCTGCAGCCTGGAGCCAGACACATCCCTGGTTGTGGTGGCCCTGTCCTCTCCTTTGCCGAGGAGATGCCACATGGAAGGAACTTGAAGCCACTTGAGAGAAAAAAGAGCACTAGTGGTATCAAAGTGGAACAGCTGTGAATTTCCCTGGTTGTAGATTACCATTGCCCTGTGTTTTGGGCAAATAAAGTTTTGGAGGAGCAAATCAAAGCTGTTTCTGCCTTTTCCATTAAATAATGCCGAAATGAGGCAGAGATGAGACTCAGTGTATGTAAAATATTTTATCTCTTGCTTTTATTGAAGCCTAAGAAATACTTCCAAGGAATTGTAGAAATTACGATGTGCAAGTTCTCAACTAAGGATCAAAATGGAATTTGTGTTTGATAAAGCAATCCTTGTATTAATAGCCTATGTATGTGAAGAGCCATCTAGTCTCTGTGTTTGGGTGTACATCTCTGTAAAGTGACACAGGGAAGAAGGCCCTTCTGTGACCTGGCTTATCATGGCGGTCTCAGAAGCTGGAGCTGACTCATCTTTGACTTTCTCTCCCTTTGCAGGGAGCTGCTGCAGTAAGATATATTAGTAGCTGTACAGCATATTATCGTGGCCCTTCTTGAAGACATTGACTGCTTAATCAGTAGGGGAAACTTAGAAGTTCTCTTTGTCCACATAAATACAGAATCCAGTGTTTAGTTCAGACACACTTCTACTGTTTAACTGGAGACAGGAATACACCTTTCCTAGCACCAGCTCTATGACAGGGAAAGTTACTGCTACGGGAATGCTTGAGTGGGTGGGAGCAATGCTACAGTGCCTAAAGCTGCAGCACAAGAGAACATCAGAGCAAATGCCATGCACTGCTGGAAATTATGCTAGAGAAAACTGTAACTCTATTCTACATCTTTTTGCTGTGCAATTGAATGAATTCTATGCCTTTCTGCAAATAAAATTATTCCTTCACAGGTTTAATAGACTCAAGTGCTTTATTTTTGCTGCTGTTTCGTGGACATATATTCACTTCTGTTCAGTATTGGCAAAACACAATGTAGAGAAATGAGATTTAAAAGTTCTAAATGACAGTGACTAGTTTTTACCTGTTGATATCTTGCCCATCTTGTCCTCACACTGCGGGACAAAGATAACATGCTCTAAGAGAAAACATTCAGAATATAAACTTGAATACTGACTTACAATGAATAAGACGAATGCAGACAACTGCATTTTTATGTTATCTCACTGTCTGGATAGAACAGTGGCCTGAATTTTGGGATGTCCACATTTTGTTCACCTTGCTGCACGAGCTTTGGCAAGCCACTGTATTTCCCTATCCCTCCAGCTTCCTTCTTCATAAGAAAGAATAGCAATGCTGATATTCATTGCTAAGTACAAACTAATGAATCATGTTGTATTAATGACAGATCTTTTAACTTTCCTTTAAGGAAATTACATGAGAGTGTTGCTATACTTAAATTATTAGGAATTTATTCTTTTGATTTTCTTTGCATTTGAAAAATCAGAATTTGTCTGTCTTCTTAGGATTGTTTCCATCTATGATATTTGGCTTTTTTCATTTGAAATCTAGAGGCTGACTAAGCTGGTTTCAGAAATTACATTAGAACTTCAGTTCTGTATAGATTTTGTCCTTTTAAAAATTATTTTTAACTGGCATAACACTACAAGTGTTTTTATTCCCACAGCTCTAGGTCTTCTTTCTTTCGTAGTGTTCATAGTCCTGTTTCACTGTTTGCCCAGGTCAAAAGGCGAGATGGAAGCCTTCTGTCAGAAAAGAAGATTGATAACCTCTCTCATTGCTGACTTTCCACAGAAAATCACTTGCCCTGGAACTGCAGTCAAGAAGATGATCAAAAAAGGAGACAGACAAAGAATGGGGATTGATACCAAACATGGCATTGACATGTGAGTGCCTGAGGAGCATCACACCAATACATAAGATAATGTCTGTGAATATTAATTACTCTGGGTAAAGGATGGATTATTGTTGAAGGAAGCAATTTGATAAAATATCAAGATTCTGTTTCAAAATCTTTTACAGATGGAAGAAGGGAAGGGAAGGGAAAGGAAGGGAAGGGAAGGGAAAGGAAGGGAGGGAAGGGAAGGGAAGGGAAGGGAAGGGAAGGAAGGGAAGGGAAGGGAAGGGAAGGGAAGGGAAGGGAAGGGAAGGGAAGGGAAGGGAAGGGAAGGGAAGGGAAGGGAAGGGAAGGGAAGGAAGGGAAGGGAAGGGAAGGGAAGGGAAGGGAAGGGAAGGGAAGGGAAGGGAAGGGAAGGGAAGGGAAGGGAAGGGAAGGGAAGGGAAGGGAAGGGAAGGGAAGGGAAGGGAAGGGAAGGGAAGGGAAGGGAAGGGAAGGGAAGGGAAGGGAAGGAAGGGAAGGGAAGGGAAGGGAAGGAAGGGAAGGGAAGGGAAGGGAAGGGAAGGGAAGGGAAGGGAAGGGAAGGGAAGGGAAGGGAAGGAAGGGAAGGGAAGGGAAGGGAAGGGAAGGGAAGGGAAGGGAAGGGAAGGGAAGGGAAGGGAGAAGGGAAGGGAAGGAAGGAAGGGAAGGGAAGGGAAGGAAGGGAAGGGAAGGGAAGGGAAGGAAGGGAAGGGAAGGGAAGGGAAGGAAGGGAAGGGAAGGGAAGGGAAGGGAAGGGAAGGGAAGGGAAGGGAAGGGAAGGGAAGGGAAGGGAAGGGAAGGGAAGGGAAGGGAAGGAAGGGAAGGGAAGGGAAGGGAAGGAGAAGGGAGAAGGGAGAAGGGAAGAGGGAAGAGGGAAGAGGGAAGAGGGAAGAGGGAAGAGGGAAGAGGGAAGAGGGAAGAGGGAAGAGGGAAGAGGGAAAAGGAAAGGGAAAGGGAAAAGGGAAAAGAAAAAAGGGAAGGGGAAAAGGGAAAGGGAAAGGAAAGGGATCCCCTGCTTAGGGAGTTGGTTTTATTGCTTTGGTTCTTATTGCTATATTTTCTCTCTCTTGCTTGACTTTTGTTATGAAATGTTCTCCAAAAGCTCTTAATTCTGAGAAGTGTAATGATAAAATGAATGACAGGGACACTTTAAATTCAGCAGCATCTTCAAACCACCCCCTCACGTCTCTGAAGTCAGCTGAGTAGGTGATACATGCACTGCGATAGTGCAAACAAACATCTGCTTCAGTGGGTGTGTGCTTACTCACTCCAGCACGCTCTTGAATCTAATTGGGAATTTCCAGGCATATATTGTTCACATGTTCTCCAAAATAACTTTTTAAGTATAAAGTGTATGAATTAATCATCCTTTTAATCCAGTAGCAGCTGTGCTATATCTGTTCAATCACACAAGATAGTTATTTCTATCCTGGGTATTCAGGATGCTGAGTAAAATGGAATATTTTTGTATTTTCTTTTTTTTTTTATTTTGTCAAGAGGAATTTCCAGCTTTAATAATTAAAGCTGTTGAATTTTGGTTCAGATTAGCAAACAGCAGTACAAAGAAGATTTAGCAGAAGTACTGTTCTCATGGAGTGTGAGAGTGGGGGCCCGCTTCTGTTTTTTTGCTTTTCAAGAGCTATCATATAACACTGAGGTACACAGGCAAAACAGCATGCAGTTCAGAGTCAGAATGAGTATAACTAATAGGAGTATGCTACCAGGTAAGAAGTGCCACGCCTCTGCACAGTCCTTCTCAAGTGTGTATGAGGCACTGGGAGGCATTCCCATTGCTATGACAATGGGGCAGTAGGCTGACTGTTAGCGGAGTCCTTACAACTAAATAACAGGAAATGGAATACAAGAAAAGGAGATTTTCATTTCTTTTTTACTTCACACAAAGAGCAGAGCTTTTAAGCAATTCTTGCAACAGTGAATGTAAGCAATTTACAATTCTATAGAATTTCTGATGCAGTGAAGGTTTCGTTGTCATGATTTGAGTGAAAGATCCATAGAAATTCTGGCAGGTAAGTGAAAAGAATCTGCTTAAAATTCAGTGTGCTTCATTCTGTATTCAGAAGTGGTCATTTAATACCTAGAAGCTGTCTTAGCTGTTTCATCAGATTGGTACCTTTAAGTTAAGCAGCATGATGTTATAGTCTGGGGAATATGGTGGAGTACCAGCAAACTAGTCAAAAAAAATCCTATCAGATTTCTAATGAAGAAAACTGTTAAAAGAGAAAAAAGTTTAGTAGAAAGTGAAATGTGTACAGCAATTCAAAGATAACCTGGTATAGATTGCTTTCTAGGCAAAGGGTGGATAACAGCAGGGACAAGGGGGAAATGGTTTTTAAATATGAGGGAGGGAATATTTAGGTGGAGGATGTCAGGGGGAAGTGCTTTTACTGTGAGAGTGGTGAGGTGCTGGAGCAGGCTGCCCTGAGAAGTTGTGGATGCCCAGAGTCCCTGCAGGTGCTCAAGGGCCAGAATGGAAGGGACCCTGGGCAACCTGGTCTAGTATTAAATGGGGAGGTTGGTGGACCTGCCTGTTGCAGGGGGTTGGGAAATTCATGATCCTTGAGGACTCATCCAACGCAGGCCATTCTGTGATTCTGTGATTCTATATTGCTCTTGATTTCTGCTTAGCAACAGGACTTAATGCTGGTTCCATAAAAATCCAGAGAAACCTGCAAATACCCTC